>NW_022196903.1:86032598-86033141 GCF_008632895.1 Mastomys coucha | reverse complement strand
ATTGATTCTACCAATCCAGGAACACAGTATGTCTTTCCATTTTCCAGTGTCATTCTTAATCTCTTTCTTTGGGGAGTTGAAGTTTTCATCATAGAGAACTTCCAATTCCACTTCCTTGGTTAGGTTTATCCCACTTCAATACTTTATTCTTGTCTCCGATGCTGTTGTAAATGGGAGTATGTCCATGATATCTGTCTCAGTGTGCTGACGTTAGGTACAGGAAGGCTACTGGGTTCTGGAAGTTGATTTTGTGCCCTGCCACTTTGCCGAAATTGTTGATTAATTCTAGAAGCTTCCTGGTGGGATTTTTAGTATACCTTATTATTATCATGTCATAAGCAAATAGGCATAACTTGACTCCTTTTCCTACTCATGCCTTTGTAATTACTTCTCTTGTTTTATTGCTCCAGCTAGAGCTTCCAGCACTATATTGAAAAAGAGTGGGGATAGTGGGCAGACTTGTGTCACTCCTGATATTTGCCACGCACACTTGCGTGATGGCGGTATTTGAGGCGAAAACTTCAAGGAAAGTCAGCCTCCTGC
>NW_022196903.1:86017255-86031777 GCF_008632895.1 Mastomys coucha | reverse complement strand
CCACCTGGCCAGAATCCCTCGTCCCGCGGAACAAGGGGCCCCCGCGAGAAACCCCGGTCCGTGGCAGATATTTATTTAGATCACTGCGGGTTTGTCATCTACAGCCTTTATTACGTTATAAACAGACCCTTAGTCATGGGTCTGTTTGCGTTGTTGTCCTCTTCTTGATTTAACTTTGGTAATTTGGATAAATCAAGAAAACCATCCATTTCTTTTAGATTTTCTAGCTTAATGGAATATGAGTTTTGTTTTTGTTTTTGTTTTAAATGAAAAAATATTCCCTGATTATATTCTGTATTTCTTTTTTGTCTGTTGTAATATGTCCTTGCTCATTTGTGATTCTGTTAATTTGAGTCATCTCTTTCTTTTGATTAGTTGATCAAGGGTCTGTTCATCTTGCTACTCTTTTCAAAGAACCAGGTCTTAGACACATTGGGTCTTTGTATTGTTTTCTTTATTTCTACTCAATTAATTTTTTGATATTATTTTTATTTTTTCTTGCCATGTACTGGGTCTGGCCTTAGTATGTTCTTGGTTTTTTGTTTGTTTGTTTTCAAATTCTTGAATTGCATCATTACATTATTTGTGACCTTCTGACTTTAATTTAGGCACTTAGGTCTATAAACATCCCTCTTAGAACTGCTTTTAATATGTCCCAGAGGTTTTTTTTTCTGTCTCATATTTTAATTTTTATTTAATTCCAAAAATATTTTTGCTTTCTTTTTTTATTTCTTCTTTGACCCATTCACAATTCAGTAATGAGTTGTTTAATATCCATGAGTTTATACACTTTCTAGAGTTTTATGTGTTCTCAGTTTTAAGTTTTATTGCATAATGTTCAAATAGGACACATGATATTATTTCAACATTTTTTTATATGGTGAGTTTTGCTTTGTGTGTCAGCATGTGGTCTAATTTAGAGAAGCTTCCATGTGCTGCTGAGTTGAATGCATATCCTTTGAAGTTTGAGTGGAACGTTCTGTAGATGTGTGTTAGGTTCATTAGATGTAAGATGCCATTAATTCTAAGGGTTTTTGTTTTTGTTTTTTTTTTTTGTCCAAATGACATATCTATTAGATAAAAAGAGGTATTAAAACCTCCTGCTATTATTGGGTTTCTGTTAAATTTGCATCTTTAACTCCATTAGTATGCTTTTTATGAAACTGAGTGCACTGGAATTTGGTGCATTATATTTAGTGTTCAGATATTTTCCTAGTTAATTGATCTCTTATTAGAATGAAATGGCTTCTTTGTCTCTTCTGATTAGTTTTACTTTGCAGTCTATTATGTCAGATATGAGGGTAGCGATGCTTGTTTGCTTCTTAATCCCATTTGCTTGGGATACTTTTTCCATCCTTTCACTTTAAGGAAGTGCCTGTCTTAAAAGCTAAAGCGAGTTTCTTATACACAACAGAGAGGTGGATATTGTTACTTAATTCATTCAACTACCCTATGCCTTTTGATTGGAGATTTGAGGCCACTAATATCTAGAGTTCTTACTGAAAAGTGTGTCTCTGTTGTTTTGATACCATTTTGATATTTTTGCTGGTTTGTGTTGTTAGTTATGACTTGTTTCTCATTAAATCATAGCTTTATTTTCTTTCTAGAGTTGCTTAGCTCTTCAGTTTGAAGTATTGGTTTTATTCTGTTTTATTGCTTTTGTTTTGTTTGTTTTGCTTGTTGCTGTATATGAATTTTTTAGGCTGTTTGGATCATGGAAAGTTTTTTTTGTTTTTTTTTTTTTATCCTTCAACTATGGTGGGTAGTTTTGCTGGTTACAGTAGTCTGGGTTTACAGTCGTGGACTTTTAGAACACATCAGAGTGCATTGTTCAGGCTCCGCTGGCTTTCAGAGAAATTGGGTGTCATTGTAACGAGTTTTCACTAATATGTGACTTGTGCTTTTTCTCTTGAAGCTGCTTCTGTATATTTAGTGTTTTGTCTATGATCTGCCATGGGGTGTTTCTTTTTGCTTTCTTTCATTTCTTGCCTTGTTTATGCTTCTTGTATCTGTATAGGTATTTCTTTTCCTTAGTTTGGGGTAGCTTTGTTCTGCGATCTTGTTAAAGATCTGATCTCTGCCATTGACCTGGTATTCATCTCCCCTTTCTCCCTATAATTTGAAGATTTAGCTTTTGATTATATTTCACATTTCTAGTACATTCCTTTCCTTTGCTTTTATTTTTTTAAGTTTTCTTTTGTTATTTTGTCTAACCCTCTATTTTATCTTACTGCATGATATTCTCTCTTCTGCTTGATTCAATCTAACATGTAAGGCTTTCCCTGAATTACCTAATTGGTGTGTTGAGTTTTCTGTTCCACCTTCATTTCAGTTTGTATTTTACAAGTTTACTATCTCTTCATTGCATTCAGTGTTCAATTCCCAAATTATTTTCATTATCTCATTCAGGTAAAATAGAAAACATTCATACTTTTAATAAGTTCTTCTGTGGCTATAATGACACTGGTGTGCCTTTTTTATTTGAGAAGAATGAAGATTCTATATAATTTGACACGTGGTAGATACTCAACAACCTATGTGTCCTCAGCCGACAGACCAGTTAGATATCCTTGGTACAGCTGTTCAATAACGTGGCTAAACTGCAGTATCAGAAACTATCTGTTAAGACTTTAGGAAATCGTTCCCTGTGACCGGGTATCAGAGCCTCCAGATGGGTATCTTACTGAATTGATGAGACTTGGGAATCAGTGACAGGCCAGAGAAAAGGAAGAAGTCACTGTCTGTCTTTCTAAAGCTGGGCTTCTAAGGCAATGGAGGATCCATTAGCAATAGGAAGTATGGGTTCCTGGGTCATCTTTTTCAACATCAATCACTAAGATGGGCAGGGAAGCCTTTGGGAGTTATTAGGCCATATGGCCCTCTTGACCCTGCTTTTAAATTTTCTTTCCTCCTCTTCAGCTGACAAGGTATCAGCTGTGACTTCTTGCTACTATCAATATGCTTACTTCTGAGAACTTTCTTTATCCCTTTACTTTCTAATTTTCAGCTTCTAGGGAGCAGGAGACATGAGGTTGTTAGGGAAAAAATGTGAAGCAAAAAGTCTACAGGGACCATGCATTGGTTCAGGAATTGTTGCCTATTATAAAGAGCAGGGCTTTGTGCTGGCAGTATCCACTGTGTATTTAAATGGGTTAGACTTTTCAAGTCATGGCACTCAGCTAACTATGGAGGTTCTTGTTGCTATTTTCTAGCCATCTAGTTATTCTGAATTTAATTTTTAGTAGTATATGTACATGTTCATATATGTATATGTGCATATGCACATGTGTGAATGTATGTAGGGAGGCCAGAAATCAATATCAAGTATCTTCTTCAATTGTTCTCCATCTTATTCTCTTAAGACAATGACTCTCCCTGAACACGGAGCCCACTGGTTTGTCTATACTGCCAGGTCAGCAAGTTCCTGAGATCCACCTGTCGCTCCTTCCAAGCACTGATGCAAGCCATTGTGTCTTAATTTTCCCATTTTTGTTGGGGACCTAAACTCAGATCTTTATTCTTGCATGGAAGGTTCTGAAATTTTAAGGGAGGGATTTGGCTGGAAATGTAGCTCCATGGTAGAGTGCTTGCTTAGTATGCACAAGACCTTGGGTTTGATCCCAATACCATACCAAATCATACCAGTAAAATTTTCCATCTTTGGTGACAATATAAAAAATGATAGGGCTGGAGAGATAGTTCTGCAGTTACGAGCACTGACTGCTCTTCCAGAGGTCCTGAGTTCAATTCCCAGATGGCTCACAACCATCTGTAATGAGATATGATGCCCTCTTCTGGTGTGTCTGAAGAGCTACAGTGTACTCATATACATAAAATAAATCTTAAAAAAAGAAAGAAAGAAATGATAGATTTACTGGAGTGTTAGTATTTATTTAGCCTTGTTGTAAGCATTTCACATATTACTTCGTCTTAGCACAGTAGCCCTGTAGAGTGGGTAAGTACCCATTTTGTAGGTAGAAAATCAGAGACATAGAGGACCTGATGTTCCCAAAACCACACATAGCCTGCTGCCACAAACTGAAACCATAAGAGATGGGTAGGTAAAGCAAAAGTGCTTTGTTCTATCTGACTAAAGAACAGGATGAGACTCGGTCCCTATTCACTCAATGTTTCTAGAGTCTCTAGAACCTGAAGCCTGCCTTGGGTAATAGCACATCTTACTGCAGCTTCCCCTACTCTACCTTCCTCAAGTTCGTAAGACACATGCATTGACCACATCAGGCCTGCATTATCAAGCTTCTAGTCTGATTCATGCAGAACAACACACAGACAGAGCAGAATTCAAGAGTTAAGGATGGATGAACAGTCTTTGTATTGGTTCTGACACAACTGCAAAGTTTCCCAAAATAATCCATTAAGTACAGCAGTGTCATGTGTGTGTGTGTCCCAGTCTTTTTTTTTTTTTTTAACAAAATGATGAATGGGCTCCTAGTCAACATCATCACTGAACTTCATCTCCCACTCCGCCACCCATGTTGTGCTTTTAATCCCTCCTCAGTAAAAGAATTTAATCCCAAAGCTCCAGGTTCTCTCTTTGTCTACCTCCCCTCCTTGCCTTGGCTCACATCATCCCCAAGGAGGGCTGGTGCCTCAGTTTGGATGCATGGGAGAGCCCAGAGCAGTGACAGGAACAGAGGGAAAGGCCTCGCCCTCAGGAAAGGGATCGAGTAGGGTGTGGTGAAATGGGGGCTCTCATAGCCTGGGGCACCAGAGTCGGGGCTTGGGGGCAAAGGAAAGAATACACAGCCCCCCTGGGAAAGGCGTCCCCGCAACCTCATACTCTTCCGGGTGGGAATAGTCAATGCTTGATCTTTGGCCCTTCTGGCCCCGGTTACAGAACCACACTCGAACCACATCCTTCTCCAGCCCAAGCTGCTTGGCGATGGTAGTGATCTGCTGCAGGGAGGGCTTCGAGCACTTCAGAAATATGTTCTCCAGGTTCCACCTCACATGGTTCTCAGTGCTCTTTCTCTTTCAGGCCTACACTATGGTCTTCGATTTGTATATCTCCTGAAGGTTCTCATTATTGTTGGCTTTCTCCACCCACTTCTCCAGCAGGGGCCGCCCCTTTCACTTGTTCTTCCGGCTGAGCTGTAGAGCCTCAAAGTGGGAGATGGTTGTCTGGCTGAACACCTTTCCAAAGATGAATGGAGCCCCACGTCGGCCTGAGTGTACCCCAAGATGATCCTCTTCTGCTTCAGCAACATGGCAAACTGATCTAGCTCCTTCTGCGGGGCTTTCATATCCTGGGACTCCTCAGGATTTGGTTCGACCTTCTCCAACTTCACGACACTGGGGCAGGCGGCACAGGGACCAGAGGAGGATCCCTCTGAGCTGCACTCCACTTGTGTTCCTGCCTAGCTCCCAGGCTGCAAAGTCTCCACACCAACTTGGGGAACTAGGCCCAGTCCAACAGAAGGTCCACAGTATGCCATCCCTCCACAGAACTCATCTGCTGCGGGACATGGGGAGATCCCCAATACTTCTGAGCCTGGTCCAATTCCAGGTCTACCTTAGCCAGGTTCAAGGGTCCACCCAGCCCGGCTCCAGCCCTGCTGACCCATAACCCCCACTGTGGGGGTGAGAAGGCGAAGTCTAAAGCCAGGTATTCAGCTATGGGGAAGGTGGGCGCCCTGAGCTGGGAGCCTGGTGAAAGGACCAGCAGTTTCTTTTGTTGCATTTTTTTTCCTT
Source organism: Mastomys coucha (assembly GCF_008632895.1). Classification (NCBI taxonomy): domain Eukaryota; kingdom Metazoa; phylum Chordata; class Mammalia; order Rodentia; family Muridae; genus Mastomys; species Mastomys coucha. Next base: position 86,026,065 of record NW_022196903.1, on the reverse strand, counting down.
TCATCCCTGTGCATTTTCACTGTGATATGGACAAATTGGGGGCCCTCCAAATTCATGCATCAAAGCCTCCTTCTAGAAATACCTCCAAATGTGACTGTACTTATAGACAGTACAAAATTAAGATAAAGTAAGCACATAAGAGTAAACCTTAATCCTATTTTATTTGTGTCAATACTAGAAAAACTAGGATACCAACCTATCCACAGAGAAGGCCCCATAAAAACCCAGGGATAGGATGGCTATTTATAAGCCAAGAAAGTGTCAGAACTGGGCGCTATTAATACCTTCATCTTAGAATCTTAGCCTCCAACATTATGGGAAAAAAAATCTGTGGTTTTCTGTGTTTTGAGCTGAACCATACATGTACACGTACTTTGTTATGGCTGCCTCAGCTGCCTCACATTTTGATAAAAGAATTTTCAATTCAGAGCCCTTAGTAAGAGCTACCTGAAAAGCCTCTGATGTTTAAGTTCATTGAGATTATCTCAGAGAGAGGGAGGAGCTTGAGTTCCCTCTTAGAGAAGGAAGTAGGAAAGATGGAAGTGGACCTGGCGTTCTGAGACCTGAGAAGTGGGGAGGTGGACTCCTACACAGCCTCCATCCTTATCACCTGCATATCCCAAGTCCAAGGATTTCACTTGAATTGCCCCAGGTCACTGAGATACAGGTCCAGTCAGGAATTGTTCTATGGTCTGAACACTATTATGAATTCACAGAGTTAATAGTTAATGCTGCAGTTGTTCCCAGTAGGATAGACTATGGGTTGAAAAGGGCCACACCCATGAAAGTAGCAATTCTCCAACTGTGGAGAAACTCCAGGCACAACAGAGAAGCCAAGGTGGTTCCTGCCTGGTATCTATCACCCTGCCTTTCCTTATTACATACCCTGGTACCTTTTGGAAGACTTCCATCCCCCTATACATACTAAGTGAATGGTCCCAGATGACTAGCAGAGCTTGAGTTAACAAAAGCAAACATAACCCTTACGTACTCCTAGTGCAATGTGCCAGAAGGCAGGGCAAGTTCTTGACTTATGTCATCCCAGCATTGGCTTCCTGAAGCAGCTCACCAGACTATAAAGATGCCCACCTCTTCCCTGAAAACATTCTATTTTTTTCTTACACTGACTAAAGCCCTTTTCTGGGGCTGACATCTACAGAGACCTTGTTAGTGAGATGATTATAATAGAATCAGGTGCTGAAAGGTGAGGTGGGAACAGCAAAGACATTAAATTCAACACCATTTTTCTTAGGATGTCATAGCCTGTGTATTGAGAGCTTTGACCTATTTATTTCTTCACAGAATGGTTCATTATGCAAATATAAATTTATGCCTATTGATAAAAATCAATGAAAGAATTCATTCTTTTATGGATTTTGGTGTTGTATCTAATAAATCTTTGCCTACCCTAAGATCATAAAGATTTTCTCTTTTATTTTCTTCTATAGGATTTATAGCATTGGTTTGTAATGAACAGAGGCAGAGATACAGGTTCGCTATTTGCATAAATAAATCTAATCATCATTCAGTGAAGAGTGTCTTATGTGCCTTTGTCAAAATTCTGTTGTCTGTGTGTGTGTGGATTTGGGTCTTGATTCAGTAGTCTGTTCTATTGAACACTATGCCCATCTTTGGACCAGTATCATTTTTTTTTTGATTACTGTGAGTTTATAATAAAAATAACATACAAGGAGCGAGCATGTGGTACATAAAACTGTAGATATAACACTTCATTCCTAAGTACTTTAGTGTGAATGTTTTAGCTTGTCACAGCAAAAAACAAAAAGAATTATTGGCAACCCTAAAATATCATTTTCCATACATCCTTATCTGAATATTGCTAATATCTCTTAAACATCAATGGCTGTTTTAAAGGTGTGGTAGGTCTCTTATCAGTGTCCCCAGTTTCTCTTTGATAATGTGCTCCTGGATTTCCTCCTAGGTATTAAAAGCTGTCACCAGAGCTGCTGGCTATACTTGAGGATCTTTGAGTCAGGCCTGCATCTGAGCTCTCTTCTTCTATCATCCTAATCTTGCTTGACTTTGCTCACAGTCCCTTTATCGCTCTTGTTCATCTTAATTAGAGTCTTGAGAGATCTGCCTTTTCCTTCAATCCTTGCAGGGAAGCAGGGTTTGGATCTACTCAGGGTTCCCCTCTCCTCGTGCTGCTTTATTACTTCTCATTTTGTTTTATCCCTCTTCTTGATGTTTTTTTGAGGGTTTATTTTGTTCCTCTTTTTCAAAGAAAATATTAAAGAACATCCTTGAACCGTTTTAGGTCTACTTGGCAGTAGGGCACTCACAGCTGTAAACTCTGCTGACATTTCTTGAGTTTTACTCCTTGAAAACTGGTCGTTTTTCTTTTGATTTTTCCCTTTTATGCAAAGGCTAGTAACAGCTGCCCTTTCGTTTCCAAGGAGGTAGGATTTGGGTCACTTAAGATCTTTTATGTTTAATTTTATTTGATTATTTATTGAAAATTTTTGGACTATAATTGTGAACTTCTCCTACCTTCTAAAGGTCACTTTATGAGTATTCTTGGGCCTTTGAAAAGGATGTGTTTCTAGATTATTCAATGGATATAAGACTCTTTAAGTACAAATCACATCATATTTGTCAGACATTTTTTATTCATTTCCATTCTTTTTATCTCTCAGCTAAATAAGCCAATAAAATATCAACAAGGGCACAGTTAAAACAAAATCTACAAGGGCCTGGTTATAAGGGTAATCTACAGGAGGAAGCTCCACTCCCAGGCGTTCTAACAAGCCCAGGGTCACAGGATCCCAGAATCACAGGATCACAGAGACAGCTTGATACTGAGGAGTTCTGACACAACCAGGATCACAAGAGGGACAGGCTCCAGTCAGATTTAGCAAGGGCAGGTAGCACTAGAGATAACCAGATGATGCAGGGCAAGCGTAAGAATATAAGCAATACAAACCAAGATTCCTTGGCATCATCAGAACCCAATACTCCCACCATAGCAAGTCCTGGACACACCATTACACCGGAAAGGCAAGATTCAGATATAAAATCACTTCTCGTGGTGATAATACGGGACTTTAAGGAAGACATAAATAGCACCCTCAAAGAAATACAGAAGAATACAGGTAAACAGCTAGAAGCAAGAAGGTAATCTTTCAACAAATCCACACAAGCCTAATTCCACCTCTTACAACAAAACAACAGGAAGTAACAATTATTTTTCTTAATATCTTAATATGAAAATTAATATTACCAACATATCCTAATTGATTGAAATTCAAAAACATGAGGAATTAGAAATTTGTTGACTGTCATCCGATGGTCTCTCTAATTTGGTAATTGGAGAAATAGGTCCAATATTATATAATCCATATACACTTTCAGTTTGTTTGTTTGTGACAGTGTCTTGCTGTGTACAACATAATGGTCTTGAGATCTTGCTTCTCCTATCTCAGCCTCTCTATTAGTAGTATTGTTTATTTCATGTTTTTACAGTATACTATGGTTTTCAGAACAGCTTACATATTTTAAAAGTATTTATATACCCAAAAGTAATGTAGACAATTAAATTGGGAGGGGGTTTGTAAGAGAGCAAGAAAATGTGAGACTGAATGCTTTGCTTGACGTTTGTAACTCTTGTATCAAGTTACCACAGTAAGATCCAAGATCTTAAGCTCTACTAGATACAAAACAAACAAACAAACAAAAACACTTTACATATTTATGTTCATTTAAGAAAATATTAGTACTGATGTACTATTTTGAAATATATAGTTAATACATTTGGAGTTATTTAAAATTTTATTGAGAAAAACATTTGTATTTTCAGTATTGCCATAGATGAGCATCTACATAAGACTATTAAATTGATTGTTGTTTTATATCAAACATCTTTTATAATACTCATTTTTGATGTTATAATATTTTATAAATTTTAAAGAATATTATAAAAAAGATACTGTAGTTATTGAAAGGGGGTCTCTGGGAGAAGTTGGGATACAAAAGGAAAACAAGAATGTGATTTAATTCTATTTACTTAAATATGTTTTTGAATGTTAACAAATTCAGATAAATTGAAATCATGTAACTTTTCTCATCATATTGCAATAAAACTTTTAAAAAAAGAGTAATCTACAGACACATAGTTGTAATAGTAATCTACAAGGGCATGGTTATAACAGTAATCTCTCAAAGTCCTCCTTGGTCTTGTGATGATTTTTGCTGTATACATTTAGCTCCTGTCATCTGTGTACAAAGGCTGGGCCTGTCCTGTTGCTTTAATAAACACAGGTTTGTGATTACACCATGGCTATGTGTATCCTGTGATTGTTTTCCATCCCTCCTCTTCCTTTCCATGAGGTCTTTGTTCTGTTCATCTGTGGTTGGTTTTGAACCATAGTTACTCCTTTGAGAGGGGCCTTATACTTTTTAAACATTTTCCCATCTTTTGTTGATCTGAATATGGGATTCTCAGGTCATTGTCCTTTGCTGTGCCTCTACCAGATTTTAACTGCTAGCATTTCACATGAAAGGTCTTAGGTCACACCAAATCACATCAAAAAAGGGTCGTCACCATACACAGTTCTAGGAGACTTCAAAATTATCATGTTTCTTCCTAAGAATCAAGGCAACTGGAGCTCAGAGCCCTTCTCTTCCCTCCGAGCCTTGTACTTACCGCCAACAGCCGAGGCTGGGTTTCTAAGTGCTTCCTCCAGCTCTTGGATGGAAATTTCTTCCACTGGTTTTCTCGGCAAGAGATTCAATGGTTATAATAGCCTGGAGTACGTAACAAGTTTAGGACCAGCATGTGATACAGAAAACCTTGTCTCAAAAGATAGGAATTAAACAGATTAACTGCTAAGTTACTTTCTTTGTATCTAGGCTTCAGAAAAATGGCAATACCAGACACTGAGTCAGAGTGAGCAAGGAGACAGAAGTTTTGTTTTTTTTTTTTTTTAATTTCCATATTCCTAGAATGTCTCCTATCCCTCCCTTGGAGAGATCATTTTAGTAAGAATTTACTGCTTAGAATTTTGACTTTGGAGGTATGAACCCTTCAAATGTAGAAATCTGTATGATGATGTATCCATCCTACAATAAACTTAGCACCACTTACAACAGATTATGGAGCTAGGGATGTGTCTCAGTTAGTGCCAAGCTTGCTTAACATGCTTGAAACTCTGAGCTAGATCTCCAGTACAGTATGAACTAAGTATGTTGGCAGATACCTGTAATCCCAGCATTCAGGTAGTAGAGGCAGGAGGATCAGATATTCAAGGTCATCTTTCAGGACACAGTGAGTGCAAAAGCCAGCATGAGAGACACAAGACCCTACCTGTCTCAAAAAAATGAGAAACAAACAGATTAGCTGCTAAGTGATTTTCCCCTGAAATCCAACTGATGTGTAGATACCAGTATCTCCATTTTAAAAAGAAGAATGTTCATTTTTCAGGCTATAATTTGGCTTTGTACACAGTCTATTTTCAAAAGGAATTGATAAGGCTACTGGGTACACTACGGTATGGCAGACTGAGCAGTTACACGTCCCCTGAGAAATATTCCTTTTCGTGAGAGACCATCTGATTAAAAAAAATCAGGAGCTGTGAAATTGACGCCATGGCCTATTTCTATGTGCTTTCAGAAGTTGTGTACTTGGTGGGAACGAAGACAAAATATATTTCTATAAACATGACAAGAAGGCCATAAAAGCCACCCAAGGCATTTGAAGATTTAAAGTCTAATATTTCATTGATTGTTCAGAAGCAAAAAGTCTTGCTAAATTTGAGAAATAATGGTCAACAATATGAGGAAATATTTTTCCTGCCTTGTATAAAACTGAAAAGAAGATAAACAGGAGAGGGTAGTCAGAGATGGAGCAATTTATATGAATGTGACTGGAATAAAGTAGACTTTTCTGAACCTTTATTTGTGTTGAAATATACGTAACAAAAAATGTAGTGTTTAAAACCATTTTTATCCCCTTAGGTCTCACAATGTCTCCGTCTTCCAGCCTCCAGCAATCCTCCTGTCTAATGATTATGTAGCCATTTTCTCTGAATTAAACTTTTCCTCCTTAAGATTCAGTAAGTAGCCATGCCTTAATTCCAGCACTCAGGGGACAGAGGCAGGCAGAGCTCTATGAATTCAGGGCCAGTCGGGCCTACATAATGAGTTCCAGAAGAGTCAAAGCTACATATAAAAACCCTGTAAAACAAACAAAAAATATATACAATATGTAAATGAAACTTGTAGATGTAAACAAATGTCAGGAAGTTCTTGAAATTTAAAAGTGCAAGAGGCCCTGTCCCCATGGTTGTATAAGCACAGTAGCAATCACTGGAAGAAAGATCCTGCAAGCAGCTGAATTTCCTGCAACTCTGGCAAGGATCCAGCATGCAGCTTCTATGTTTTGCCAGCCATGTTAAAGTTGGCTTCTTGGTGATGCAGCTTCGAGATATCCATGGCTCTGAAAGTAATGCCTCACCTGTGTCCATGTATCCCCATGTCTTAGGGTTTTACTGTTGTGAACAGACACCATAACCAAGACAACTCTTATAAGGACAACATATATGTGTGGGGGTGGTGTCAGAGGTTCAGTCCATCATCATCAAGGTAGGAAACATGGCAGCATCTAGGCAGGCATGGTGCAGGCAGAGCTGAGAGTTCTACATCTTCATCTGAAGGCTGCTAATGGAAGACTCGCTTCCAGGCAGCTAGGATGATGGTCTTAAAGCCCATACCCACAGTGACACACCTACTCCAACTAGGTCATACCTCCTAATAGTGACACTCCCTGGGCCGAGCATATACAAACCATCTCACCCCAATAACTCATTAGTTCAATAACCTAGACTTGGGTGGAATTGTTTCTTTAATATATCATCAGTCTTCTATTTGGGATGAATAGATATCTCCTTAACTCTCTCCAAGAAAAGTCACACACGTAGCTCCTGTAGAAGTTACTGCCATGCCTGGCTAAACATCTATAAGTGTGCGATTCTGTTATCAGTTGCCATGTTATCTGTGGCCATGTTGCATGATCATCACTACTATTTCCAAGTTGCTTCAGTACTGCCATCAGGAACTTCATACCTATTAAGAGCTAACTTCTCAGCCTCCCTGGGAACCTCTATCCTACTCTGTCTCTATGATTCACCTGTAGACTAAACTATTACTGTGAACTGGAAACTAGTAAGGTGAGGTGGAGCCTGATCAAACACACTTATAATTGATTCACTGAGCTCTCTAGGCAGCCAAGTTTCAGAGCAAGAAATGTAATCGTCTGGAGCAGTGTTCTAGGACGTCTTGTCTGGTGGTGCTCTAGGAGGGTTAAGGGAACTTGGACCAGTCTATAAAACAGAGACTGTACCTTTAAGAAGTGTTCCTCTCTCCTCCCTGCTTGTTTCACCTTCCCCCTTCCGAGGACATTACAACCTTTACAAATTACTAATGGCTGGTGATTGGAACCAATGAGGGAGAAGGAGAGGAAAACTGGAAGGGAGAGGGCCTCATAAGAAGCCTGACCTAGAGCCCCAGTGTGTACTCTTCCTCCTAGGCTGGTCCCAAAGAGAGCTATTTGTCTGTGATGGTTTGAATAAGAATAGCTCCCATAGGCTCATATATTTGAATTCTCACTCACAAGATAGTAGCACTATTTGAAAAGATTAGAAAGATTAGGAGATGTGGCTTTGTTGGAGGAAGCACCACTCCTTCCTGCTGCCATGCTCCCTGCCCATGATGATAATGGTCTAAGCCTCCATAACTGTAAGCTAAACCCCAACTAAATGCTCTCTTTTATAGGAATTGCCTTGGTCATGGTATTTCGTCGCAGCAATAGAGCAGTGACTAATGCTTCACTTACTTTACTATCTAAGACTTTACTTTCACTGTTTCACAAACTGTCATTTTTATAGGTTTCCCTCCTCCTCTGGCTCCTGCTATCTCTGCCTCCTCTCTTGACCTGTCATTTGCCTGTGGCTTTCATTTTCTTTGTATGAGCCTTCTTTTTTCTCCAGGAAATACAATTCTTTGTCCATCCCACAGAATGAATTTGGTTGTACCAACAACTACCCTTCACCCAAGGATAACCCTACTATTTGTGGGGACTAGTCCAGGATTTAAAGCTCTCCCCACTTGACTAAAGATCATGATGGATGACTCAAAGATTACTGTGATGGATCCTCTGGTAGTCCACATAACCTTGTAGAGCTGAGGAACCCACTGGATACAATTAGCATGGCCAACTCTCCCAGTCAGAGCCCCCTTTATTTGGGGGGGGGAGACAAGGAGGAGTAGGGAACCTAATCCTTTGGATATCAAAGGGCTTTATACAGCTAACCAGATATTTCCTGCCTGTAACAGCAGGAAACCATGGTGGGATATCGCCACTTCTAAAATAATAGGCATTGCCACCCACTTTTCTCTAGGAAATGGCCACACTTGCCAGGTGGGAAAGCTCTGAACCCAGCTCTGAAATATCTAGACCTCCTCTTTGTCTGCATGATGCTTTCTTTAAGGAAACCAGAGTGAGGTCCACAAAGGATGCACTCCTTCACTGATTGTCTTCTGGTGCATCACGGCATCATCTAGACTCTAACTATCCTGTCTACAGCCCTCTGTCTTGGGTCATTCCTCATTTATCAGCCTCCTTTTTTCTCAATGCTCCTTTTTCACCTCAGCTATCACGTGCTTCACCAGCCTTACTCCTTTTCAACTTGACCAAAAGAATTGAGACTTAGGGGATGACACTTTTTCTTTTTTTATTTTAGATATTTTCTTTATTTACATGCAAATTTCTCCATTCCCAGTTTCCCCTCCAAAAA
>NW_022196903.1:86001621-86016045 GCF_008632895.1 Mastomys coucha | reverse complement strand
TTTGATTTGCATTTCCCTGATGACTAAGGATGTCGAACATTTCTTTAGGTGCTTCTCAGCCGTTCGGTTTTTCAAGACAGGGTTTCTCTGTGTAACCCAGGCTGTCCTGGAACTCACTCTGTAGACCAGGCTGGCCTCGAACTCAGAAATCTGCCTGCCTCTGCCTCCCAAGTGCTGGGATTAAAGGCGTGCGCCACCACCGCCCGGCAAGGGGATGACATTATTATAGTAGCTCAGCACTCTACGGTCACTGGGGACATCTTGTGTCTGATGGTCCTTGAAAATGTGGACATTTTTTCTTCCTAAATAAACACCTCAGGGGCCAGAGAGATTTGTTTGAGTCTTTCTCCAGGCTAACAACTATTGGCTTAGTTTGAATCAGGTTCTGTTACTTCATAAAACCCCTTCTTCTAGATTCAAATGGCTTTTAATCATTTTCATTTTATCAGAAGGTAGTGCTACCAAAGATAGTTGAATTTTAAGAGTTGCGATAGGGATCAGGGACCAGGAAACTGTAGGCAGAGACCTAAAGGGCAGAAAGGAAAGGGAATTGGGAGATTCTGGGGGCTGATCCATGGGTAAGAACAGAAGTTTTACTCCTGGGTCCCATGCTTCCCTGGGACAGACTAGATTGTACTAGCTGTCCCTTGGTGTAGGCTGTATCTGGTGGTCCTGGGTTCCATAAGAAAGCAGGATGAGCAAGCCAGTAAGTAGAACCCCTCCATAGCCTGCGCATCAGTTTCTGCCTCCAGGTGCCTGTTCTGTTTGAGTTCCTGTCCTGACTTCTTTCAATGATAGACTATTGATGTGGAAGCATAAACCAAATGTCTTAGTTAGTCTATTGCTGCAACAAAAATAGCATGACCACAAAAGCAACTCAAGAAGGAAAGGATTTATTCAGCTTATACTTCTACATCGCTGTTTATCGCCAAAAGAAAGGCTGGACAGAAACTCAAGCAGGGCAGAAACCTGGTGGCAGGAGCTGATGCAGAGGCTGTGGAGGAGTGCTGCTTACTGGCTTGCTCAGCCTGCTTTCTTATAGAACCCAGGACTACTAGCCCAGGGATGGTACCACCCACAATAGGCTGAGACCTCCCCCATTGATCACCAATTGAGAATATGCCTAATAGCTGGATCTTATGAAGGCATTTCCTCAACCAAGGCTCCTTTCTCTCTGATGACTCCAGCTTGTATCAAGTTGACACAAAACCAGCCAGTGCGCCAAATAAGCCTTTTCCTCCCCAGCTTGCTTTTGGCAATGCTGTTTCATCATAGCAATAGTAAACCCAGTTAAACCAGCCAGTCGGTGGCGCACGCCTTTAATCTCAGCACTTGGGAGACAGAGGCAGGCAGATTTCTGAGTTCGAGGCCAGCCTGGTCTACAGAGTGAGTTCTAGTATAGCCACAGGGCTACACAGAGAAACCCTGTCTCGAAAAACCAAAAAAAAAAGTAAACCCAGTTAAGACAGGGCCCAACCTGATAGGAAACTCCCTCATGAGGTACTAGGATATCCCCTCTGCATGGGGAGAACAAACTTCTACAACTCAATCTCTTTGTAAGCAAGAGAATATTTACTGAGTTTTCTCAGGTTGCCTGCCTTCATTTGCAGACACACACAAACTGATTGTGGATCTAGGTTTTAAACAGTTGCTCATCCAAAGACTAGGCAGGGATGATCTCAGGTAAAATCTCTACCTCTGTCAACTTCATCCAGATTGGACATAGGTGCGAGCACCACGCATCATAGACTTAGACAGTTTGGAGAGATCAGAGGGAGACCTGCTTAAGGTTAAGCAGTGTCTCCCAAAGCACTCTAAAAGAGAAGAAAGTGCCTTCTGTCTCTTATCAGTTGCCATTTCCAATAATGGCCCAGCAGATAAGAGGCACAGAGACCACTCGAGGCAAGTTGTAAGGAAGGCGGATGCTTTGTGTCTAGCTAGCTGGCTCTGGACTCAGAAGCAAGTTCCCTGCACAGTGTAAAACATTGAGCTCCGTATATAGAGAAGCAAGTGTCATTTGGCTGTAGACACTATGGTGAATTGTCATGTGCTGTTCAATCTACTGGGAGGCTGGTTCTGAAGACAGAATATGGTCCTCCCACTTCAGACCCACTATGTTTGTCTCAAAGTGTCACTCGGAGCCCCTGTCCTGGGTCAGGCTGACCCCCTCATTCTAACAAGAGAAAAGGAGGACAGCAGAACAGCACAAGAATAAAGTCACAGTGCCCTTATGTGACAACTAAAGGATAAATTACTTCCAACAGAAGCTGCTACTGTTCAACTCGTGACACAAAGGTGTTCATAGTAAAAGCAGATAATGAAATGTTCATCCACAGATGAAACAGAGAGAGGACTTGATACATGGCAGTCTCTCAATCAGTAACTCTAGTACAATGGTTTTAACAGGTGTTTCTTCCTTGATTTGTGGGGAAGGTTGCAAATGTAGATTTGAGAAATTTTTGTTGTTTCTGACACTTCTTTTTGCCATTTGCTCTCATTCAAAGCCAAGAGCATGGCGAGGCTAAACCAGTTTGGACCTCTGTTGTCCAAACTGGAAAAACAAAAGGCATAAAGATCTGGGAGCAGCAATGGTGGGAAAAATTACAAAAATCCATGGAGTAAAAAGGAAGCAAATAGCTAGGCATAGTGGTGCACTCCTTTAATCCTAACATTTGGGAGGCAGAGTCAGGAATACCTCTCTGTATGTCTGGGGCCAGCCTGATCTATAAATAGTTCTGAGCTAGCCAAGGTTACATAGAAAGACCTTGTCTCAAAGAAAGAAACAGAGGGAAATAGAGAAAGAGAGAGACAGAGAAAGACACAGAGAGAGATAGGGCTACAGAGACAGAAGGAAAGAAGGAAAGAAGGAAGGAAAGAAGGAAGGAAGGGAGAGAGGGAGGGAGGGAAGGAAGGAGGGAGGGAGGGAGGAAGAAGAAAAGAAAGAAAGGAAGGAAGTCAAGAAGGAAGGAACCCTAAAAGTCCCTAAATGCCTCTCTGGTCTCAGAGAGAAAATATAAACAATTTCAAATGGACATTCTCATTCAAACCACTTTTTTCTATGAGGGGATATAAGATGTAGCAGTTTGAATGAGAATGTCCCCCATAGTCTCAGGTATTTGAACACATGGTCCCCAGTAGGTGGTGCTGCTTGGAGATTTGTGGTATAGCCTTGCCAGAGGAAGAGCATCGCTGGGGACAGGCTTTCTTACCTACTTCCTGTTTGCCTTCTTGACTTCATGCTTGCACTTGAAGCTTCCTGTTCCTGCCACCATGCCTGTCACTGTGCCCATCCCCCATCCATATGGCCGCTTATCCTCAAGAACCATAAGCCCAAATAAATTCTTCCATCTATCTAAGTTTTGCCTTCTCATGGCATTCTATCACAGCAACAGAAAAGTGACTAGCATAAGGTCTCTCTAGAAAAGGTCCAACCATACTACCCTTGAGTTCCACAGTCAGAAATGCTGTTAGAAAGAGTAAAGTAGCCTGGATTCTGAAGAAATCCTCCCTCCTCTAACTTATTCTCTCCACCAGACTTCCAGAGGAAGATTGGAAGGTAGATCTTACCAAACTCTGTGTGTGTGTGTGTGTGTGTGTGTGTGTGTGTGTGTGTGTGTACCTTTACCCAATGGGTTGAAGCCTTTCTTTGACAAACAGAAAGAAAAAACAAATCATTCTCAGATTCAGAATAACGAAGCGTGTGGACGACAGTGGAGCAGCCTTCACAGCAGCAGTCATGTCGCTCAAGGAGTCTGTAGGGCCCATAACCTCCCCTGTGCCTAGCATCCCCAGTCTTCTCGGAAGGTAGAGACAAGAAACAGACTCACTAAACTGATGCAGGAGGCCCTAGCCCTCTGGACGAAGTTACTGCCAGTAGTTTGGCTACCATTAAGGAGTACCCCAGGGCCACTGAGTCTTTTGTATGACAAGTATTTCCTTTTGAGAGACTTGATGCATGACCCCAAGACTACCCAGCTAACATCCCATGCCACCTTTCTTGCCAGGTTCTAAATCCTTTCAGTTTGAAAAGAGCTCCTGATGGAAGAGTGCTGAGGCCTCTCCCAGTCTGTTCTAGAGATCTGGACCTGATTAAAATCCTCAGGAAGAGCTCCCTCCTAAGTCTACACTGGGAAGTCCTTAGCCTACCATTCCATCCAGCCTGACAGCCTTCAAGGTAGCTGTCATGATTCCTGGAACAACCTGGTAGGCTAACAACTCACCTCTCACAATTAATTTACCTTTTTGGCTGACTTGAGCAAAACCTAGTAAATCCATAAGCCTTCTAGGACTAATCTCACCTCGTAGGCTGGGAGTCTTTTAGGAACACCCAGACTTGTGCTTGCCTTGGAATAAGTAATACCTAGTAACCTTACACTCCAGTAGGGTACTTCCAGGTTGTGGGTCAATCACATTTACCCTGACTATGCTCTAGCCATTGTATTCTAAGAAGACCATTTCCCTGGTGGCTACCTCAGACATGGCCCAGAGAAATGGAATGCCAAGTGTCCCCAGTGGCTTTAACTTCATAATAGAATCCGTTCAGGCCTAGTGATTACAGGGAAAATAGAATGAATCACATAAAAGAGACTTGTGGGACTGGAGAGATGGCTCAGCACTGGCTGTTCTTCCAGAGGACCTGGGTTCAATTCCCAGCACCCACATGGCAGCTCACAACTGTGTGTAACTCCTGTTCCAGGGTATCTGATACCTTCACATATACATACATGCAGTCAAACCACCAATGTACATAAAATAAAAGTGAAATAAAAAGAGAGAGAGTGAGAGAGCACCTCTAGAGCAGAACATAAAGCGGGTGGGGTTGTTTGTTTTAGGAGGAGGGAAAAGGCTAAACTGTTTTAGTGAAATAAAATTCAAGATTAGAAGAATGAATACAGAACACAGAATGGATTTTTCCAAGCATATGCCTCCACCATTACTTGGGTGAGAGCTTACACCCAGGCTCAACAGATCTGCTAGCTATCTTAATTCAAACAGGACCAGAATTGTCCTAAGCATGGAGGTGAGTTCTAACAATATCTTTTCCAGCTACTGTACTTTTGTAAACTAACCTCTTATTACTGTAGGATGACATGCTATACTCTATGCCTGTGTCCCCCAGGTGAGTGAGATTAAGTTCCCAGTCATCAAACTCATGGGATACATTTTGTCCTAAATACCTGTCTTGTATCCACAGGTTATCTCTGAACAATCTTACGAAACAAACCCAGTGGAATTATATTTCCCTCTCAGACTATAACTTAGAGAATAACCTCTGACTCCCCACCCCCATGAGAATAGAACCCTGACTTTTCACCCAGGCATGGCCTCTGGTGCCCACTTCAATCAAAGAGCATGTCTGGTGTTGGGAAAGGATGACTAATGACACACCCACTCACTGATCTCTGCTGGGAAATGTGCAAGCATTCCCTCTACACCACATGGCTCTGGTGTATGGTTCAGCCTATTGCACAACACAGTTCACCTTGCTGAACAAGACACATTATTTATGGCATTTGAAGAGTTCTCTTCATTAACCTTGTCTCTTAATGTTTCCCATGAGATCCAAGATGCACAGTAGCTGACCTCTGAACTTGAATTGACTGGTGGGAGGCTTCTAAAGGTCTTGAATCAAACCAGCAGCCTTCTCCATGGTACATACCTCGCACAGACAAAAGCAGCAAAGAAACCATCAGCCTTTGTCTTAGTCAGGGTTTCTATTCCTGCACAAACATCATGACCAAGAAGCAAGTTGGGGAGGAAAGGGTTTATTTGGCTTACTTCCACATGGCTGTTCATCACCAAAGGAAGTCAGGACTGGAACTCGAGCAGATCAGGAAACAGGAGCTGATGCAAAGACCATGGTTCCTTACTGGCTTGCTTCTCCTGGCTTGCTCAGCCTGCTCTGTTATAGAACCTAAGACTTCCATCCCAGGGATGGCACCACCCACAAGGGGCCCTACCCCCTTGATCACTAATTGAGAAAATGCCCCACAGCTGGATCTCATGGAGGCACTTCCCCAACTGAAACTCCCTTCTCTGTGATAACTCCAGCCTGTGTCAAGTTGACACACAAAACCAGCCAGTACAGCCTTGTTGCCTGCAGAGGGGGTTTACATGGTTTTATTGCCCATTCTCTAATAAGAGCACATCTTCTCCAGCTGTCTGTCAATCATAGTCTCACTAAGGGTTATGGTTATTCTCATGTTTTCATTCTTTATGTCATGAATATTACCCCAACCACCTAACACACTGTCCTTGAATGGTTGTCCTGAACTCCAGATCTACACAGGTAACTAAGCTCTACCATCTCCCTCTAGATCATCCCTAGAGACCTGCCCTTAAGGGTCCTCCTCTATCTGTCTCATCAGTAAGTATCCAGAAGTCATTGCCTCCATCCCTGACCACAGTCAGTGCTGATGTCTGAGAGGGACGTGAAGGACAGTCAAGGGAAAGCAGGATGATCTAGAAAACAGACTTGTCCCTTTAAGAGGGGTTTCTCCTTGCTTTTGGGATTGTTTCCTCATACACACACTCCTTGGGACATTGTAAGCTTTACAGGTTGCAAATATTACAAGTTACAATTAGCCACAGGACATGAACAATGCAGGACAAAGTGGGACCAGAAGGAAGAGGACCCAAGGGGCCCATACAAAGTTGGATCCCAAGCTCTGGGGTGTACTTTACCTCTGGGGCCCCTCCCATTCCCCTTCATGGGCGCTGTTTGTCTGTTCTAATAAAGCTTGCCATTTTTATCATAAACACACACACACACATGCACAGCTGGCAGTTAGTTCTCAGCATCTGCCATCCCCTTGATCTCTGACTGTTACCTCTACTCTTGGATGGAAGCCACTTTCACAGTCAGCATCTATGACCCCCTCTCTTCACCTGTCACTCCAGTTTCCCATTGGCTTTCATTTCCCTGCATGAGTCTTGTTTCCAAGGCATATAATTCTTTGTCTAGCCCACGAAATGAACTCAGTGGTACCCCAGATGATCATCCTCATCCAAGACCCCCACAGTGGTAGTTTAATGGGATGGATGGAGGTCTTGAGACCCATTAAATAGTTTTTCAAAAGCTCTGGCTAGAGTAAGGAGTGCTCCAGCTTCTACTAAAATGGAAACAAAGATTTAGGAGGCATGTGGGGAACACACCAGAGGAATCTAGAAGGAGGCCACATGACCCAGCACAATTGCCTTGAGGAAGGGGTAAGGCAGGGAGAGGTGAAGATGATAGATGTTCACAGTCTTTGTAACGTGAGTGATTAAGTTTTAAAAGACAGCTTGAACACAATTTAAATTGTCTCTATTAAAAGTCACAGAAATAGTCATTTAAAATATTAACAAAGAGTATTAACAACAATAAAAGGCAGAATA
Source organism: Mastomys coucha (assembly GCF_008632895.1). NCBI lineage: Eukaryota > Metazoa > Chordata > Mammalia > Rodentia > Muridae > Mastomys > Mastomys coucha. The sequence goes on along the minus strand of NW_022196903.1, from coordinate 86,008,668 downwards.
GGATGTTCTGTTAAAGAAAACCAACAATTCAGAAGAAGGGGGAGTGAAGAATCCTTCAGAAGTAAATACAGGTCATCTTATGTATTAAATATTGCACACTTTAATCCCAGCACTCAGGAGGCAGAGGAAGGTGGATCTCTGTAGTTCAAGGCGAGCCTGATCTACAGAGCAAGTTCCAGGACAGCCAAGGCTACACAGAGAGACCCTAATTCAAAAAAACAAAGGAGGAGGGAGAGGAGGAGGACAATAGTTGGTGGTACAAACACAGGGGGTGGTGGGGAGTAATGGAAGTTCTTTAGGGAGGAGTGTGTGGTTAATGTGTGACAACAGGAAACAAGGCATCATGATTAGACTTGTAGAATCTAAATCCAGATGTTTGAGTTCAAATCCTACTCAATGTGTCCTACTCAGAACAGATACTGACCTGTGGCTGGTCAAGAGTGAAAAGGGGTCTCACCATGCCATGTACTATGAGCTGTAAGCACCCTACCAGGGAGGATAAGAAGAGCCTCCCCTGCCTCTGGGTACAGTCTTGATGAATATGCACATTTATGATCAGAACTGTTGGACACGAGACTTGGGAAACACTTGAGCTGTTCACAGGCTGTAAAACAAAAGAAAGAAATAGGCCATTCACTCTCATGGTTTCTAAAGTTCTGTTGTCCAAGGAGTTTCTCAAAATGTGGGGGTGCCCAACTCTTTAGAGGATTCCCCACTTTATCGCTGTCCCAATGCTTGCCTTTTTAATAACCCATGTCTCCTCATAGAAAAGTCTACCCTTGATTTAGGCCCTCATCGGCTCATCTAGTGATGACACCTGAGTCAGACACTTGGCTGTGGGTTGGGGGCCCATCGCAGGGCTATGAGTGAGGCGCCCATCATTGACCAGTTTCTTTCTATCCTTCCCTAGCTTCTTGTTCTCTGCTCACCAGCCTAACTTTCGGGACCATTACTGCAATATGGATGTCTGGTTTACCTAGCCACACTCTAACATGTCCAGCTAGCCATTTCTGTGGGTTCCACCTCAATGGGAGAGAAGTCAAGAGTGCGTTGAAGCACACCCATCTCGGGCACGACTGCTCACTCCGCGCAGGGGTTCCATGTTCCTGTTCTCTTTGAAGGCAACTTCTGACAGAGTCTTTGCTAGGTCAAATTATAGTTGTGCTCCTGTCTTAGGCACACTGGTGCATTTCCTTGTCAAATTTACACTTGCATATTATATTCCTCAGCCTCTAGTCTTCCTTGGGTGCTATATGATAACTCTGGACAGCCTTCAGTGAAGATCATGTTTGCCAGTCAAACCCTCTCCATCCACTCCTAATACCTCCTCTTACTCACTTTTTATCCAGCACCCCAAACCTGCTCTTTGGCTATCCATTTGTACTACGGTGCTACCTCAGATGAGCCCTATCCCTCTCCATCACAGTGGACGGCCATGCGACTTCTTTTTTTTTTTTTAGCACCATTATTTTACATGATTACATAATCTTTGCTGTCCACCCTTCTCCACCATGTGGACTTCCCCAGCACCTAGACTTGGCAGCAGCCCCTCGACACCCCATGTCCAGCCTGAGTGTCTTCTCTTTCTCTGTGGCTCTAGACCCTCGTTAATGCGAACATGCAGTGAGGTTTGTTGTCTCAAAACTCAGACTCTTGGTAGGTTCTACCTTAACTTTATTCTTCTACTTCCTGGGGGAAAAAAATCCCAACACTTTCCTTCATAAGCTGATCCTCCCTGACCCTGAAAGTGTCAATATGCCTGCCCATCCAGGCTATTAGTTTCAGTCTTGTACAGATTGAAGTCTCCGTGATTTCCCTCACTGGTCTGTGGTCACCCTACACCATCTTCCCCATTCAGCTCTGTTCTACGTTGGGTGGGTCCTCCTCAATGGCTGCTCTCTTCTGCATTTGTGTGACTTCCTCTTTCCACTTTCTCCCATCCAAGACCTGACTCTGCTTATCTTCTAAGGTCAGACATGGTTCAGGGTGGTCTGTCTGTAGACTCTTGGCCCATTTCTAAGCATGCAGGCATCCCTGAAGATCCCCACCCTTACCCCTCAGCTCTGACTCCATCTATTCCTTGTTCCCACCAAGAACTGGTCAGCCTGCTTCCCTGTCGGCATCCTGCCCTGAGACACTTTGATGCTAGCTAGATGCACATAGGCAGAAGTATGACAGTATCGACGCGTGTGAGACAGTCTTTGTTCCTACCATCCCAACCCATCTTTCAGTTTTTCTCATCTTAGTAAAAGGGCTATTTGTTAATTTCAGAGGACAAATATCTGGACAAATATCAGATTGCTTACTACTTCATCCCAGGCTTGATCTGAAATCCAATAGTGCCCTCTGCTGGCTGATCATAGAATCTCACTTTTCCAGCTTAGTTCAGGTTATGGCTGTGCCCAAATTCCACCTTCTCTCTCACTCACCTGTTCATTTGTCCTCCCCATGAGCAACATCTAAAATAAGGCTCCCATGTTATTGAAGATGCCAAGGCTGGTGTATCCCTGTGTGAGACAGTTTGCCTAACCTGTACGGGAAGCTCATCGCAGTGAGTGGTGGAGTCTGAGCTCATTGCAGTGAGTGGTGGAGTCTGTAGTAAAGGGCAGTACCTACCACACAGACCACTTGTGCATGCCATATGAGCTGTAAAGCATCACAGGACCTGTTTCATCCAGCTTTACTCATTCCTCCTCCATTCAGGCCATACTGTCCTTCTATGCTCTTTCTTGACTACGCTGGCTTTTCTATGCTGGCTTTCTGCTGCCCCTGGGTGTTCTCCTATATGCAGTCTGAGGGTTTATCTGTATAAGTATACAAATATAACTTCTGAGAACAGAATTTAAGACCATATAAGCTAGTCACATACCTACTAAGTTACACCCCAATACTAGAGTAACTTGGACTTAAATATATGCAAGAAAATTAAGACAGACTTAAGAGAAATTGTCTTCAAATGGATATACACAAACATGTACAGATAAGCACTCATACAAACTCACATATGTATAAGTAACATATTTTCTTATATAGGCCAATAAGCTACATGTGAAGTCACATGAACATGTGTGCATTTATATACATACAGACACAGTACTCACACAGGCTTACAGTTCACACATATGAGTGAAGACATGTATAGACAGTTACATGCATGTGCACATATATTTTTTCATATGCTTACAAGCACTTGTAAACATATGAACCCAGACACTCATATACTTACAAGTTCAGATGAGCACATATGTACATTTGCATAGATATACACATGGATACACATGTGTACATACACATATGCACTTATGTATACACTTGTACATAATTACATACTTAGGCTTCAAAGCAAATATATGCAAACACATATATGTGTACAAAAATATACCTAGACACATAGTACCCACAGGAATATATGCATACATTCACACATAGGCACATATATTCACACATATAAACATGGATACATTCTTATGCAGTAGTACACATATGAACATGCAAACACATGCATTCACCAGCATGTAGTATATAGAAACACATTTGTATACACATGTATGTTCTTATATTACTAAGTTCTTGTGTATAAATTTACTATGTATAGGCACATATAATCATACATATAAATGTGTATATTACATATATGTATGTATATATATATATAATTAACATACCAGTCCACATGTTTCCAGACATGTACACATGTTCATGTGTGCATACATAAGAACACAAGTACTTACATGCATCTGGATCTTATTCTAATTATATTTGGATACATATAAACATAGTGTCAGGCACAACCATATATGCATATACATGTACACATATAAATGTTCATGCTGGCAAACACATAGATCCATATAACTCCTAGCACATATGTGCACTCACATCCATGTGACCTAAACAAATACACATGAGTGAGCAACATTGTAATGATGCTGCCATCCACTTCTGGGTAGCACTTGCATAGCATAAAGAACTACCTATAAAACAGGCCCTAGCCTTCTATTCCTCAATCAACCAATCATAAGGCATGCCCCAGGAAGCCATGGGCACAGACTATGAATCAGAAGGCATTGTAACTACAGTGGAACTATAGGCATTTGGGGCAATTCTTCATGCAACTTGCTTTTGCCTCCAGGACTTGCTCAATCCCTATCACACATGTACCACTTCTATTTGTCATGCTCATCTGACTTTATGGCTTGGTGGGTCAGGTAACACTTATGATGGACATCTTAGGTCACATAGTAACTTGGTTTTCCACTGTCAGGTGTTTCATTTTCCATTAAGCAGGCAGACCAAGAGCTGTCACTCAAAGGAGAAAGAGTCTGCCTTTGATGGCAGGGTCTCATCTAAAAATCCCATGTACTTCCTCTGTGACTAACCTGTGGAAGCCTTACAAAAGTCCCAACAGCATCCCAGCCTGCCACTGACACCATCAAGTTTACTTTATTGTATAGCCCAAGTGATAGAGCACACTGCACAGAGCCTGGCCTCATTGACACCCAAGTAGGGTGTGTGCTGCTTCTAAATCCGAGCACACCCACTGAACACTGTCTGAGTGGGAGGCACTAGGCACAACTCAACTTTATCTTAGAAGGGAGATCTCTGCGTGCCCCACACCACCAATCTGCCAGAAGTGTTACTGATGTGGAATGACTCTGAATTTTGTTTGGATTTATTTCTCATTATCTCATGCACATAGACTTTACCAACAAGTCCTGATTGGTTGCTTCTTGCTGTTCTCTTGGTCCAATCAGAAAAATACCATTAAGATAATGGACCAATGTGGTAACTTATAGATCAAGGTCTCTGCCATATCAGCCAGAGTTCTCTAAGCTAACAGAACTAATAGAATGAATGAATATATATAATTATATTATGTTATTATTTATTATCTATAATTAAATTTAATCATTGAATTGTTAATTTCATATTAACATATCTTATATTACATATCAAATATATTTAATATTTAATATATACTAAAGGGAATTAGGTTGGATTACAAGATGCTGTCCAGATGATCTCATACCAGGAAAGCTGTCTCATACTAGGAAGGCCAAGAATCTGGTATTTGTTCAGTCTACAACTCAGGCTCCAGGGAAATCCATGCACTCATGTGCACATACACACATACAGAGAGAGACAGAGACACAGAGACACAGACAGAGACAGAGAGACAGAGAGAGCTATAGAGAAAGCAAAGCAGAGAGAGAGACAGAGAGAGGCAGAGACAGAACGACAGAGAGAGCTATAGAGAAAGGAAAGCACAGAGAGAGAAAGTTTCCCTTCAGAGCAGAGAAAGCACTGCTACCCACTTTCACCTTTGGAGGGCTGGGGGCTTTAAATGTTGCTGTTGGCCTAGAATGAGTCCTAATCCCTTAATGCTGGATTGGCTTAAATGACAGAAAGGGAGCTGCAGTGTCCATGGCTTCAGATAAGTATGTGTTCATGGTGGTATAGGGCAGGGCTCCTCCTAATCTTGGATTGGTCAACTTAGACAAAGAAAGGGAAGCTGATTGGCCCACAGATTTGGTTAAACAGTTAGATGGGACTGGCTTGAACCTATCTTCCTAGGAACAGTGATCCAAAGATGAGGGTCCCGCTGGCGAGAGAGAATGCCTGCCAGGTCTTTGTCTTGAGTCAAATTAGGAAGAAGTCATTCACCATTTCTTGTTATCTGTCTATGGCGCATTCCCTATCTCTCTGCACCTAGGGATCTTTATACCTTCTAGTCCCTCACTGGCCCTTCTCAGAGATCACCCTAACTGCTGCTGGGGCTTTGGAGATCGGATCACTCAGACTGCTTCAAGCTGAGTAAGGGGGTGATGTAGGAAGGGGACATTTTGTCTCTAAGGGAAGTCAACCTGAGAGGACATGATGAAAAGAGCATATGACGGGGTGTTTGGCAAAAGTGTGTATCCTTGGAGCATGCTGTGTAGGTGAGGTGACGTCTGTAAGGGGGACTATTCGGATAACTGTCATTCCTACTGATGATAGAGTTAAGAAGACAGTTGGAGCAATTCTGCCTTATCAGAGAAGGAGAATGGTCAAAGAAATCATGCAAAGAATTCTTTGGCAGGCTTTGTCATGGTTGTCAGTGAGTCAGTCAATTATTCCTTTTGATACTCTTGTTTCCTACAATCCCTAGAATCCATCATGCAGAGGTGCAAGAGCTTAAGAAACATCTCATCAGCTAGTTTAAGTTCAGAAATTGGCCACTGGGTTTTTTTCTATTGCAACCTCATGAGGAATATTGAGACAAAAATCAATGAAGATAATTCCTCAACATCATGATTAATGTAGTCTTGCTTAACACAGGGAAGTGTAACTTTGTTACAAATATAATGGAACTGACTGGTTGTGCATCGAAGCCCTTGTAGACTAATAAGGTTGGAGGAATGACATCTTCTCTACTCCTAGGCTGGCATAAATTGTGTTTGACAGATCCAAGTGTAACTGTGCAATCAGCTGTCCCTCAGTTATTCCAGACTTCTGCAAAGGGGATTAAAAAAAAAGAAAAAAACCTTCACAAGAGAAGCTAATTGAACTGTCCCATCACCAATGCCTTTCCCCAGGTGTTATTCCTGGTGGGGGCTGACACACAGGAGCAAACCTGAAAAAAATATGGATTCCATTCTTGTGGAGGACATAACCAAATATAAGCATCTAATTGATAATCTAAAGGAAAAATATAACACCACTGGCTCTTATAAGATTCCCAGTGATGCTCCACGGATAACCCCTGAACAGTTTCCCTAAGACCTGTGATTTAACAACAGAGTAGCTGGTAACCTCCTTCAATCAGGGAGCATGGGCAGCTATGCTGCAGAAGGAAACGCGTTACAGTCTTACATACTGGTTAATTTTCTTTTCTTTTTTTAGGAGGGGCCTGCGTTTCTTGGCCCCAGGTGAGAGTTACCAATCTTCCATACTGATCTTCTTTCTTTCTTTCTTTCTTTCTTTCTTTTTTTAGGAAGGGCTTGCATTTCTTGGCTGCAGGTGAGGGTTACCAATCTTCCATACTGGTTATTTTTTTTTTTTTTTTTT
>NW_022196903.1:85986445-86001611 GCF_008632895.1 Mastomys coucha | reverse complement strand
TTGGAGGGACCTGCGTTTCTTGGCTGCAGGTGAGAGTCACCATACTGGATTGAGACAAGGTCATGATGTTCTATTTCTGGGCATTATTTTTTTTTAAAATCAAAATGGGAATCACTAGTGAGAAACGGTTGTCTAAATAACATCTCTTATAGTTAAGCCCTAAGTCCAAGGAATGCAGTCCCAGAAACATTCTGATAATTTAATCCATGCTTACACTTTCCTGCTAGCTGTTTAAGGCCATGCAAGTGGCCAAAATTAACCATTTTCCTTTCTTCCCAGTCAAAGCCAGTCGAGGATCTGATCCTTGTGTGTGAGTCCCTGGATCTTGGGGAGGAGCCTCTGGCTCTTCTAGTCCCATTTTGTTTTGTTTTGTTTTGTTTTATTATGTGTTTTGTACAAGTGTATGTCTGTATACCATGTTTGTAACTGGTATCAAGGAGGCCAGAAGAGGGCATCATATCCTCCTGGAATTGGAGTTATAGACAGTTGTGAGCTGCCTTGTGGGTGCTAAGAATTGAATCCATGTCCTCTGGAAGAGCAGACAGAATGCTACCAGATGCAATATGTGTTGGAGTAAGTTATCACAACAAGCCTCAAAGTATGGTTATTGAGTCCTCAGGTCAGTTGCCTCAATATGGTACTTTTAACTACTGTGTAATATCTAGATAAAGGTTGAGCAAAAGCTAATCGTAAATAAGCCTTGGTTAAATACATTTTGTTTTTTAAAAGTCAGTACTTATAACTAACCAAGAGTAGAATAGCAATTTACAAGACATCCCCTGATTTAAGTAGACGTTTGACATCAATGTTTGACTTTGAACATAGAAATTTTAATATCCTATATATTATCTCTAACTCTCTCACCTTACATACCTCAAATAATTTACTCATGCCATTATAACTTACATATGCTTTTTAGTTTTCTTTCCATTCTAGAAACATTTAGCCATCTTAATCTTCATATACAAATCCTGCTTTCCTAAAAATATTCTGTTTTCATATTCTTTTAACATTTTCTCTTTTTTTTCCCTGCTTTAATGACATGAACAAACGTATCTGTCATCTGTTGTGAGAATTTTCTTCCAGGGGATACTATCCAGTATCTACCTCTCCAAATAAAGTCCCAAGGACAAGCCAAAGTTCCCCCTGTGGGATCAATGAGTGTAGTGGTCTTAGAGACAGAACATGGTGCCCCCTGGGAAGTCTTCCCCAGCCTGGATGACGGTTTTTCTCTTGTAAGTCCAACCCCCTTCCTGCTCTTCCCCAAATTCCATAATCTAATTCCTCCCCAAAGACCATGGGACTGCAACAGGTTAGAGCAGGATTACATAAAACGAGCTGGCATGAACGACTGGATACTTGGGCAAAGACCTAACCACTCTGTGCTGGGGATAGGCATGCTGCTGCTATGGATTCAAATGCTAAATACCCCAAGATCTGGCTGCAGTCTCACGAACACATTCTCACTTACACCAAATGATGTTGTATAAACTTTGCTTGCCAATCTTCTCTGACTGGTTAAGTAAAGGTGGCTACAGCCAATTACTGAGGAGAATAGAGACCAGCAGGGTTTCTGTTACCAGGCTGAGGGCTGCAGGGAGGGACCACAAGGAGGAGGAGAGGAGGAGGCAGAAGATGTAGATCAGGAAGTCTCATTAGACAGGATGGACCAGGCCATGCGGCCAAGTGATATGCTGACCAAAGACAGACTGACAAAGCAGAAATAACAGGGGCGGCAAAGGGGTTGGAGCAGGGCTCAAACAGCAAGTAACTTAGTGCAACTGGGAAAAATAGTTTAGGGGTAATCACTCAGTAATTTGTGCTAAAACTGATTAAATAAACTCATAGGACTCTGCCCTGATTATCTGGGGTGGGCTGGCCAGGTCATAGTAAGAATTAATAGCATTTACAACAACAACCTTGCCCACCTCCTCTTCTATGAAGAAAAAGCCAATAAGAAGCCCAACTGTGAGCCGGGAAGTGGTGGCACATACCTTTAATCCCAGCACTTGAGAGGCAGAGACAGGTGGATTTCTGAGTTTGCGGCCAGCCTGGTCTGCAGAGTGAGTTCCAGGACAGCCAGGACTATACAGAGAAAAGGAGGAAGAGGAGGAGGAAGAGAAAGAAGAGGAGGAAGAGGAGGAAGAGGAGGAGGAGGAGGAAGAGGAGGATGAGGAGGAGGAGGAGGATGAAGAGGATGAGGGGGATGAAGAGGATGAGGAGGAGGAGGAGGAAGAGGAGGAGGAGGAGGAGGAAGAGGAGGAGGAGGAGGAGGGGAGGAGGAGGAGGGGAGGAGGAGGAGGAGAAAGCAGCCCAGCTGTGATGAAGCAAACATGGCTGAGGTCATGAGATTCAAGGTGTTTGACTGCAGCACTACAGCACGGCCTTCATAAGAAAAAGCTGAATGACAACTATAAACATTCATAAGATGGGGTCATACAATAAATTACTTCTGTATAAACTGCTAAACTATGGAGCTTTGTAAGATCCCAGGTAAACAGTGTATAAAACCAAGAGGGTTCCCTGCTTACAGCTTGGTCTTATGGAGGCATTTAAAGTTCCCTCCTCTCAGAAGACTAGAGCTTGTGTCAAGTTGGCATGAAACTACCCAGCGCAAAGCCCACACAAACAAGATTTCTAACCCTCTTGGTTTTATACACTTTGTTTACAAAGATATGTTGGGACCCTTGAACAGTATTGAGGATCTATCTTGAAAATCTAAGCTCCAGGGCTTGGATACACCACTTTACCATGTTTGAGGTCCTGGGTTCCAAACTCGACACAAACTAACCAAGCAAGCAAAACAAACCAAAAAAACACTTAAGTCTTTGGGAATATCTGTAGAGACGGGGCAGAATTACCAGAGTTAGCAAGGAAAAACACAAGACATCCATTGCCTAAAACCTGCTCCTCCGATAAGAGCATGGATTCAGGGTGCGTTTTCATGTGTTTCTGTTGTTGGCCACCAGAGGGTAGCAGAGTTACATAAATGTACTGAGTGTTGCGGCAGGTCGCGGGACATGAAGGGTCTAGCACAGAACTTTGCGAACCACATGGTGCCAGAAAAGTGATGAGAGGAAGTAGTAGTAGCTAGACAAGAATCAAGGAAGGCTCCTAGGGGTTGTTGGGTCATGCTTTAGGCAAGGTTTGAAGTCTGAAGAGGGCCTCCAGAGAAAAGACATTGAACAAAGATGCAGGGGCAGGCAAGCTTACACCAGAGGCAATACAGCAGGACCTAAAATTCTGACACAGTCCGCAGGCCTGTATTTCAGCATGTGTTAGAAGTCCACATCGAACTGCCTTAATAAAAAATGGCCTCTAGCCAGGCAGTGGTGGTGCACGCCTTTAATCCCAGCTCTTGGGAGGCAGAGGCAGGCGGATGTCTGAGTTCAAGGCCAGCCTGGTCTACAGAGTGAGTTCCAGGATAGTTAGGGCTACACAGAGAAACCCTGTCTCCAAAATAAAAAAAAATAAAAAAAATTTAAAAAAAAAATGCCCCCTTCAGGAGCAACATCCAACGCCTCCGATTGTGTCACTGTGTCGTGCCACGGGGCCTATCAGCTCTCTGTCTCCTTGTGGCAGCATAGCCATCAGCAGCTGCAAAGCAGATGCCCAAACTGCCAAACAGCCCTCATGGAGGCAGCCTCATTCTCAAGACTTCTAGCAAATGTCCTGGGAGTTGCTCTGCTGTCCTGGGACTGTGTTACCCAGACATCCAGAAACTACAACTACTCCTAATGACCTATTCTGTGTGCAGACTGCCTGTGAGAGGGTAGACTCCATCCTCTAACTGAACCTGGAGGGGGCCACAGTCTCCACAGGAAACATGAGAGTGTCTCAGAAGGGGAGACAGTGGGTGTCAGGGAGGACCCACTGAAACCTGGTCCTCTCTTGTCCTAACTGATTCGTGCCTCAGTTTCCAAAGCTGGCTAAGACATCAGGTTCAAAGTGGACCTATGGACCTGACCAGAAGTATGTCATCCCACCTTCCTTTCTGCCATGCGTGGAGCCCCGCTCACTCCTGTAGGCTCTCTCAGGCTGTAGTGGCACCTCGGAGTCAGGAAAGAGTCACCAACAGTTCTAGCTCTAGCTCTAGGTTGCGGTAGCTCTGAGGTGGCAGCTCATTAGATACTATCCTGAGCCAATCATTGTGTGTGAGAAAAGATGGGATGTTTCAACTGGCCAAGCTTGGGTCACATGCCCACTCAGTGGAGCCAGGAAATAAGAGTCGGGTCTCTGGAAGAGCTGCTATGAGGCAGGAGTCCTCTTCTGGAAGAAAGGGGAAGTCTCAGGCCAAATACCAGAGTTGAGTCACTATGGCAAGGGGGTCCCCTGTGCCAGTCAGAGCTGAGGGACAGTGAGCTAGGGTGCTAGGATAGCCATGATGAAGTAATACTGACTGGAGGCTTGACCAACGGACACAGTCTTACAGCCTCAGAAGCTGCGGGAGCCTCACTCTCTTTGAACCTGCATGACACCCTTTCTGCCCACTCTAGCCTCTGCTCACAGCCAGCGGTCCTTGGCGTGCTTAGGTTTGTGGATCTGTGCATTCCTGCCTCAGCCCCTGATGTGACATGGCCATCAATGCACACATCTCTGTGTCCCTAAGGCTACTGCTGGCTGACTCGTTTGCTTGGTCACTACATTCTGCAGTGACCACGCCTGTCCACAGAGGGTACCTTCCATGATACGGAGGTTTAGAGCACCATCACCTGTCTGCCAGAGGCTCCTTTTGGGAAAGACTAGCCTTGCCCCTGTGGGAAGGGTGCCTGGAGTGAGGTAGTCTTGATAGGCCAGACACAATTCTGAGACAAGGACTCTGAATTATATAGTCTAGGCTAGTCTTACACTCATGACTCTCCTGCTCCAGCCTCCAGAATGTAAGGTTGATAGCATATACCACCGGCACACTATTTACTATTTGGGCCACCGTAGATTTAAGAAGCCTTGTGAGAAGTAGCGGCTGGGGCTCAACCCAGCTCACAGACTGCCCAGCCTTATTGACTGTGAATAGACCCCAAAGAGTTAACACAGCACACACGGACTGCAAATAGAGCCACAAAAGAATTAACATAGCGTGCACACACACAGACACCATTACACCATCTTGCCCAGTCACCCATGACCACCTCAAGATTAACATACCACACACAAGCACACACACACACACGCACACACACCATCTTGCCCAGTCACCCATGACCCATCACAGTTGGGTCCAGCAAGAAAATCACTTAAGCGTTAAATAGGAAATGATAGAATGGTACTGTGGCAAATATTTTGGAATCTGACATATCTGGACTTGAACTCTAAATGACTTTGTGTCAATAGCTCTGCCTCTCTGAGACTTAGCTTCCTGTCTGTGAAGAGATCCCTCCCAAGGGTGGCAGTGCAGGTGCATAATCCTAATATTAGGGTGGGGTTGTAGCTGAGTGAGTAGAATGCTTGCCTGGCATACACAAGGTACTGGATTCACTGCTCGGCACTGAGCAAACTTGACATGGTGACACATTTGTCATCCTATAGCTCAGGAAGTGGAGCTCAGGGGATCAGAAGTTCAATGTCTTAGGTAACTGGATGCCAGTCTGGGACACATGAGGCCCTCATATGTGAAACTAAAATACCAGCCAGTTGTGCTAGCATTTGCTTTTAACCCTAATACTTAGGAGGCAGAGGCAGGTATATCTCTGTGAGTTTGAGGCCAGCCAGATCTCTATAACAAGATCCAGGACAGTCAGAGTTACAAAGTAAGACCCTGCCTCAAAAATATATAAATCAAATAAATAAAATGCCAGCCAGGACTACATAATGAACTCCTGTTTCAAAAATAATAAGTAAATAAAATAATTTGTAAGTAAAAGAAAATCCCAGGATTCAGGAGGTGGAGGCAGGAGGATCAAGAGTTTAAACTCATCCTTGGCTGCAATAGTGAGTTCAAGGTTTGCCTAGGATACATGAAACCTTGTCGCAAAAACTAACAAAAACCAAAATTGTCTCTGAAGGTGTTTGAATGTTAATGATGCTCTGTGGATGCTTGTGTGGTCAGTCCTGTGTCATATCATTACCATGAAATGTGGGCACACATGTGGGCATCCTGGAGAACTGGGACTGTTCAGCCCAGGCTCCGGGGCACCAAACCTGGGAAGTATCTCTTCTGAGACACTCTCTGAGGCCCTGGTCATGCCCAGCATCTCCCGCCTCAGCAGAGCTCCCATAGTCCCCAGCGGGCCCTGGGCTGCGGTCCCAGCAGGAAGTCATTGCCAGTCGCTGCCATCCTCTTTCCTAGTATACAGAACGGCTTCACTGGAGAGAGATGTTCTAGAGCCAGAGCCTTGACTGGGGGAGCCATGTGGTGACAGCGTGCTTGGCTGAGAGGTACATTCATTAGGGAGGCAGCTTCTGTCTGGACTTGCAGAAGGACTGGGGCACAGACAGAAGCACGATTCATCCTGGTACAAGTGATGACGGCCACCATTTGCTCGGGCTTCCTGTGTGCCACATGCTATCCCATCACACACCTAATGACAAACGCCAGCTCAAGCAGCCTGGGAGGTGGGTGTCATACACCACCACCCTCACACTAGGCAGGCCAAGAGAGGCTACAGAAGGAAGAGCCTTGGCTAAGTGTGCCCAGGGAGTAAATGGGCTCAGGTGCTCTCTAGCCCAGGCGTTGACCCCCTGCCCTGTGTGCCTGTGGGTTTTGAGGATGGGCATGGGAGGGGAAGCTTCTACACCAGTCCCTTGTTTCCCTCCAGTTTGCTGCCACAGTCTGTGCCCATGCTACCAATGTAGGATACCTGCTCAGGGCCACTCAGCCTATCAAGGAAGCATTTCTGTGTAATTTATGGGTACATGTGTATGCATGTGTGTTTGTACATATATGTGCAGGTTCATTAGGAGGCCAGAAGAGGATATTGAATCCTCTGGAACTGGAGTTACAGATGCATGCGAACCACCTGATTCTGGTGCTGGAAGCTAAACTTGGGTCTACTGTGAAAACAGCGAGAACTTTTTTTTTAATGATTGATTAATTGATTGATTGATTTCATGTATGTGAGTACACTGTCACTGTCTTCAGACACACCAAAAGAGGGCATAGGATCACCATTTACAGATGGCTATGAGCCACCATGTGGTTGTTGGGACTTGAACTCAGGACCCCTGGAAGAACAGTCAGAACCACTGAGCCATCTCTCCAGCCCCAGCAAGAACTCTTAAACTTAGGGTCCTTTTTTTTTTTTTTTTTTTTTTTTTTTTTTTTTTTTTTTTTTCGGTTTTTGGTTTTTGGTTTGGGGATGGGGGGAGGATTGTTTGGTTTTTTGTTTGGTTTTGGTTTTGGTTTTGGTTTCAAGACAGAGTTTCTCTGTGTAGACCTGGCTGTCCTGGAACTCAGAAATCCGCCTGCCTCTGCCTCTCAAGGGCTGGGATTAAAGGTGTGTGCCACCACTGCCCAACTTAAACTTATGTTTTTTAATGTATACCTGTGCATGCATGTGCTTGAACAAGCCAGAGGACAGTTTTGAACTGCCCACGGAGGCTGCTAGGAATCAAACTGAAAAAGTGGTGAGAGCTGTAAAGCACTAAGCCGCCTCTCCAGCCCCATTTTGGTTTCTGAAATCTGAAATCTTGACTCCAAGCCTGAATGTTTGTTTATTTGTTTATTTGCAGTATCAGAATAAAATTCAGGACTCAGGCATGCTAGGCAAGTGCACTTCAATCCCGCTGTGCCCACCTTGCCCTCCTCTGCTGCCCCTGCTGGCCTGCTGTGTGGCCTCTTTGACTCACTAGCTGTCTCTGGGTTTCAGCATGCTTCTGCCTATGTGGGAGTCTTTCTTTATTCCTAAATGCCTAGACTAGAGGTTGTATCTGGGGCAGGTGCAGGGAGGAAGAGGAGGCTGGGGCCACCGCCATCAGTATTTATTGCAGGTAGGCACCACCTAAAGCACAAAGGTAGCCCAGGGGGTCCGTATGTTAAAGAAATGGGGGATGGGCTCAATTGGCAATACAATTGGCTGTACAGGCATGATGGCCTGAGTTCAATTCCCCAGAGCCCATATAGAGAAACCAAAACAAAAGCAAGGAAAAGCACCTGGCACTTGAACTCCCAGCTCTGGGGAGGCAGAGACACGTAATCCCTAAGGCTTCAGGCCAACCAGCCTAGCCACACAGAGAGAGGCTCTGTCTCAAAACTAGAAAGGTTTGGTAGTGAAGATAGCTCATCATTAAGGGGCACTTCCTGGGGGCTGGTGATATGGCTCAGTGGTTAAGAGCACTGGCTGCTCTTCTAGAGGTCCTGAGTTCAGTTCCCAGCAATCACATGGTGGCTCACAACCATCTACAGGGGGAACTGATGCCCTCTTCAGGCAGGCAGATGTATATGTAGCAGAACACTCACACATTAAAAAAATAAAAAAATAAAAAATAAATAAAAAAGAGCACTTCCTGGGGCTGGAGAGATGGCTTAATGGTTAAGAGCACTGGCTGCTCTTCCAG
Organism: Mastomys coucha; assembly: GCF_008632895.1. NCBI lineage: Eukaryota > Metazoa > Chordata > Mammalia > Rodentia > Muridae > Mastomys > Mastomys coucha. The sequence goes on along the minus strand of NW_022196903.1, from coordinate 85,993,118 downwards.
AGGACCTGTGTTTAATTCCCATCCCTCACACAGCGACTCACAACTGTCTATAACTCAAGGGATCTGACAACCTCTTCTGGTCTCTGTGGGCACCCAAACACACATGCCCTACCCACCCCAATAAATAAAAGTTAAAAAAAAAAATGGTGGATGACACCCAAGGAAAGATGCCTAAAGTTGACCTCTGATCTACATCCTCTGTGAGTGAACACAGAGGCACACACACAGGCACACATGAACATACAATGAGAAGCAAGCTGGGGAGCCTAGGGAATAAGCAGTGAGCCACACAGGATTCGCTGTGCTCCTCTTCCTCTGAGACCGTTCTCTGTTGCTCAGGGCTGCCTGGAGCTCCTGTTTCTACTCTGTGGGTTACTGGGTGTCAGAGATAAGACCCAGCTTTCGAGCATGGTAGGCCAGCTCTCCACCAACACTCCCAGCCTTTCCACTCTGTTCTTAATTAACAAACTTGTGAAGAGAGTTCACCAGATCCAAAAGCTTAAGGATATTTTAGTCCTTTAACTAATTGATAGAAAATTAAGCAATTTTTTTAAAAATGATAAAGATAACATGTGTTCCTGTTAAGACATTCAGGAGGGGGGTGGCATTCAGTACTCTAATAACTTTCAGCTGCTCCCTCCCTCCCACTCCACCCCCTGGGGCTACTCAGGAAAAAATACTCTCTCTAGGCACTATCCTAGCTACTAGGGAGGTAAAGGTAGGAGGATTGTTTGAGCCCAGAAGTTCTAGGACAGCCTGCGCAACATGGCAAGACCCATATCTAAAAGAAAAAAGGAAAAAAAAAAAAACTGGAAAGAAAGCAAGGCTCGATGGTACCCATCTGTCATCCCAGCATTTAGGAAGCTGAAGCCAGAGAAGTGTTTGCCTAGTATGCATGAGGCTCTGAGTTCAATCCCCAGCCCTGCATAAAGCAAGCATGGTATTATACACCTGCCATCTGAGTACTGGAGAAGTGAGGCAGGAGAACTGGAAGTTCAAGATCATCTCACTTACATAGTCTAGGTCTGCCTGGACTACATGAGACCCAAAACAAAGAGTCACGTGTGGAGGCACACACCTTTAACTTCAACTTGAGAGGTAGCAGCAGCAGGTGAATGGATCTCTGTGAGCTTGAGGCCAACCTGGTCTACACAGCAAGTTCCAGGCCAGTCAGAGCCACGTAATGAGATCCTGGCTCAAAAATAAGCAAAACCCACTCTCTGTGTCCACCAATTGCTCACTTTGAGCCTTGAGACAGCAGGATAGCAGGCAGATGTAATGCCTGCAGAATCAGCACTGGCCTTGACCATGGCGGGTATGTTTCCAAGGCTAGGCTACAGTCTCTCCCGGTGTTACTTCAGTCCCTTCCAGTTACACCATGGGGACCAAGGTGACGGTGATGTCATGACACCCCTTTTGCTGTTGAGAATGGAGCCCTTTGTTCCAGCCACGGTTACACAGGGTCCACCTGTTCTAGTAGCTATGCAGAAATGCTGGTTCCTAGGCTCTGATGTCTCCTGCCCCTGCTTCTCGGACCGGAGCCTGGAGCCTGAGGTTTCACACACCCACATACTCCACTACTTTTGAGGATCGTTGCTCAAGGTGTCCTGAGTGTGGAGAATGAGGATCCCCGGGGGAGAGAGGGGAGTGAGACATGAAGAGGTTAGGAGGAAGCCTGGGAAGTTCCAAGTTACCAGGATGAAACTCACCTTTCTCCCTAGGGTGGAGCTAAGCCCTGGTGTCCCACCTAGTCTACTCCATGCCAGAAGCTCCCAGTATCTCCCCCCTCCTTCCCAAGATGTGCAATTAGTCCTGCCCAGTTCCAGGAGAAGCCAGAGACTTCTGTCAGTAGCTTCTTACTCAATTAGAACATTAATTAAATGTGAGAATAATAGTCTTAGAAATCAAAGAAAATATAATTAATTATAAAGCCCAGGGAAGAAAAGTACTTCCTCCAAGGAGGGAAGCTAGAAGCCTTAACTGTAGGACAACGAGAAAGGCTGCACATTACGCTGGAAAGGCGACTCAAGCTGCTCTTTGCAGAGGACCTGAGTTTGGTCCCAACACTCACAGCTGCCTGTAACTCCAGCTCTTGGGGACTCAATATCCTCTTCGGCCCTCTATAGTTATCTGCACACATACACACACACACACACACACACACACACACACACACACACACACGCTGTGGGGGATTGGGTAGATGTAGGTGGATCTCTGAGCTCTAAGCCACTAGTCACATAGAACAACCCTGGCTTCATCATGAGTCCCCATCTATAAAGTAAGAAAGAAAGACTTTCACTCTGACATAGACACTCCGCCAAGTGACTCAAAACAGTTCACCTTGGGGTGGATATAGGGATGACTTGGGAATCTGGGAGAAACTAGGCCATCAAAGAAGTCTGTGGGGAGAGCCACCAGACCAGTAGAACCCAGGTCCTGTGGGAATGGAAGTCCAGACTACCTACCTACTCCTTCTGCCTCATCCTTCCCCTCTCTACCTTCTTCACCCTGGCAAACTCCAAAGGCCTATCCCAAGAGTCCCCACATGTGGCAGAAGGAAAGCTAACCCTAATTTATTCACTCTACCTTCAGCCTAACCCTCAGCCCTCTGCCTGTCTCAGCCAGACTTCTGGGAGAAGCCCTTTGCCCGCTACAGCACAGCTACTCAGGTCTCCCTCAGACCTCTCAGATGGGAAGCAGTCTCCACATAGAGCTGAGGACAGGGTGGAGGTCTGCAGGGTATGGAGTGCAAGAAACTTCACTGGGCTCAAAGGAAAGCCAGGTATGTCCCCTCCTCCACTCTGCAAGGCTGCAAGTTTTCTCCTCTGCCAAGCAATGAAGTTATCTAAATTAGACATAGCGTTGCTAACAAAGCAGCGAGAGTCATTACACACTTGGCTGCTTCCTGCCAACGCCAAGAAATGAAGCAGCCACTGTGAGCAGGCTGTTTGATCCAGGCTCACCTTGAGGGACACAGAAGTTACCACTCTGGGGAAAGTTTGGCTACTTCATCCCTCTACCATCCTGGAGGTGGGAAGGTTGTCCGCTGGTCCTGGGCACTGGAATTATGATTCTTGGAAGGGGATCTATGCAGGGGTATTCCTGCTCCTGGCCTGCTCCATGGCCTCTCTGAGATAGAACTCGCCTTCTCCTGCTAGGCACTCATACTTAATGACTTGGCCTGGGACATCTCACTCCAACTCCAGGCTCCACACCTTTAAGACCTACCTGCTTTGTGTTCCCCCACTCTTTGACTTTAATGTTCTTCGTGGTGTCCTTTGGTCACTCATATTAGGATGGCCTCTCTCTCTGCACACAGATACTAACATTTGCAGACCACTTACAGCAGGCCATTTCCTCTGGACTCTCACTGCTCTTGTCTCAAAATAAATAAATAAATAAATAAATAAATAAATAAATAAATAAATAAATACTGGGCACAGAGGCTGGAGAGATGACTCAGTGGTTAAGAGTGCTAGCTGTTCTTCCCGAGGACTCAGGTTCAAATCCCAGCACCCACCTACATGGTAGCTCACAACTGTCTGTAACTTCAGTTCCAAAGGGTCTGATATCTTCTGACCTCCATACTGCATACATATGGTAAATAGCCATACACTCAGTTAAAACACCCATAGACATGGATATTTTATGTTCATGTTTTATGTTTATATTTCCACCACACATATACATACACATACATATACATGATGGAAAGCAATAAGAACAATACCCCTGATATTCTAATTAAAATATTCCTTCCAAGAGGGAAGGAAAGGCTTACAAGACCCTGAAGGTAAACAAAACACACATCTGAGGCTAGAGAGATGGCTCAGCGGTTAAGAGCACTGACTGCTCTTCCAGAAGTCCTGAGTTCAATTCCCAGCAACCACATGGTGGCTCACAACCATCTGTAATGGGATCTGATGCCCTCTTCTGGTGTGTCTGAAGACAGCTACAGTGTACTCATATAAATAAAATAAATCACACATCTGGGAAAGCAGGAAGATTCTAGAAGGTCCCTCCTAAGCTGTATGAGTGCTGGGGAGGAGGCTGAGCAGCAGAGCTGTGAGAGAAGTTCCCAGGCCTGTGGGGCTGCCTGCATGTGTGCAGAGAGCTGCAGGGTTCTAGCTCTTGTGGCTTGTCACCTGTGCTGGGTGGGCTCTTTGCTGATGCAGCTGATTTTGAGACATCCCTGTTTCTATTAAGTAACCCCTCCCTCCCTCACGAACACTCCTGTTAGTAACCTCAACAAGTTGTACTTTGGTACGATCATTACTTTGATCTGTCGTGGTTCCCTTACCTGGGTAAGTAGACATGTGTGTTGTGTCTCTCCCCAGGAAAATCCTACTACACAACACCCTCAATGTCTAAGTTTTCACATGTAGGTCTTGATTGTCAACTAGACAGGATTTAGAGTCACCCTCTGGGGTGTCTATGAGGGTGTTTCCAGAAGGACTTAACTGAGGTAGGAAGACCTGCCCTGACTGTGAGCAGTACCATCCTGTGGACTGGGGTCCCAGACTGACTAGAAAGCAGGGCAAAAGCTATACCTTCATTGCAGCTCTGCTGCTTCCTATGGACACAATGTGGCCAGTGGTCTCATGCTCCCAACACCAAGCCTTTCCACCACCATTGCAGACTGTGATCCCTTACATGGTAAGCAGAATAAGCCCCCTTTCTTAAGGTGTATTTGTCAAAGCATGGAGGATAATATGGTGTGTTAGTCTCTGCAATATCATACTTTGTACTCCACCAGTCCTCTCTGAGCAATCCATCCCATCCATAGAGACACCAGTCTCGACTCTGGCATGGAACAGGCCGATGGCTGGAACTTGACCCACTCCCCAGGCCCTGGAGGAAAACTGTGACTCATTTGCAAAGGTCTCCATTAAGTCTTATCACCCCCACTGTGATGGTAAATCTATTTGTGACTTACCTGGATAGGAGCTTAAAAATGACGCTTAGTAATTGAGTGGGTAGGGGTGCGTCTGTCTGCATGAGGCCAGCCAGGATTTATTAAACTTTCTTTTTTTAATTTCTTTTAATTTCCCCCACCTCTTGAGCTCCGGAGGCTCATCAATCACAGGTGATCCATGTGTGCGCTGGGTCCTCATCTTGCTGCCTGCTTAACATCCGGCCACTCCTGTTCCTACCAAAAGCCTATGTGCCAGCCCCACCCTCGGTCTGTGTCCACGATAAGGCCAAGATATCCTTCTTCCTTATCGTGACTGTATTCTCCTCGCTGCAATCTGAAGCACTAGAGGAGGGTCCAGAGCACCTTTCTCAAGAGGGGTCTTCAAGTTCATTACCAGCAGGGCAGCCAGAATGCCTTCAGGCTTGGCTTGTCCATTTGGCCTTCAGAGATCCATTCTCTAACATTCCTTAACCTGGGGAGGCAGATCTTACCAGCTCTCCCTTCTCTCCCACCACCCTTGCCTTTTGGTTTGCTGTTTTGTTTTGTTTTGTTTTGTTTTGTTTTGTTTTGTTTTGTTTTGTTTGTAGTTTGAGCTGGGGGTCTCGTGTATCCCTGGTTGGTTTTGATGTAGCTGTATTAGTTACTTTGTTGCTGTGACAAAGTTCTTGACAAAAGCAAGTTAAGAGAAGGGTTTATCTTGGCTCATAATCCCAGGGAACAGTACCACCATGACAGGAAATCATGGTGGATGATGGAGTTAGAAATGGAGGGTCGAGTTGAGTCATGTTCCATTTGCAGACAGGAAGCTAAAATGCTGAATGTCATGCTCAGCTAGTTTCTTCTTTTATGTAGTCTACAATCTCAGCCTATGGAATAGTACCACCCATGACCTGGGTGGATTATCCCACTTAATCTAATCTACATAATTTATCAAAGGCATATCCAAATGCTTGTCTCATAGGTGATTCTAGACCATGTCAAATTGAAAAAAAAAAAATTTTTTTTTTTTGAAGCGAAGTCTCACTATGTACCCCTGGTTGAACTGAAATTCAGTATATAGACTAGGCTGGCTTTGAATTCACAGAGATCTGCCTGCCTCTCCCTCTCAAAAGTGCTAGGATTAAAAATGTGTACCACCACACTACAGGCTCAAATTGGCAATATCAACTATCACCATAGCTAAAGATGCCTTCACTTTCTGATCCTCCTATCTCCGCTTCTTGAGTGCTGGGATCCCAGGCATGAACTATCATGCCCAGTTTATGCAGTGCTGGAGTCAATCAAATCCAGGGCCTTGTGTGTGCTAGGCTGACACTTATTATAGCCCCAGACCCTGGTTTCCCTGTAGGTTTTGTCAAAGGAAGGCTGGAGAAGAGAGACAAGTATGAATGTCCTAGCTTCTTCTTTGTGAGGTCTCTCAGTTGGAGGCTACAGTTCCTGACCCTTTCAGGCAGCCCTGCTTTCTCTGGTTCTGGAAACTGTAGAGTGTTTTGCCCTTGGAGGCTTAGGGCTTCAGCAAGGGCTCCCTTCCTCTCCTCCTTGAACCCATGCTGTGTATGTATTTTTCCATGCTGGGATGAAACTAAGAGTGTGTCTCGCACTAACACTGCAGTCTCTGTCATGCACATCAGCCTAGCCATTTTCTAAGCTGTCCTTTTACTAAATGATTCTCCAACTCTCTATTCTTAGGGTGCCACGCACACTTGCGTGATGGCGGTATTTGAGGCGAAAACTTCAAGGAAAGTCAGCCTCCTG
>NW_022196903.1:85973513-85985890 GCF_008632895.1 Mastomys coucha | reverse complement strand
AAAGAAATACACTCAGATTTTACACCACCCGTGTGTGTAGTCTGTTTGTCAAAGCCGAATCCCGTGCCTACCTGGCCAGAATCCCGTGTCCCGCGGAACAGGGACCCCGCGAGAAATCCCGGTCCATGGTATTAGGGCATTTCCTAGCTCCTGGAAGGATTCTGACTGGTAATAGATGCTTTCTCTCTAGACCGTAAGCAGACACTGTCATTGTTTTAATTAAAAAAAAAAAATATTTCCAACTATAATTGTTTCTCATGTCCAATGGGGGTACATTAGGAAGGCAAGCGCCACGCCACGACAGCCCACACTCCCTCCCTGTACCCACGCAAGGTGCCATTTACTATGCTTCCACGAGGACTCCAAGACCCAGCAAGGTGCCATTGCCTCCCCTACAATCTTAAAAGTAATGGCTGACCAGGGAAACTGAGTCCGTGGAATCCTGCTCTCTCCCGCGGCCCTGCCCCCTCCTCATAACTCTTGCTTGTCTGATCCTCCTTCATGGTTGTCCTGAGTTCATCTCTGGCTTCAAAACCAATAAAGGAAAATCCATTTGCTGAGGCTAGATGGGCACCTAGAGCAGGCCCAGAAGTATCCAGCCTCGGCCTTTAGCATGGCCAGAGCTAAGATGCTCCGGTTGGGTAGTTCTGGCCCTCGCTTCTCGGTCCAGCTGTGCGTCAGAGTTATGAGCAGACGTTCTTTCTTACTTCAGATTTCTCCCCTGGTATCCATGCCCTAGATCACAGGTGACTCTTGGCCACGTGCTGATGAAAGAGCCAGAAATAGTGAGGTGAGGGCAAGGCAGATCTGTCGGGAGCGAATGAGTCTTCTGCCCTGGGCTAGCTTCCACAGCCTCCCTGCTGCACAAGGTGGAGGGGGCGGGACTTTTCGCCAGCATTTCAATTCCCAGCCACCCCTCAGGTACCAAGTTGGCTTCACATCATACTTCAGGCTAGATTGGCCGTTTCCTGTCTGTGGAGACACCTGCCCACACAGTACGTCATCAGCTGTGCTGCGTCTTGGCATGGAATCAATCGTTCCTAGTTTCTGCTGGTGTTGTCTTGCCTCTCCGCTGCCCCATGGACAGGGACTTTCCCTTCCTCCTCCTACTTAACGCATCTGCTCACTCAGCCAGGAAAGCATTATCCTTAAAGGTTTTCTAGCCTTCCTCTGAGCGCATGCAGATGGCAAATGAGGCTAGGGAAGACCTTTTGAAGTCACACTTTGTCCTCAGGGTTGAAATGAGTCACCTTCACTTCTGGCCCAGAGACCCCACAGACTCTACTTCTCCATCCGGACTCAGCTTTTGCTCTACTGTAGAAAAGCCCAAACGTGTCTGGTCTTGGGACCCCTGTAGCTAAGACAGAACTCTGGACTCCCTGCCCGCCTCCTGATCAGCTATTATTCAATACTGAAGAAGTGGTATTAAATAAAACATGTAACACGGTTAAAGGACAAAGACTTGGTCTCCACCCTATGACCTCTAGGTTTCAGACTTCTCATCTGTAAAACAGGAATAACTGTAATATTTACACTACTCGATTTTTGTGAAAAACATAAAAGCACCACATAGAACCAGAATGTAGGCATCAGATGGTTCAGTGGGTAAAGGTGCTTGCCACCAAGCAGGGTAAACTGAGCGCTGTCTCTGGAACCCACCTGATAGAAAGAATCGATGCCCTCAAATTGTTCTCTGACTTTCAGACACATGCAGTGGCACTTACTTGCCCACCTCCCTCCCCTGAGACACAAAATGTATAAATGTAATTTTAAAATTGTTTTAAAGAATTAGAATGTAGCATTAGATTAGTTGGTTGGAAAGTGTGTTATTATCCAAATGTGTTATAAAAATCCTCATGTCATAGAAGATAACACAATTCTAGGTTGTGAAGAGATGAAAGAGGTCCAGGGACTAAGGCAGAGCTGATGCTGAGTGTGAGTCCTCAGTGGCCTGGGGAATTCCTTGCTGACATGCGCCATTTCCCTGCCTCCCTTGCTATGGCTCAGCTCTGGGGCGCCTCCATTTCTTTAAGTTTCACCTGTTTGTCATTGGGTTGTCTACTGCTGTGATAAAATACCATGCATGACCTAGGCAACTTATAGGAAAAATAGTTTATTTCAGCTTACAGTTGCAGAGGGATAAGAGTCCATCCCAGTAGGGGAACATGGCCGCAGGCTGCAGGCTCAGTGGAAGGAGAAGGGAACTGAGAGCTCACATCTTCCAACAAAAGTACAAAGCAAAGAGAGCAAACTAGATATATGGCAAGTCTATATACTCTCAAAACCCAACCCCAGAAATACACTTTCTCTAACAAAGCTGTACCACTTAAAACTTCCCAACAGTGCCACCTGCTGGGGACCAAATGTTCAATGTCTGAGCCTATGGGGGACATTTCTTATTTAAAACCACCACAGGTTCCAAGTAGCAGAAATGGCAGCTCAAACTGACTTGAGCAATGAGTTAATTTACTATCTCATAAAACCCAAGAGTCTAACAGTATAGCCACACAATATTGTGGAAACACTTTTTTTTGGTTTTTCGAGACAGGTTTCTTTGTGTAGCCCTGGCTGTCCTGGAACTCACTCTGTAGACCAGGCTGGCCTCGAACTCAGAAATCTGCCTGCCTCTGCCTGTGGAAACACTTCTTGAGACAATTAACTTCTCAGTGATATCAGCCAGACCTAGACTCTTCTCATGAGATGGAAATAAATAAATAAATAAATAAATAATATAAAATAGCCCCAAGAGTTCTGGGCTGCTATCCATGTTCTGGTTAGTTTGTTTGTTTGTTTATTATCAATTTAACACAAGCCAGGAAAATCTGGGAAGGGAGAACCTCAATTAAGAAAACGACTTTGTTAGACTGTCCTATAGGCAGGTCTGTGGGGCATTTTCTTACTTAGTGGTTGTAGTGGTTTGAATAGGTATGGCCTCCGTAGACTCATGTGTTTGAATGCTTGGCCATAGGAAGTGGCACTATTAGGAGGTGGGGCCTTGTTACAGGAAGTTTGTCACTGTGAAGGAGGACTTTGAGGTCATTTATGCTCAAACTATGCCCAGTATGGCAGACAGTCTCCTTCTGCTGCCTTCAGATCAAGATGCAGAAATCTTAGCTCCGTCTCCAGCACTCTATCTACCTCCACAACGCCATGTTTCCCACCATGTGGATAATGCACTAGACCTCCGAACTGTAAGCCAGCCCCAACTAATTATTTTCCTTTATAACAGTTGCCTTGACCATGGTGTCTGTTCACAGCAATAAAACCCGAAGACAGTGATTAATGTGGAAGGGCTCAGCCCAGTGAGGATGGCATCATCTGCCAACACATGATCTTGGGAGATATAAAAAAGTAGGTTGAAAGCTAGGCAGTGGTGGCCCACACCTTTAATCCCAACACTTGGGAGGCAGAGGCAGGTGGATTTCTGAGTTCAAGGACAGTCTGGTCTACAGAGTGAGTTCCAGGACATAGGGAACAGGCCAGTAAGCATTATTCCTTCATGGTCTATGTTTCAGTTTTCTCCTCTAGCTTCCTGGCCTGATTGAGTTCCTACCTTGGCTTCCCTAAATGATGGCCTGTGATTTGGGTAAGCCAAATAGACCTTTTCCTCCCAAGTTGTTTTTGGTCCTAATATCTTACTCTCAGCAATAGCAATCCCAACTAGGATACCCCACAAAACCAGAATGAGTAAAGATCCATAATTTCAGCCAAGATCTCAAGTGTGAGGCCAGCAAGGTAGTTCTACAGGTAAAGGTGCTTGCTACCAAGCCTGACTACTTGGCTTGGGCTCAATAACCCACATGATGTGCAGAGAAAACCAACTCCCTTGGGTGATCCTCTGACCTTCACACATACATCATGGCACAAATGTAAATAAATAATATATTTTTAAATGTTTTATCTGGGTGTGGGGGTCATACACCTCTCATCCCAGCACTCAGGAGGCAAAGGCAAGCAGATATCTATGAGTTTGAGGCCAATCTAGTCTACATAGTGAGTTGAGGGCCAGGTAGGACTATCTATAAACAGCTTATCTTAAAAAAAAAACAAAACAGCCGGGCGGTGGTGGCCCACGCCTTTAATCCCAGCACTTGGGAGGCAGAGGCAGGCGGATTTCTGAATTCGAGGCCAGCCTGGTCTACAGAGTGAGTTCCAGGACAGCGAGGGCTACACAGAGAAACCCTGTCTCGAAAAACCAATAAATAAATAAATAAATAAATAAATAAATAAATAAATAAATAAAACAAAACAAAACAAAAAAACTAAATCTTGCTGGGCAGTGGTGGTACATGCCTTTAATCCCAGCACTTGGGAGGCAGTGGCAGGGGGATTTCTGAGTTGGAGGCCAGCCTGGTCTACAGAGTGAGTTCCAGGATAACCTGGGCTACACAGAGAAATCCTGTCTTGAAATGCCCCCCACCCCAAAAAACAACCAAACCTAAATCTTAAATGTAAAAGTCTCATTGGCCCAGTTTGACCACAGATCTAGTCTTGAACCAGTCCTTATAGCCAGAAAGTTTGACTCTCTCTGATCAGGCCTTGGTCATGTGGCCTCTCCCAGGGTCAGGACAGCCCCATCTCAAGACAGGTCTCACAGGAGGAGACAGCAGTGTTTCTTTTCTAACCAGTGTTCTGTTATAGGAAGGGGCCAGAGGGAAACCAGACAAACGTATAGCCATGAAGATGAGGGAAAATAGATCTTTGTTTCAAGCTTCTAAGAACTATTTTGGATAAACAGGGAACATTTCCAGCACCCTGGGCACTCTAAGGGAAGCTGCTTTCTTCCCGTTGCCTTGATGTTCTTCCCTACAGCTGTCCCAATCCTTGGCAGCTCCCTTCCCTGAGCCTGGGTCTATGACTCTGCAGAGGGCCCAGTGCAGAGGAAGAGACCTATCCACCAAGATTGCAAACAGAGCCCAACTCTGGATAGTTAATGTGAACACAATTCCCACCAGAAGCAAGTTCAGGGAGGAAAGATTGACTGTGGCTCATGATTTCCGAGGCCTTTAGTCGTGGAAGTGAAGGAATGAAAGAATACCTCTCAGTACCTGATGGTCACATCACAGTGGACCAGAAAGGAAAAGGAAGGAGGGGAGGAGGGATAGATGGAAGGAGGAGGATGGAAGAAGGGAGGTGGGAGGATGTGAAAGGAGAGAAGGAAAGAGAGGGGAAGACATTGAAATGGGTGGGGATTGGGAGAGGGAAGGCAAGGATCAGGGTCCAGGTATAATCTTCCAGCCTCTAGGGCCCCACCAAGGATCCAAAACTCACCAAACTAATGCCGTAGTCTGGAGAACATGTGGACAAGGCTTGACCCAGCAGGGCATATTTTACCTTCAAACCACAACACCAGCTCACCTTAAGAAGGGATTTATTGGCCAGGCATGGTGGCATATGCCTTTACTCCCAGCACTTGGGAGACAGAGGCAGGAGGATCCCTGGGTGAGGTCTACACAGAGAATTCCGGGCTTGTCAGGAAGACATAGTGAGGCTCTACCTCAAACAAAAACAAGGGTAGATTTATTGCCTAATGAGAAGACCTAAGGATCAACCTTAATACCAACTGGAAAGGCCTGCAGAGGTCCAACTGCTGGGCAGCAAGGGCCTAGACCATCTGGTCCTACTGTCATTGCCATTCTTGCACATCTTGCCCTCAAGAACCTAGGAAGAGTGGGCTCTCAGCTAAGGTATATGCTCAAGAGGGAAGGTTCTTTCAAAATCAGTAGCCAGAAACCAGCAGGTGGATGCACCCATGGACTCTCATGGGATGAGATAAAGGAATGTTGGTTCTGGGGGCTCTGGGGTGTAGACTGCATTGAAGGTCTCCTGAGCATCAGCTGGGCCCTTCCTCCTCCATCTCCTGTCACCCTGACTCATGGCTCAGCGGCTCAGCATTAGCACACTCATCCCTGCTCCCCCATTTCTAATATTCAGGATGCAGATGCCACTTAAGTGAGGGCAAGCTCTAATTAGCTTGGAACATCAGGATCGAGCCCACTGTGGCTGACAGCAAGATAAATACACCCAAATAGCCAAGTGATTACCAAGTTGGTTTTTTTTTTTTCTTTTTCCTTGTAATAAGAAGCTACAGCAAGAGTTGGGGGCTTGTTATCTCTGGCAGGCTTGATGGATGATGGGGTGTCTGGTCCGCCAAGCAAGTGTGACTTCCTGGCAGCAAGATGTCTCATACCACCCCCACCCTGCTTCTGCCCTCAGCCCTCGTTAGAATTAGCATAAGCCTTCTGGGGCTTATCTGAAGGCCAGCTTCAAATGTACCTTTCAGAAGGCAGAGTCTCACCTCTTCTCCATCACAAACTAAAATCTCAGATTCTGGGTTACAGAAATCTTTTTGCATGACTTTGTATTAAAAAGTTTCTTTGTGGGCTGAGCATGGTGGTGCATAGTGAGACTTGCAGCCGGACAGGGGATCTCAGGGTAGGGTCCTCCTTTCCCAGGATTGGAGTTTTCTGTGGATAGATTGGTTCTCGGGGCACCTGGGGAAGGTACATGGGGTGAGGGCAGAGGTAGGCTGGACCAGGAATGAATAGCTCAGAAGTGGGCAGAGTATAAGGACAAGAGGGGAGGAAGAGCAGAACAAGAGGGAAACCGAGGCAGCTGTGCACTCAAAGCTCACCAGGAAGACAGCCTGAAGGGATAAGTCTGACAGGATCTCTCCCTGCCTTAAACTGTTCTGTTGTCTGAATCCAAACTTATCTCCAGGGTCATCAAGCTGGGTGAGATCTTCTGGGCCCTCATCTTTCCCTCATCTTGCACCCACTGATAACACCACTACGGCCCTAGGTACAGCACTTTGCCTGAGGCTGTACAATGAGATGAACACTTGCTCAACAAAGCAGTAAAGTAGTGACCAAGATGAGACTGATGAATGTTTCCAGTGAATTCAGCATCAGGGAGCCATAGCTCACCTCCATTGAGCTCTCCCACGGAAGGGGAGGGGCCTGGAAGAGAGAGAGAGAACCCCTACTTCCAGGTGGGGTTTCTATGGAATTGACTACTTTTGCCAGAATTCCCGAGAGAGTTTTTATGATCTTGTGCAAAAAGTTTATTCATTATTTTCATAGCAAAAATAATTATAAAGAAAAGGAGTGAGTATATGTCCATGACATTTTCTAAAGTTCATTAGTCTTGATTATTGAGACAAAGTCTCACTATGTAGCTCACTATGCAATTCTGGAACTCATTATGTAGAGAGCAGGCTGGCCTTGAACTCAGCAGAGATTCTTCTGCCTCTGCCTCCCCAGTGAAAGCCACTTTAAGGCTAAAGAGGTGGCCTTAGTGGTTAAGAGCACTGTTTGCTCTTACAGAGACCCTAAGTTGCATCCCGAGCATCTACACAGTGGCTTACAACTATCTGTCTGTAACTCCAGTTTTAGGGAATTCAACACCTTCTTCTGGCTTCCAAGGGCCCTAAGTGTGCATGCAGTGAACTTATATACATGTAGGCAAAGCACTCATTAAAAAAAAAAAGACGTTCGAGAGCTGGATGTGATAGTGAACCCTATCATTCCCAGCATTTGAGAGGCTGAAGCAGGAGGATCACTGTGACAGAGGGCGGCCTGGGCTATAAAGGAAGACCCTGTTTCAAAATGTAAAATAAATGAACCCTTTATTTATGTGCATGTGTGTTTTCTTATATGTCCCACAAGCATTCTCTGCCCTCAGAGGCCAGAAGAGGGCATTGGATCCCCTAGAATTGGAGTTATAGGTGATTGTAATCCACCATGTGGATACTAGAAACTGAACACATTTCCTCTAGAAGAGTTCCCAGTATTCTTCACCACAGAGCCATCTTCCTAGACCACGTCCCATGGTAAATTTGCATACAACTAACCACATGTGCACACACACATAAACACACATGCACACATATGTACACGTACACCACAAACACATACACACATACATACATACGTACATCCCACCCATGATTTTTTTGTAAGTTTTTTCTTTAATTTTAACTATTGATTTATTTGCATGGAAAGAGTTGTGGCCCACATGTGGAGGTCAGAGAACAACTTGCCTCTTCTTCATAGTAGAAGGAGTCACTTCTCTCCTTCTACTATGTGAGTTCAAGGAATTGAACTCAAATCACCAGGCTTAGCAGCAAGCACATTTACCCACTGAGCCATCTCAGCAGCCACCTTTGTATTACTTCTATGTCAGCATATGACTCTATGATGATATTGGTATTGTTCATGGGAAAACACAACTCTCATCTCAAAGGGATGAGAGACAGTTTATTCCGAACTGACTTGACCATGGCCCAGGAACACAGACTTAAGCCACCTCAAATTCCATGGTATTTTGTTTGTTTGTTTTTTGTTTTTTTCGAGACAGGTTTTCTCTGTATAGCCTGGCTGTCCTGGAACTCACTCTGTAGACCAGGCTGGCCTCGAACTCAGAAATCTGCCTGCCTCTGCTTCCCAAGTGCTGGGATTAAAGGCGTGTGCTACCACAGCCTGGCTCAAATTCCATGTTTTAACATGAAGGCAGTTTCATAAAGTTTTCCATAGTTACAGAACAAAGAGAGGCAAATACATTGGTGGTTATAGTAAAGTGGGAAGAACTCTGCTATAGGTCATAGACGAAGGAGTCTATTTGTACAGTGCAAAGAATTTGTATCTGTTACACACACGATCTTAGGTCAGGCACAGGGGTGGGCCTGAAATTGCTATTTAAGGGGCTAAAGCTTGCACAGATACTGTACTGGCATGTTTTGTGTGTCAACTTGACACAGGCTGGAGTTATCACAGAGAAGGGAGCTTCAGTTGGGGAAGTGCCTCCATGAGGTCCAGCTGTGGGGCATTTTCTCAATTAGTAGGGCCCCTTGTGGGTGGTGCCATCCTTGGGCTGGAGGTCTTGGGCTCTATAAGAGAGCAGGCTGAGCAAGCCAGGAGAAGCAAGCCAGTAAAGAACATCCCTCCATGGCCTCTGCATCAGCTCCTGCTTCCTGACCTGCTTGAGTTCCAGTCCTGACTTCCTTTGGTGATGAACAGCAATGTGGAAGTGTAAGCTAAATAAACCCTTTCCTCCCCAACTTGCTTCTTGGTCATGATGTTTGTGCAGGAATAGAAACCCTGACTAATACAGATACAAATTGTAATTACCCTCAAGACCTGTAACATTCAGACCTTTCCACATCACTTTAGTTCTGCAAGCCTTCACAGACACAGCATCTTTCCAGGAATTCTCATGCACAATATAAAAATTATAAAACAGACCTAACCATCAAAACACCCTATCACCGGGGCTAGAGAGATGGCCCAATGATTAAGAGCTTTTACTGCTCTTATAGATGACAGTGAGTTCACTTCCCAGCACCCATGTCAGGATCTACAACTCCTTGTAAGTCCGGTTACAGGTTGGCTTCAGCAGACACCTGCACACACATGTGCATATCTCCACACACATGTACATGCCTTAAAATAATACAAACAAATCTTTAAACAATCCTATTACTTACAAAATGAACAGGTAAGTGAATGGAGGCATACATGTGTTGGTATTCTGTCTGGACTCCACCCCACAGTTACCTGGCAACAGCCAGGTAAGCCTGGCCCACTATAAAAGGATCTGCTTAGCCCGCCTCTCTCTCTTACTCTTTCTTCTCTCTCTTGCTTCTTGCCCTCTTGCTCCTCCTCTCTCCTCATTCTCTTCTCCCCTCTCTCCAGGTGGTCATGCCGGCCTCTACTTCTCTACTCTCTCCCTCTCTCTGCCTTTCTCTGCCTCTACTACCCTCTTAACTCCCCTCCCCACACCCTGAATAAACTCTGTCCTATACTATACCATTGTGTGGCTTGTCCCTCAGGGAAGAGATGGCTTGGCATGGGCCCTCTGAGACACCTCACCACACCCCCATAGAACATATCTTAATATTCCTTTATCTTTTTATAATCACAACATCATGGGCCCTTGTTTCTGCTCAGGGTTGATAAGGACTGTGGTGTCTGTCAGACACCAATGAACAAGGGAGAGGGAAGGCTGGGGAAACTGAGGCGGGTTCTGGAAGCCAGCACTGTTCTGTTGTCACTGAGGACTCCCTCACGCTAGTGTAGGCTCAAAGGGTTAAAAAAAAACAATAAAGCCAACTGGAAAGGAAACAGGGACATTTGTTAAGGTTAGGGAGAAAAACCAGGGCAGGATGGAGATTTCTGAGAGGAACAGAGAAAGCCACACTGAGTCTAGAGATAAGTTCAGGCACCTACGTGGGGAATAGAGGGATGAGGAGGAAGTTCTAAAGAAGAAGAGAGAGAGAGGTAAGGAGGAAAAAAGAAGAGATAAGGTAGGAAGTAAGGAGAGAGACAGAGACAAAGGGAGAAAGAACGCTGCCGGTCAGAGAGGAGTGTCTGGTATATGAGCTTAGGAAGAGAAAAGTGAGGCTTTCAGCTAGAACTCAGAACAGCAGACCCAGAGGACCTGTGGGTAGCCGCAAAAAGGGCTTCCAGACTGCACAAACAATAAGCAGTCCTCAAGGGATAGAGAGTCTTCCTTCCGTCTTTCCCAGGGTCGTCAGGGGCCCAGTTCTCCTCTGGAGTAGTGTGGTCCAGTTGGGTTAACTCTTACAGGTAAAAGACAAAAGTTTGTCTCTGCCACCTGATAAAGATGTGGGTGGTTTAGAAAGTCACGTCTCCACAGGGGGCCAGTGGAGGAGCCACATTCTTTTCTTTTGGTCAGAAATCACTTAGCTGAGCAAACTAAAGATAATGAAAAGGAAAATAAAAAGTTAAATCCACAAAGTAGCCACATTTTCCCAGGAGGAAATGGTTTTTTCTTAAGGCTCCTCCACAAAGCCCACTAACTCTCCCCTTTCTTATGTTATTTGAAATCTCTGGGAGGAACAATTGTCAAACTTCCTCTCTCTTTTCTCAGGGTATTTAAAATTCTAAGAAGGGTAACTGTCTCATTGTCCCCTTTCTTAAAAATAGTGTGGGAAAACAGGAGGTATGGTCCAAAGCTGATTGTGAGGGGAAGGGGCCACCTTTAATGACCTCCAGGCTTGCTGATTGTCTGACCACCACCTAAGGACGCCCAGACTTAGCACACCTGCAGTGCTAGGGTCCTGGAGGGACCCATGTTTACCACTAAATAACCCCACTATTCATTTTCAAAAGTTCAGCTGCATTAATAACCTGAGAATCAAGGAAAACAGCAACATCCATGGTAGAGTTCAATGGGAGAGGAGAGTCCTTGGGTTGGATCCTCAGGAGAAGGGGGTGGGGTGGGGAGGGAGAACACACGTGGGGTCAGGACTTGTAAAAGGGTAGGTTGGATTATTTGTTCTGGTAAGGTGAGGCCAGCCGGTCAGGAGGACACAGCTACAACTAAACATTTTATAAGCAGACATGGTGGCACTGTCCCGTCATCCCAGCACTTGGGAGACTGAAGCCGAAGGACCTCAAATTGGGGGCCACCCTGAGCCACATAATACCAGACTAGCTTTAGCCAGACCTTGTCTCAAAATAAAACACACAGATAAGTAGGTAGATAGATAGGTAGGTGGATAGATAGATAGATAGACAGATGATAGATAGATAGATAGATAGATAGATAGATAGATAGATAGATAGATAGGAGGAAATGAGCAGAGCAGAGTGGGAGCATCCCATCCTACCCTGATGCTGCACAGGGCAGTGCCAGGGTTAATTAGAAGGTCAAGGTCGGTGGAGAATAATGCAGACTAGAAGCCTACTTCTAATACAGGAAAAATTAGTCAAGGCAGGGTCAACAGGATTGGCTAGTGTGGGTCACTTTAGAGGATGGGGCATAAACTCTACAATAGTTGTCTTCCAGTACCCGCCTTAACTGGCAGGGTGGATGAAAGTGGTTTAGAGTGCCTGAACCTGGGCTCTAGGAGCCAGGGCTGAGAAAAAACTTTGGCCTGGGTCATTTTGCATATGAAAGGGTTTCCTAAGCTAAGCTTAGAGAGGTGGCCTCTCCAAGGTCTGCAAAGCCCAGTGTGTCAAAACAGTGAACAAAAGCAAGCCTCCTGCATCACGATGAGGGTATGTAAATCTGCCCTCCCTCCCTTTCTTTGGTCCATCTCTATGTCAGAGACTTAGTGTTCCACTGGTAGTCCAGCCAATGCACACACTTTCCTCCACTCTGCTTTGATCTCTTATGGGGTCTTGTAGCTTACTGTACAACACACACACACACACACAGCTGCCTCCATCTCTTAAAGAGTCAGTTGTCTTGGATAGGCCCCACTTGATTTGTTCAGCCCCTTCTTGATGGACAGGCACCTAGCTGCTTGCAATCATGGCTTCTAGAAGCTGTGCTGCATGGCATATCCTTGAGTGGCTTTCTCCGGGCACAGGCTTACAAATCTGTACAGGGGAATTGTCTTTGGGGGGCGG
>NW_022196903.1:85958011-85973401 GCF_008632895.1 Mastomys coucha | reverse complement strand
GGGGAGAAACACCCTGGTAACGTCTCCTGTCTGTGGTTAAGGGTCCATTGTCACTCGCATGGGGGAGCAGATCTGCGAGGTTGATGGCTTAGCTAGCTAGTGTCACATGACCTTTCCTGGGGTGAGAGAAACATTCTTTCACCCCAGATATAGTGGGCCAAAAAAAAAAAAAAGGTTCCTAGCTTGGTGAACCAAGGAGTTGATTGTGGTTACATGGGTGACTCAAAGGCAGCTACATCCCTAGGAAGCACCCTGGGGCAACATCGAGCTGCAGTCTCCAGCCCTTGGTCAGGACATGCTAACAGGCCCTAGCTGCTGAGGGCCTCCTGTGGGTGGGTGGTCACAACTGCTCAGAACAGCCATGGTCATAGCCAACCAAGAGGGAACAGGCAGGGTGACAAATTCTTCAAACCCTGGAGTCTGGGTGGGAAGCAGGGGTCAAACTGGGGTCTTAGGTTTCCCATCTGTCTGATGACACTCTTATGACCCAGAAACACAGAGGTGCCCGGGGGAGTCAGGATGCTGAGTCAGACATGCCCCCCCAGACCCGTAGTGTCTTCATCTATAACTAAGGCAAGGACTCCAGCTGAAATCTAAACATTCCCTCCCACCTCTGCCTTTCAGTCGCTTTCTCTCCATTGCGCTCAGTCCCAGTAAAGTGGGACTATCACTCCTAACCTTGGGTCATGATTCTCCTGTTGGTGACAGGAAGGTGTAAAGAGATGACTGGTAGGTGTGGAAATGACCAGAAAGTTCTAACATCTATCTAACAGGGGCAGGAGTAATATTCAGATGCCTTTGCCCAGACTAGCAGCATGCCTGAGGCATACACTAAAAATTCAATTAATAGACTGAAGAATTAGAGTGGAAGGAAGTTAACAGTAGCTCTAACATCTTTCTTAAGGAGGTGGCTAGGCAGCACAGTGAGAGACCACAGGGAGAGGTAGGGAACATGGTCTCCAAGAACACCTTGGCTCTGTCCCACTTGGTTGAGGTCAGGGAGATATACCGGACCACTCATTTTCCAGAGAATTCAATTTTGTTCTTTTTATTATTAATTTTTCTTAAACATTTGCTTCTTTTGGGTGGGAGGCTTGTGAATGTTACAGTCCTCAGCATGTAGAAGTTACAGGACAACCTTCTGGAATCCACTCAGGTGGTCACCGCTGGTGGCAGGCACCCTTAACGACTGAGTCATATCACAGATCTCCAATTTTGATCTTAACTTCTAGCTTTGATGTTTATTTGGATATTTTCAGGACCTTGTGGGAGTTGAGCCAAATAGTCCCATTGTGCTAGTTGTAGCCTTAGAGCCACCATGGGAGGTACTGGTTTCCGCTTTGCCCTCTCCCATTGCATAGTTGGGGAAACTAGAGATGGGGGGGGGGACTCGGCCAGTGACACAGTCAACCCAGGTGCCACTAGACGCTGTGTCCTTTTGCTGTCCACATCCTACATTTATCTTGTCTCTGGATGTCTGCGTGCATTTGTCTCTTGGTCCCCACTCTTGTCTCCTTTTCATCAGGGACTACTCCCGGGACGTCTCTTCCCTCCCTTTGTTCCCTAGTCAGATGTTCTCTTAGTCAATAGACCTCCGGAGCTGGGCGCCAACCTGCGCCAGCCGCGCCTCCTCGCTCGGCCCCCACCAGGTTTCCGGAAAGAGGGCGGGGGCGTCCCCCCCCCTCCGCTCTGCCGTCAGCGCCCCTGCTTTCTGCCTGCGCCCCCTCCCCGCTGACCTCACAGGCGCCGCCGTCTGGAGCGCATATAAGCCTCGGTCCCTCCGAGGAGCGCGCAGTGGACTCTGGATTCAGGAGCATTGCAGACTCTACCCAACCAGTTTGCACTCCTCAGTTCAGCATCTTGGAAAGCTCTGCAGAGGCTCCAACACGCAGGTAATGCCTCGGACCTGGGATCCCAAACAGGTGTTCCCTCCACCTGCCTGCCGCCTTCCCGGGGCACACTCGCCAGGGCACTGGAGAGCTCTGGGTGGAAGAGGTCGGCCAGCAGGTCCACACCAGGACGGTCGGACCCACCTTAGAGTTCGAATCTGTGCACTAACATTAGAAATAGAGCCTTCACTTTGGCAAAGGGTTGCATGGGGAGTTCGTGTATGTGAGCAAGAATTTCAGCTCTGGAGTAAGGAGATTGCGGTGAAGGGCTGGGGGTTAGAATGTAGATGGAGCCTTGGAGACAGTTTTGGCCGCAATGACTTTAGCATTTTTGTCAGCACTGCAATCTTAATGCAGCGCTGACTCCCCCCAACTTCGGGAGACAGTTAGGGATGACGGAGATAGTGGGGTTTCCATCACCTCCCAGCTTGGATAGGCACCTTGGCACCCTGAGACCAGGAGAGTTGCCAGAGGCTCAGATGCACCTGGCACAGGTGGCAGGTGACCTTGTTCTGGGGAAAGGAAGGGGGCAACCCCAGAGCAGACAGTGCATTTACCCTTACACCCATTGCCTTTGACCCTAGACTCCAAGATGCAGGGACCTTGGCTGCTGCTGGCTCTGGCTTTGATCTTCGCGCTAACTGGTATCCCTGAATCCTGCGCCTTGCCAGAGGAAACCCAGGAGGAAGCTGTCGTGACTTCTGACTTTCCTGGCCTGGAGAAAGTCCAGGTCCGGCCAGAACGTCGATTCTTGGGGAAAGACCTCCAGAGGGTGCGAGGGGACCTTGGTGCTGCCTTAGGTAAGTATAGGGGGCGGGGGGAGCCATGCGTAGAGGTTGGGGAAGCCACCTGTTGTGACAGCTTCCAGATTTAAGAAGCACATAGCTGTATAGCCATTTCCTCAATAGGGTGGGGAGGTGGCCAGCCCTTGGGACCACAATAATTCTTAGTGCTAGAAATAATCAGAAGGCAGATTTTCAGTGGTCACAGTTTCATATGGTCCCTATCCATAACAGCTTTAATTATTGTTTACTAAGCCCTGTATCTTGTATCTAAGGCCCTGTCTATAAGGACATGTTGCCATTTTGTAATAGGAACTGAGATTCAGAGAACAAGTAAGAAGTGGCTATAGTCACCCAGCAAGAAAGTAGAGAGCTGGGGCTGGAAGCCAGAGGCAGTGCCCTTGACCATCAGTGTGAGGGTTGTCTCTAAGATCTGAGGAGCAGACGATGGGAGGGAGGAGCTGCTCTAAGTGCTATGACAGAGTAGAAGTCTGGAGTGGTACATGGCCTGAAAGCAAGGGTCCCTGATGAAGGAGCCAGGTTCTCCCACACTGCCTTTTCCTTCTCCAGATTCCTGGATCACAAAACGCCAGCATCCAGGCAAAAGGGAGGAGGAGGAGGAGGAAGACGTTGAAGCTGGAGAGAGGGGGGACTTGGGAGAAGTGGGAGCCTGGAGACTCCACAAACGACAGCACCCCGGCCGACGTGCCAACCAGGACAAGTATTCATGGGCAGATGAAGAGGACAGTGACTGGCTGCCGCCATCCTGGTTACCAGATTTCTTTCTGGATTCCTGGTTCACAGATGTCCCCCAAGTCAAGCGGCAGCACCCTGGCAGGCGATCCTTCCCCTGGATGGAGTCTGATGTCGCTAAGAGGCAGCATCCAGGCAGGAGGTTCATAGATCCTGAGCTCCAAAGAAGCTGGGGAAAAAAAGAGGGAGAGGATGTCTTAATGCCTGAGAAGCGCCAGCATCCTGGCAAAAGGGCCTTGGGTCACCCTTGTGGGCCCCAGGGGATTTGTGGCCAAACAGGCCTGCTCCAGCTTCTAGGTGACCTGAGCAGGAGCCAGGAGACCCTGGCAAAGCAAAGCCCACAACTGGAAGCCTGGGACAGGGAACCTCTGGAGGAGTAAGGCCAAAGTCAGGCTTTAGGTCTAGGATGATGTAAGCCCTGTGCTGTGTGCCCTATCCCGTTCCATTCCCTTCACCTGCTTTCCTCTCTTAGACGCTAAACCTGTACATAGCATCCAGTCAGGAAGTTAAAACCCTCCTTACACCTACAGCCCCACACAGTCTCACAACCCTTCCACACTGACCAAGATGGTTCTTCCACACCTCCTAAGGGACCACCTCAGAAAGGGTAGGATTGAAAAGTTTTGGTGTTAAAATCCAACTTCTGTAATCATGCCCCAATGTGGCAAGACTGACCTGGTATCATTTCAGTGCATCCGCCAAGCTTGGGGGCCCTAAACAGTTTGGGGGATATTCAGATATGTCTGGGGGGGGGTCACATCTTGTATATAACCCTGCTCTTGTTAATCTCAATGACAATAAAATATATCCAGGTCATCTGTTGCTCTGCTCTTCTGTCTAGACTGAGGTTTTTCTGTGGGGTTTTTTGGGGGTGACTCCCAGCCATAAGCTCTGCCCAGAGGATATTAAAGGGGCTCCCTCTTAACTGAGGAAATCAGGACCCTCTTTCGAGTTCCCATTCTCAGAACACGATGCTACTGTGGCTAAGGGCCTGGCTCTGTAGTCTTTGATTGGCTCGATGTGGTGGGTAGTGGTGGGTAGAGATTAAGAACCAGAGAAGACAGCTGCGGAGCCTTGAGTCTACCAGACTTGGGGGTGGGAAGGAGAGTGCAGGAGGGATGGACCTGTGATGGTATCGTGAACCAGGCAAAGTATCAGGATACCATCAAGATACTAAAACTAGGGGGCTTCTGGAGTGTGTCCTGAGAAGCAAGCTAAGAGGGGACAAACTGACAGGAGTCACTTGATCACTGTCCTGAACACTTCACCTGTTGTGCCTCACAGTCCTCCTGTGATATTATTAGCCAACTAAAGGAGTTGTCCCTTCACAACTTTTAACTGAGTCCACCTTCTCTGTGGGTATATGTGGACACTGCCTTCCACCTGAGACTGCTGCACACATTTTGCTCAGTGTAGGTGGGTGTTAGAGGCGAGCTGTTCTGCATTCGGCAGCTACGTTTCTCAGCCTCCTTTGCAGGTAGGGTAGAGTCACGTGTCCAGCTCTGGCCAATGGGCTGTTAAGGACTCTTCATATCTGGTCTAGGTGGCTAGAGCAGGACAGCCCTTTTCCTGCTGTGGTGGTTGAGGATGTAGGTGTATTTGCCAGGGAACATGATAGAAGGTTTTGAGGTCCTGGTTATACCTGATAGACGTTAGATATGAATCACCACGCTAGATTTCCCTGTGTAACAAACTTATATTAAATCACTGAAAGTCACTAAAGAGCTTTACCAAATTTAACCAGTCATGACCAGCACAGCCTCCCGTTTCCCACCAGACAAAAACCCTTCCCAACTTTTGTTCCCCACCAAAGCCTCCTCGATCAGGGCCTGGCCCGGAGAAGGGATATGCTAAATACTTATGGAAGTTACAAGCTCCAAGTCACTTCTGTTTTAGTTTCCCTAGCTGACTTTCCAGCAGTGGAAAAACAGACAAGAAAACAGAAGAGGTCAGCAAGAGAAGCACTGGCTGTAGGAAATGAAAAAGAGAGAAATCGGCTAAGCAAAGAAGTCTCTGACAGAAGAAATCTCTAAGCCCAAGAGGCAATAAAGAAGTGCACCCAAGTAAAAGGGCAGCAGACCAGCGGAGACCTGTGGGGGAGGCCATGTGTCCTGGGGGAGTATGTGAAATCTGAAATGTGTGGGATCTCCTCTCCTCTCTTCCAGTCTCTTCCGTCCCTGAGGAAATAAACCCCACGTCTCTGGCTGTCCAGCCCTCTACAGGTTCAGTCCGGAACCCACACTGAAGCTTTGATTCCTTGGGCTTTCAAGATGACTCAGTGAGTGAGCTGGCTAGTTTTAAGTCAACTTGACACAAGCAAGAGTCATCTGAGAGGAGGGAACCTCAATTGAAAATGCCGCCAAGGGGGCTGGTGAGATGGCTCAGTGGGTAAGAGCACTGATTGCTCTTCCAAAAGTCATGAGTTCAAATCCCAGCAACCACATGGTGGCTCACAACCACCCATAATGAGATCTGATGCCCTCTTCTGATGCGTCTGAAGACAGCTACAGTGTACTTATAATAAATAAATAATAAATAAGTCTTTAAAAAAAAGAAAAGAAAAAAAAAATGCCTCCAAAGGTTAGGCTATAGGTAGGCAAGCTTGTAGCACATTTTCTTAATTAGTGATTGGTGGGGAAAGAAGGTCCAGCCCATTAAGAGTGGGGCCCACGGTTGGGCCCACCTCCCCCCACTCCCACCCCCGCCCAGAGTCCTAGTGGATAAGAATCCAGATTGAGCAAGCAAACCATGAGGAGCAAGATAGTAAGCAGCACTTCTCTGTGGCTTCTGCATCCTCTGCTTCCAGATTCCCGCCCTGTTTGAGCTCCTGTCTTCCCACAGTGGACGATGACTCAGGATCTAAGCCAAATTAACCCTTTTTCCCCACAAGTGGCTTTTTTTGGTTTTGTTTTGTTTTTCGAGACAGGGTTTCTCTGTATAGCCCTGGCTGTCCTGGAACTCACTCTGTAGACCAGGCTGGCCTCAAACTCAGAAATCCACCTGCCTCTGCCTCCCAAATGCTGGGATTAAAGGTGTGCACCACCACTGCCCGGCCACAAGTTGCTTTTGAGAAGGGTGTTTCATCATATCAATAGTACCACTAAATAAAACAGGTCGTGGGTATACCTGTGACAGACTTGACTATGCTGTTTTGGGGAGCATTGTGTAAGGACTTTAGTACTTAGGACTAGGGGAGCCACTGAGCATTGTGTGTTGTGAGCTCACTGAGCTGTTCTTATATTTGGTTGTGAGCCCAGCCTTTAACGACTGAGCCATCTCCCCAGATCTGAGCTGTTCTTTAGGAGTTTGGAAGGTCTGAGTGTTGAGAGCAATGGAGATGAGGGAGGCCTGGCTAGTAGCACTTCAGAAGGAAACAAAGAGTCTACTAGGTCATTCGAGGGAACAGTACATGGTGGCTAGTCAGCTGAGGCTGAAGAATCAACCATTATTAAGAAGAGACCAGGACCAGAAAAAGTGAAACATTTGCTTTGCTGGAGTAATTATCCTGGTACAGCTGACCAGTGATTCAAAAGGGACCAGCACCATGGTGGTGAAATCTTCTGGGAAGTGTTTCTTGAGAGTTAGCACACGGAAGCTGTGCTCTAGAGGTAGCCTAGGCTGTACCTTGTGCTGGCAGCCAAACTTGGTGATGTGTAAGAGTCTCCCAGGTGGTACTGACTATTGAAGGCCTGAAGGTGTCATGGAGAGGCCAATGGTGAAGGTGCAGCCTCATTAGCAGTTGAAGCCCCAGGATTGAAGGCATCATGAAGAAAGTCTAAGAGAGGCTGTTGGTGAAAGTGCAGCCCAGTTGCAGCTGAAGACCCAAGAAGCATTTTGGAGATGCCATGAGATGACCACCAAGAACAGCAGCAGCAGTGGAGTGTAACCTGCCTAAGCTTAGAAGACAAGCTGTGTGTGTTGCCGAGGGCAGAGCCAGAGAAGTAACCCAAGCCCCATTGGAGGAGCCCAGAAGATCGTGAGTTGATCCCACATACTGGACTTTGAGTTATTTACACTGCTGGAATTAATTTTGCATTATTCAGAGTGTGACTGTACCCTGGCTCTTCCCTCTTGAAGTTAGAAAGTATTTCATTTATTTTCCATTTTACAGAAGCCCACAGTTGGGAGACTTTTAAAAATGAGATTTTGGCTGGGCAATGGTGGCACACGCCTTTAATCCCAGCACTGGGGAGGCAGAGGCAGGCAGATTTCTGAGTTCAAGGCCAGCCTGGTCTACAGAGTGAGTTCCAGGACAGCCAGGGCTATACAGAGAAACCCTGACTTGGAAAAAAAAAAATGAGATTTTGAAGTTTTACAAAGACTTTGGGTGTAAAACACACAGCTGTTGTGATACGAGGTATGTATAAAGCAGCTTTCTAGTGTACAAGCTCCAACTTGTATCTAGGGTTAGCTGCTGATGTATCTAGAGTTAGTTACTTCCTGGTCCAGCCTAGCAGAGTCTTTTAAAAGTCTACTCGTGTTATAGAAGTAAGAGTATTTCCTTCTTTATAGCTAAATAGTACTATCTTTTGGTGATGGGGACTCCATCATAAAATGTATCTATTTTGGGACTGGCTCAGCAAGTAAGAGCACTGACTGCTCTTCCAAAGGTCCTGAGTTCAAATCTCGGCAACCACATGGTGGCTCACAATCACCTGTAATGAGATCTGACACCCCTCTTCTGGTGTGCCTGAAGTCAGCTACAATGTACTTTTGCATAATAATAAATAAATCTTTGGGCCAAAGCAAGCAGAGACTGAGGGAGCGGGGCAAACCAGAGTGAGCAGAGGTCCTAAATTCAATTCCCTACAACCACATGAAGGCTCACAACCGTCTGTACAGCTACAGTGTAGCTGAGGATGTAGCTTAGTGGTGGAGCACTTGTCTGGCTTGCATGAAGCTCTGTTTCCAGCACTCCGCAGCACTTAAACAAAAGCCTCAATGTGAAGTGGTGCGTTACTGTAGTCTCAGCTCCTAGGAGGCTGAAGGAGGAGGATCTCTGAAGACCAGAAACAGGATGCCAGCCTGAGCAGCTGTGGGGGCCTGTAACAGAAACAAACAAAACAAACCACCAGACCCAATACTTGAAATGCCACCCCACAATTCTTAGACCTACTTCACCTATAGTTTGTTTGTTTGTTTGTTTGTTTGTTTTTAAAGTCAGTCTCACTAAGCTGCCTTAGAGGACCTCTGTATGTTTTTCCTACACATAATGTATGTGTACCATGTGCTTGTCTGTTTCCCATAGAAGAGGACATCAGATCCCCTGGAACTTGTGGGTGCTGGGAACCAAACCCAGGTCCTCTGCAAAAGCAGCTAGTGGTCTTTATCACTGAGCTGTGTTCTCTAGCCTTAGTCATTTTTTTTTTTTTTTTTTGGTTTTTTTTTTTGGGGGTTTTTTTGAGACAGGATTTTTCTGTGTAGCCTTGGCTGTCCTGGAACTCACTCTGTAGACCAGGCTGGCCTTGAACTCAGAAATCCGCCTGCCTCTGCCTCCCAAGTGTTGGGATTAAAGGCATGCGCCACCATCGCCCACAGCCTTAGTAATTTTTAAATGGCTTTACTAAGTACAGTCACGGACAGTCAGTCATGCAGTGTGAATACAGTAATGGCTCATCGAATCTCTCCCCTTCTCTCTACTTCCATGGTGGCCTCCAAAGTCTGGCTCCATCTGCCTGCCTACCAGCACCACTTCCTTTCCCTTGCTGGCCCTGGAGGGAAAAATTACAAGCATCCAATTCCAAGAGCAATATTCAAATCACTCAACAGACATTAGCGGATCAGCACACATGTCCTGACCAATCAGCATGTTTGGATTCTGACTCCTTACACCTGTAAGGCTCAGAAGTGGGAAAGCTGAGCACAGTCAAGCCAGGTTCCACTTCCTGCTTGCAGGTTACCATGCTTCAGTGTGTTGTCTTAAGGATCTATTGTTCTTCCTTAGCTGTCACCTCAGTCATCTCTTTGTCACTATGTGACACTGCAGTCCTGAGGCCCTTTCCTTCCTTACAGTTGTCACAATCTATAATTACACCTGCCTGAGACAGCCAGCACCAGCCTTCTAGATCCCCAGCACCAGCCCTGAGACAAGGATTTGAATACGATTTACATGTATAAACATCAATCCCAGGAAGCAACAGTCTGGACAGGGAGACAATACTTGGGAGGGAAGGTGGGTAGAGGGGAGGAGAAGGAAGGAAAGGGGAAGAAAGGGAGGGGAGGGAATGGGATTACATCTTGCTGGGGACCCTTGGGAGATGTCAACCTTATCTCCGAGTTGTCCAAATTGATAGGCTGTAGAAATTGGGAATATGCTTTCTAGTTTCATCCAGTCAGAGGCTGAGGGCTCCTCTTTGGGGATGCCCTTCTGGCCACAATCAGCCGGCCCCATGAAACTGCTTTGAGAAGGCCCATGGGTAGCCAGGCATAGTGAGTGCACTTACAGCCTCACATACCATGCATAACGCAAACACCCATGCACACACACACACACACATGCATAACACACATGCATAACATACTACCCCAGAGGATATCAAATGGTCCTCCACTGGGCACTGACTTTCTTCTCTGCCCTGTGGCACTAAGAAGCTTCAGTGATCTGGCCCCTGTGCAAGTCTCTTTCCAGCTTACATTTATACCGTGTCATGGTTTGAATATGCTTGGCCTAGGAAGTGACACTGTTTGGAAGTATGACCTTGTTGGAATAGGTATGTCACTGTGGGCATGGGCTTTAAGACCCTCATCCTAGCTGCCTGGAAGTCAGTCTTCCACTAGCAGCCTTCAGATGAAGATGTAGAACTCTCAGCTCTGCCTGCACCATGCCTGCCTAGATGCTGCCATGCTCCCCACCTTGATGATAATGGACTGAACCTCTGAACCTGTAAGCCAGCCCCAATTAAAAGTTGTCCTTTATAAGACTTGCCTTGGTCATGGTGTCTGTTCACAGCAGTAAAACCCTAAGATATACCCTCTGGTTTTGATTTTGAGGGTTTAAAATCTAACGTGTGCGAGTGTGTGCCACGTGTGCGTGAGTGCGTGTGTGTGTGTGTGTGAGTGTGTGTGTGTGTGTGTGTGTGTGTGTGCATGCAGAGAAAGGGCTGTGCTTACCACTGCAAGCTTATAAATGTCAGAGGACAGTTTTCAGGAGTGGATTCTCTCCTTCCTTCATGTTCAGGGATCAAACTCAGGTTGTCAGGCTTGGCAGCAAGCTCCTTTACATCCTTAATGCCACTACATAAGTCCCTTGGATCTTGAGTGTACCAAAGGCTACATGGTAAAGGCATGGTCCCCACAGTGGTAGTATAGAGAGGTGATACAACTGTTAGGAAATTGTGTCTAATAGCAGGTTCTTGGGACATTTAGGGCCTGCCCTTCAAGAGGATTATGGGCCCCAGGGATCTCCTTCTCTCTCTTACTACTTCTTGGGCTTTGTGATGCTCTATGCCATGGGGTTGCCTCTGTAAGAGCAAATCAACCAGGAGCAAAGGATCATTGACCAGAATCTTCAGTACTAAACTGAACAACCTTTTTCTTTTATAAATTGATTATCTCAGGGATTTTGTCACAGTGACCAAATGCTGACCCCTCCTTTTAAAATGATAAATGTCTGTCTCAGAGACGTGACATGACTTTAAAAAGACATAGTTCAAGGCCTGCAAAATGGCTCAGTGTATTAAAAAAATTTTTTGCTATCAAGCCTGATGGCCTAGGTTTGATGCCCAGGATCCACATGCTGGAAAGAGAAAACTGACTAACAAACATTGTTATTTGACCATCATGCATACCTTGGCATGAGTGCACAAGCACACACATACACACACACACACACACACATACACACACACACGCCAAATAAATGTAATTGATTTTAAAAAATTGTAAAGGCACAGTGCAGTTCTGTAAAACTTCAAGTACAGCAAGGCCTTTACAAAATGTTTATTTTTGTATTACCTACATCTTTGTTTGGAACTTCTATATGAAGCTAGCCAGAGCCTCAGTAAGGATGCAGCCTCTCCCATCCAGTGAAGTCACTATTTCTTCTGATAGGTTCTATAATTAATTCTTTCTGCAAACTTTGTTTCGATTAATTATTTGCAATCATGGCACTGATTTGCTGAGAGACTCAGTTCCTGCTCTGGGCCTCTTGGGTGGCCTGAGAACATGAAGGGCTTCTTACCTGAAGGATGTCAGCAATTAGTGTCCATTTCGATCGCCAGGCACGAGCTGACTGCCCGGGAGAACATCAATTAGCTCACTGGCTAAATCGTGCTCAGAAGCACGGGTTACCAAGGGGACTGTGGTCAGTGCCAGGATTTAAGTGGCACTTGTCTTCGGGGATCGTCTTTCCTGAATTGCGTCCACGTTCTGGGCCTGGTGATTATCGGCAGGCTGATTAGGCTCGTCCCACATGGAGAGTGACTTCCTAATAGCCATATGCTGGGGAGAAGAGTGTCCAGGCACTAGCAGGTACACCCCATGTGACGTGCTGGAGTCTGGCATGGGACCTACACTGTTGCTTTGAGCCTATGGCCTGAGGGTGTGTGGCACATGGCACACTTGTGACTCAGATGGGCACCCTTGGGAGGAACTCAAGGAGCTGGGGAGGCCCCAGAGGGATCAGAACCATGGAGCCATTCCTGGAAGGTTGCAGATGCTGTCTGTGGATGCTGGCCTGGGAAGAAAACTGTCATGTAAACAGATGATCAGTCAACCATTAGCTGCAGGTTCTGCTGTTATCCCTTCAGATTCTATAACCTACAGGCTGGAGGTATTCAGTAGCACTTGCCTACCAAGTATGAGGTTCTGGGTCCCGTCCTTAGAATTACTAAATACAGAGGGATAGAAGAATATAGAGGATTATATCATGGCTGGAGAGATGACTCAGCGCTTAACAATGCTGCTCTTGAAGAGGACCTGAGTAGGGTTCCTGGTTCCTGAGTCAAGTTGCTTACAACTGGCTGCTATAACTCCAGTTCCAGCAGGGACCTAATACCCTTTTCTGGCCTCTAAGGGCACTGCACTCATGTGTACATACCTACTCACACATACATAATTAAAGCAAAAAAAAATTTTTTAAAGAAGGATTACATCACTTAACTATGACAATGTAGACATAATGTTGCTATGACGATCTCACAATGACAAACCTTCCAGTGAGGCATTCCTGAGATTATAGTATAGGCCTCTGATACTTTGTGGGTTCTTCTTTCTCCCATTCTTTATCCATCTCCTCCAAGCCCCAACCCATTTCACCCTCTATCACTAGATAGGAGAGAGGAGAAGAGAAAATAGGGGAGAGAGAAAGATCCTTGAATCTAATTTCTTTCCTTTTGCTTCTTCTTTGAGCATGAATACTAACAAACCACAGCCCCTGCCCAATGACACCACCTCTAGGGATCCTAGCATTATATACCCTCTGAAAAGTTCCCAGAATTCCAAGCATCACATAATCGAAGAAACTATCTGCAGCTGGCAAAACCATGCCTCTGCTAGAGCACGAGGCAAATCATAGTCAGCCGCTTTGGACAGTCTGAAGCAGCCCCCTATCCCAACACCTGGGATTAAAACAAAAAACGTGTTCTTTTAATATTTCTGTGTTTTTTTAAAGAAACCAAAATTCCAGAATTCTCACTACACAGTCTCTAGAACTATAGTTAGCACCATCTGTGCTTACTCAGCCTGAGGCACTCCGCAGGAAACTGAGGCACACCACAGCAGAGCTGGATGTCTTGCTTTACATGAACACAGCAATTCCAGAGTTTGCTCCAGGACCCTTAGGGCTCCTTCACGCCTTCACTTTTCTTGTTTAGTGAGAACCCAGGTTCTTTTATACCCAAAGAAGTCCCACCTTGTATAAAATCAGATACTCTTTAACAGTTTGCACAAATATAGACCAGTGCCCCTCAGCAGATTGCTTTCTTTTGAGAAATATGAATATTTTCATAAGCATATATAATTTACATTAATAGGTCAGGATTTCTTTAGTTTTAAATATTTATTTGTTTTTATTTTATCCACTTGAGTGTTTGTGCACAAATGTACGTGTACAATGTGTGAGTCTGGTACCCTTGGAGGTCAGAAGAAGATGTTAGATGCCCTGGAACTAGAGTTCTGTGGGGTTGCTAGCTGGCATGTGGGTGCTGGAAACTGAATCCAGGTCCTCATAAGCACTGAGCCACCCTTCCAGGGCCATGATTTATTTTTGATAACAAATTTAAAATTGTAAGGGCCAGAGAGATGACTTAGCAGGTAAAAACACTTGCTGCCAAAGGTGAGCCCAATGCTCAGGGCACACATGGTAGAGGAGAGAACTGAGTCCTGCGAGCCACCATCTCAGCTCACCATGCTCACTCACTGTGGCACATAAGTGCCTCCACTGGAACACACAAAAATTTAAAGGTCTAGTTTTGATTTCTAATATGGGAAAGATCAATAGCTATAAACCACATAATAAAATTTCTTCCAGGCTTTCAATAATTTTGAAGAAAGTAACAGTCTTGAGGCCAGAAAAACTGAGAGTTGTGACATTAGCTGTCTTAAGAGCTTGTGGTTTATATCCCCTGGGTTAGTCACTATTCTAAGTATTTTAGTCTTTAACTTGCATTTCATTCCACAATGGACTGAATAAGTGACAGAGGCCAGGGTGACCTCAAACAACTCGTGTGTGCTTTGTCCCAACCAAATCACTTTTGCTTGTGTAATCAAGGGTTCATCAGGGCTCCAAGCATAGACTTCACGTAGCTAATGTTACCAGTAAGAACCCTCCATAACTTCCAAAAACTGATATGGAAATAAAATTTTAAAAATGATTAAAGAGGGAAAACCAGTGAGATATCTCAGTTAGTGAAGGTGCTTGCCCTCAAACTTGACCCCTGAATTCACTTTGAAATCTACATAGTAGGAGAGACTCAGCTCCCACAAACTGTCCTCTGACCTCCACACATGTGCTGTAGCACATGCCTCCTCCAAATAAATGGGCAAATGTAATAAAAAGTTTTAATGATTGAGAGATTGAGGATGTGGCTCATCCTCATCAAACATGTTTGCCAGACATGCATGAGGTTCCCAATTCCACTCCCAGCACCACAAGATGAAAGGACTAACAATTATGTTATGAGGGTGTAGTAGTTTGTATATGCTTGGCTCAGGGAGTGGCACTATTAGGGGGTATGGCTTTGTTGGAGTAGGTGTGTCACTGTGGCTTTAAGACCCTCATCCTAACTGCCTGGAAGTCAGTATTCTTCTAGCAGCCTTTAGATGATGATGTAGAACTCTCAGCTCTTCCTGCACCATGCCTGCCTAGATGCTGCCATGCTCCCCATCTTGATGATAATGGATGGACTAAACCTCTAAACCTGTAAGCCAGCCCCGATTAAATGTTGTCCTTGTAAGAGTTGCCTTGGTCATGGTGTCTGTTCACAGCAGTAAAACCCTAACTAGGCCAGACAGTGCGATGGCTATTCTCAGTTTTCAACTAGACTATATCTAGAATGAACTACAATCCAGAAATAGAGGGCACACCTGTGAACTGGATCTTGAGGCTGGAAGACTCCGGGTTTTGATGCATATCTTGAGATGGGATGACACATACCTTGAGGTACACCTTTAATCTGGGCCAGACCTTCTGCTGGAAGCCTATGTAAGGACAATGGAAGAAGGAAGAGTTCATTGGTTCTTCACCTGCTTGGCCTCACTTTGCCAGCACAGCCACTCCTTCTCTGGCATTGGAGCTAGCTGCCTCAGGATTCCAGTACATACAGGATTCCAGCATATACAGGATTCCAGCATATACCGGATTCCAGCATATACAGTATTCCAGCATATACAGGATTCTAGCATATACAGAATTCTAGCATATACAGGATTCCAGCATATACAGTATTCCAGCATATACATGATTCCAGCATATACAGGATTCCAGCATATACAGGATTCCAGCATATACAGGATTCCAGCATATACAG
>NW_022196903.1:85953582-85957900 GCF_008632895.1 Mastomys coucha | reverse complement strand
TTCCAGCATATACAGGATTCCAGCATATACAGAATTCTAGCATATACAGGATTCCAGCATATACAGGAGACCAGCTGGGACCCCGAGACTTGTGGGACTGAGCAACTACTAGATCCTTGAACTTTCCATTCACAGCTAGCCGTTGTTGGAGTAGTTGGGCTGATGTCTGTAAGTCATTCCAATGAATTCCCTTTAGATAGATAGATAGATAGATAGATAGATAGATAGATAGATAGATAGATTTATTTCATAAATTCTGTGAATTTAGAGAACACTGACTAATACATAGAGGCTGGAAAATTGGCTCAACAGTTAATAGCACTAGCTATTCTTCCAGAGATCCTAGGTCCAATTCCCACTCCCTACCCCCCAAACTCCCCCCCCCCACAGGGTGACTCACAACTGTCTGCAACTTCAGTCCCAGGGATATCTGATAACCTCTTCTGGTTTCTATGATTCTACACATATATATGGCCCACAGACAAAATACCCAACATGTAATATAAAATAAAAAATGTAAATAGGATATCTTTTATTTATTCCTTGACAGTTTCACATGTGTACAATGTATCTTGATCATACCCATCCCCAACAACCCCCACCACCTTTCCCCAGACACCTCCAATACAACCCCACCCTATCTCCATGTCCTCTCTTTTTTTAAATTTGTAATTCTCTGAATATAATTAGTGCTGCCGGCTAGACTGTTGGCTTGATCCTTTGCGGGAGAGCACAGCTGCTGTGCGTGCATGAGTGCAGTAGCCATGTCATTTCAGCAGACAGCATTTCATAGCACTCCTCCCCAGCCTCCAGCTCTTAACAGTCTTCCTTCTCCTCTTCTATGATGTTTCCTGAGCCTTGGCAGTGGTAGAGGGAGTTGACATAGATGTTCTGTTTAGAAATGAATATTCAAACGTCACTTACTCTCATCACGTTGACCAGTTACGCCTCTCTGTAGTAACTGCTGACTATGGCAGAGAGAAACTTTTCTGCCCAAGGTTGAGGGTAGC
Organism: Mastomys coucha; assembly: GCF_008632895.1. Lineage (NCBI taxonomy): Eukaryota > Metazoa > Chordata > Mammalia > Rodentia > Muridae > Mastomys > Mastomys coucha. The sequence continues at coordinate 85,956,890 of NW_022196903.1, read as the reverse complement.
ACTAATCTACAGGTATAGCTATAAATATTTAGAAGTCAGTTTGACCACATATCCAGTTAGCAAGACAATAGTAGTAGTAGGTTCCTCCCTAGGGCCTATGTCTTCCCAAGCCATGGGCTTTGACCAGGTTTACAGTGCCAGGCATGAATTCTCTTCTGTGCAGCTCAAGTCCAATTCAAACGTAGTTGGTTACCCCTCAGACCTTCATGCTGTTATTGCACCAATGGGGTCTAGCTTGCAGGGTCCAGCTTTGGGGAAGACCATTGATGACTTTGTGCCCCCAGTGGCCTGCACAGCACTTTCTGGCACTATGAAAGTCAGGTGTACTTCCTCCAGATCAATTTCTCTATGTCCTGCAACCAAAGCGTGTTATGTCTTCAGCAACTGACTCTCCCTTGATACTCTCTTGAACTTACTTTTGCTCTGGCTGGCTTAAGCTATTTGGAATTCTCTATTTATTATGCAATGTCTGCATGTATAGATACAGTGAGCTACAACAGGGGAGTCTAACATTTGACATTGGGACACATTGTTATGCTTGAGAACTGTGGGAAAAAAAAGTTTGTTGTTTCTGTTTTTGTTTTTGTTTTTAAATCTCATGATGTTATTTATTTAGAGGCAGGGTCTCACTATGTCACCCTGGCTGACCTATAACTCCTTATGTAGACCAGGCTGGGACCAAACTCATAGCTACCCTCCCACCTCTGCCTCCCTACCATGCTCCTTAGCATGTTTTAAATTTCAGGTCATGTTGGGCTGAGTTTTTCCTCACAGCCTGGGGTGGCCAACCTCTGTGCTGCCTCCTCCTTATTTGCCGTTGGGACCAACCAGAAGCAAGTCAATCCACACCTTGGCCCTGACTCCCATCCCTGGACAGTACCAGCAGAAGAGCAATCTTGGTCCTTCCACTTGCAAACTGGGGACAGAAGAAGACTTGTAGAAGAAGATTGAGCCAGGCATTTAGATGTCAGTTGGTTGCCAGATTTATGAGAGTTACTGAAAGTGACTGTCCAATGTGGTCAATTTGTGTTTAACTTTTACTGGTCAAGGATTTTGAGCTGTTAACAAATTCTCAGAGGAGTATAGAACCGGGTCAAGAATAATGGCTTAAGGGTCACAGGAGCTGCTGGAGTCTCTGGCTGGCTGGGGATGCTACAATCAACGTTCACCCATCTGTGGGTCATGAGTGCGGCAATGCTGTTCTGAGGGTGTCCGGGCAGTGTCCTCATCTCGCACAATTGATTTCCAGCTTTTTCCACTGTTCCGTCTAGGCCTGAGTCCTTTGACCTCCTGAGATATCCATAGGCCTCATGCTATTAACCTTGAGAGCAGAGCCAGAAGGAGTCAGGGAACATCACAGCTGCCAAGTAGAAACAGCAGCTCAGGAACACTTTCCCCTAGGGGCTAGCACTGTGCTACCCCACCCCTGGGTTCCAAAGACACTAAAAGTACCAGCCTTTGTCTTCAGTGGGTCACTCATCCTTTGGCTCTTCTTATGGCGTGGTGAAGACAGTGGTCCTGACAATGAGGGGCAGCTGGGATTATGAACTGCTCCAAAATCTTGCATACTTGATATGGCTCCACTTCTGGTCTGAGCTTGTCTTCTTTATAGCTTGGAAGAGACATGGGCTGGGGGTGGGGGTGGTGCAGGGGATGAACATCTTTTTGGGAAGAGATTTATCCTGAAAGTCAAGGGCTGACCCCTACCCTCCCCCAGTTAAACTTTCAGCACCTCCAGAAGGTCATGTTTAGTCTTCTGGACCTAGAACCATTCATTGCTCAGGCTTCGCTCCCTTGCCCCTCAGGACTCTTCCTGTTTCACTTGGAAAAATCCCATATTCACAATCATCATGGGTACCTCCTTTTCGAGGAAGCCCTCCCTGACCTCCTCGTGGTACCAGGGCCTCCTCGGTATTCCCTCTCGCTAGAGCTGGGGAGATCTAGGGGCAGAAGGACCCTTAAAGTTTGATCGAAGAGCTTTATATCTCCCAGAGTGGTCCAGCATCCTCTGGACAGTCACTCGAAAGACACCAATGCCCAGGCCCCCTGTGAGAGAGGAAAGTAATTGAAAAAGTGGGCCCCAGAGACTGAGAAGCACCAAGCTGATCCAGACCTGTGAAGACCAGCTAGAGCTCTGAGTTTGCAAGACCCCATTAAATTATCTGCCACTGTAGGCTGAGCGCTTGGCTGCACTGTGAGTCCCCACGGGTCTGGCCACTCCGCCTTCTGGGGCTTTCCACTAATGGGGTTGAGGCAGAAGATTGCCTTCACTCCAGGTTCTTCTCCCACTCCATGCAGGCAGGCCCACCACCAATTTCAAAGTGTTGTTTCCTTTTATTGGCAAAGAAGCCGTCTGGGCACCTGTCTCATCTATTTCTCATCAGTTTCTCGTGGTCCCAATTCTGTCAGGCAGGAACCTGCTGGGCCAGAGAATCAAACTACTGCTTATCGGCAGGTTGTAAATTTTATGGGGCTCTTGCTAAGCACACCAGGCATGATCTGGAAAAATACAACTCCTCTCTTCTCTTGGTCCCATTCCACTGTTGCTCAAAACCCACAGCAAGTGGCCAGATGGTCTCTGTACCATCTTCACTCCTGGTGGGAGGAGTACACCTTCCCTCAGCCTCCCTCCCTCCACTAATTATGGGCTTCAGAAGTTCTTCTTGGTGTCTAGTCTGTTTCTTGCTGCCACTGGCTTCACACTAGCCTGTGACACAGGCATTTTTCATTTCCACTTTATAACTCTAGCACAGGCTAAGCACACAGTAGGCACTTAATACATATGCATTTGGAAACCAGGTATGGGGGTGCCTGCTTGCAATCATAGCACTCGGGGAGGAGGGAGAAAGAGCGTGAGTTTCAGATCAGCCTGGGCTACATACTCAGATGCCTCTCAAAAACCAAACCTGAAGTTACACACCACACCACACCACACCACACAGACACACAGACACACAGACACACACACACACACACACACAAACACACACATTAGTTTAGTCTGTGGATGAATAGATGATATTTATTGACAATTGGAAGTGAACATCCATTTTGAGGATTTGGTGTCTTATATATATTCAAATGTTGGGGGTAGGTACCCTGCCTCGTGAAGCTTTCACTAGAGATGGCTGATAGGGCAGCTGCTGCTGACAAAGAAACAGGAAGGTTCACACCCACCTTTCCCAACTCTCCCACTCCTCACTGAAACAAACACTCCCCCAGGGCATGAACAAAGAAAGTCACTGAATTGTTTTTGTTGATCTTTTTGTTTTGTTTTGTTTTTTGGTGTGTGTGTGTGTGTGTGTGTG
>NW_022196903.1:85942846-85953478 GCF_008632895.1 Mastomys coucha | reverse complement strand
GGGAAAAAGAGAGACACAGAGAGAGAGACAGAGGGGGGAGAGAAAGAGACAAGGGGGGGAGAGGAAGAGACAGAGGGGGGAGAGAAAGAGACAGAGAGGGGATGGGGGAAGAGGGAGTGATGAGGCGGGGAGCGGGAGAAAGGAAGAGAGTCTCACTGTGCAGTCCTGGAATTACTATGTATACCAGGCTGGCTCCAAACTTAAGAGAGCTACCTGCCTCTACTTCTCAAGTGCTGGGATTAAAGGTGGGCACTGCTATGCCTGGCTTGAATTTTTAAGTTTTTCTACTTCTGCAGACACAAGAGACCTGTGGCTTGATTGTGATTTTTAGCATTTTCTGGTGCGCCCAGAGTTCTTCCCTCCCCAACCACCTGTAGGTTTCTTCCATAGTTGGTCCTGTCTTTTTTTTCTCCATCAAATAGGCATGTCTACATTCACCCAATTAGGGGCCAAATGGGCCTGGGTTGGGTGTGGGTATAAATTTGAACTATAAGACAGCCAGAGAACTCCATGGAGGACACACAAAGAAGATAGGCTACTTTTGAATCTCATTAGAGACAGAAGCAACCACCTTACTTGGTTTGTGGAAGGGAATTTGTTCCTGTAGCCCTTTCCAGCCTCCAGACATGAAAACTTGCTGCTTAGAAGTCTGTTGTTCTGCTGGGTAGTGGTGGCACACGCCCTTAAACCCAGCACTTGGGAGGCAGAGGCAGGCAGATTTCTGAGTTCGAAGCCAGTCTGGTTCGAACTACAGAGTCTGGTTGGAACTACAGAGTGAGTTCCAGGACAGCCAAGGCTATACAGAGAAACTCTGTCTCAAAAAGAAAAAAAAAAAAACCAACACACACACACAAAAGAAAAGAAGTCTGTTGTTCTGGTCTGGAAGAATTGTAGCTGGGCAGTGGTGGCGCACGCCTTTAATCTCAGCACTTGGAAGGCAGAGGCAGGTGGACTTCTGAACTGGAGGCCAACCTGGTCTACCGAGTGAGTTCCAGGACAAAAAGAGAGAGGCAGGGAGGGAGAGAGAATTGTAACAAATTGTAACACTTCTCAGGGTTGTACCTGTTGAGCTAGCATCTGTGATCTAATGATGTCCAGTTGAGAGTGGGCTAACTATGACTACTTTCTGAGGGGGAAGACTATAGGAGGAAGTAGCTACCAGCTCAGGGAGGGAGGGGTGGGAGCAGGGAGGGCCAAGGGGGGTGGGAGCAGGCAGGAAGTCTTGGTGGATATTTCACAAAAACTGCAGTGTAGGCGCTGGAGAGATGGTTCAGTGGTTAAGAGCACTGGCTGTTCTTCCAGAGGACCCGGGGTTCAATTCCAAGCACCCACATGGCAGCTCACATGTAGTTAAAACATCAATGTATATAAAATTAAAATAAATATTAAAAAAATAGGGGTGGGGTTTGGGGGGAGCAGAAGCAGGAGCTGGAACAGGGAAGTAGGCAGGAGCTGGGTACGAAGGAAACCAGTAAGAAAAGCCTATTTAAGTTGACACATGCCCATGTCTTTAAACCTAGAACTCAGGAGGCATGTTCACAGGAATGTGGCCTGTACAGTTGTCTCTATATTGTCTCTCACACATGCTGTCTTGTTTTGCATGTATTGTTCTGTAGTGGCTATTCCTGGTTGTCATCTTGACTATATCTAGAATGAATTACAATCCAGAATTGGAAGGCTCACCTGTGATCCTAATCTGGAGGCTGAAAGATACAAGTTTCAGACCTGGATCATGGCTTAGAGATCTTGAAGCATAGTGGCTATAAGTCCCAGAAGATAAAGACAGGGAGATCTCTGAGTTCAAGGTCATCTGGAATTAAAGGTGTGTGGATTATAGGTCTGGAGACCTATATAAGGACACTGGAAGAAGAAAGGCTCTCTCTGCTTCGCCGGCTTGCCTTGTGGGACTGAGCAACTGTTAGATCCTTGGACTTCCATTCACAGCTGCTGCTGACCATTGTTGGGGGCTGGACTACAGACTGTAAGTCATCAACAATTTCCCTTACTATATAGAGACTACTCATAAATTCTGTAACTCTAGAGAACCCTGACTCATACATGTTCCAGTACCTTTAACTAAGTCAATAATTTAGTGTGTCTGTGTCTGTGGGTGAATGTGGAGGTCAGAGGACAAACTTCGGATGTCAGTCCCAGTTCTTCCACCTCATTTGAGACAGGGTCTCTTTGCCACTGCATAAGCCAGGATGGCTGGCCCAAGAGCTTGTGTGATTCTCTATTTAATTATTTGTGTTTATTTATTTATTAAATGTGTATGAATATTTTGTCTGCATGTATAACTGTGCACCCTGCACCCTGTCCATACTTGGTCCCCAAGGAGGCCAGAAGAGGGTGTTGGATTCCCTGGAATCCCTGGAACTGGAGTTAGGGATGGTTGTGAGCAACAATGTAGATGCTGAGAATTGGACCTGGGTTCTCTGGAAGAATATCTGGTGCTATATAACCATGAGCCATGTCTCCATCCCCATCCCCATCCCCAAGACTCTGTAAATCTACCTCTATGCCTTGCCATTTGGTTCCCTAGCATACCCCGGTCTGTTTTCTTCACTGATGGAGATTGCCCGGATACAGCACAATTCATCCACACATTCTCCTATGCATGGGTGTTCTGGCTATTCTCAGTGCATCCTGTTGATGATGCCTAGATATGAAAGCTTTTGTGGGACGAAGCCCTAAGAAGAAAAACCACATGGGCCAGGTATAGGGACATTGCTATAGTGTGAATCTGGAATATTCTTGCCTGGAGTGGCCAAGGGGAGATCCATGTGTTGGAGTATTGCTTGGTCGCCAGGTCCTGTCCTTTCAGGGGGTGTTGGAATCTATAGGAATCTTTGATGGAATCTATAGGAAGCTTTAGCTTTTTGTCTTTTTGGCTTTTTCGAGACAGGGTTTCTCTGTATAGCTCTGGCTGTCCTGGAACTCACTCTGTAGACCAGGCTGGCCTCGAACTCAGAAATCTGTCTGCTCTGCCTCCCAAGTGCTGGGATTAAAGGCGTGCACCACCACTGCCCGGCAGCTTTATACTTTCTTAGAAGTTCTCCCTCCCTATTTAAAACATTTCCTGTCTGTATGAGTTTTCTTTTGTTGCCATAACAAATTGCCACACATTTATTAGCTTTAAAACAATGTAAATCTGTTCACTTACAGTTCTGGACACCAGAAGTTGCCTTGTAGTTGTTGGGAATAGAACCTGAGTTTACTAGAACAGCCTGGCTCCTAAGTGCTGAGGCATTTTCTTCAGCCCTGGTTGGTTGTTCCTGAGACATAGCTTCACAAAGTAGCACAGGCTAGCTTCAAACCCCTGATCTTTTTGCCTCAGCTGGGATTAACAGGACTGAGCCACCATGCCTTGATCTGATTAGAATTTAACTAGCTAGATGTCCTAGTTTTTTTTTTTTTTTTTTCTGCCAATTTTTGTTCCCTTGGTGTAGGGCCTTCCCCAGTTTTCCGCATGGTGGGTATTTCTCCCAGTCAATCACAGGTAGCCCACACTGGTGTCTGCTTCTCAGTGGCAGCCCTGCAGTGAGAGGTGAAGGCACGGTCACACAAGCAGCGAGATTTAGGCTCAGTGCCTACTCCCAGGGAAGGACATGCTTGCAGTAGGAACACAGACAGAGCAGGCAGACATCGCCAGTCCGCTCTGGGAACCCAGCCTACTGACTCTCAGCCTGGGATCAATCAGGCTCACCCCTACACTTAGGAGATGGTTCAGTCACTTGCTTGAAAGTCTGCAGACTATTTCTGGGAGGACTGGGAAGGTAGATGGTTGCCATGGAGAGGTCCAGGATGAAAATACGTGTGAGAGAGACTTTCTTTTTCCCCTATGGAGCCTTGCCAGCCTTCCATTTTGTACCTGAGGAGTGTTTTTACCTGCCACAGAACAGAGAACTTTTAAATGTATTTTTGAACAGAACTAAATTGTCTGTGTATTTTATCTCTTAGAAGCCCAAAGGTCACGAGTGTCACATAAGAGGCTGCTGTCTGAAAGCCACCGGCTTTCAAGGGTTTTGAGGAAGGCCTTGTTCTTGGACCAATGTGAAACAATCCTTTGGTGAAGATGGCCTCTAAGACGTCTCCAGGCACCCCTCTGTGGTGATTCTGATCCACCAATGGTCTTCATGGGGAAGTAACATGCTGGGGCTGAGGTAGGAGATGCCTCCCACCTTCCTTCCCATCTCCCTTCAAGCAGATGTCATGGAGTTGGAGTCAGAGTATGCAAGTGACCAGAGGTTCGAATAGGTAGAAAATTCCACTTAAAAATTATATTTACGGGCTGGAGAGATGGTTCAGTGGTTAAGGACACTGACTGCTCTACCAGAGGTCCTGAGTTCAATTCCCAGCAACCACATGGTGGCTCACAACCATCTGTAACGGGATCTGGTGTCCTTCTCTGGTGTGTTTAAAGACAGAAACAGTGTATTCACATATATAAAATAAATCTTTAAAAAAATTATATTTACTTAAAATTACATTTATTTGGGACTGGAGAGATAGCTGAGGAGTTAAGAACACTTGGCTATTCTTCCAGAGGACCTGAGTTTAGTTCCTAGAACCCATATCAGGTTGCTCACAACCATCTGGAACTCCAGCTCCAGGGAGCCAATGCTATTGGCCTTCTCAGGTCACTCACATGCATATACCCAAATGCAGTCTCACACACCTATAATTAATGCCTTATAATTAAAAACAAAAAGACATGTTTAGAAAATGTTGTTAGAAAATGTTGAGTTATCGTCTCACTGGCGAGCTGAATGAGCTGATTTTGAACTTGTAGATGAGTCTTCTATCCCAGCCTCCGAGTACGGTGAGTACAGGTGAGCCACTCTCTACTTTCTCCCTCCACTCACATTTTCTCAGTCAGTGCTCTCATGCTTCTAAGGATGGGTACCTCACCCTCAGGGCCAGCCTTTGTAAGTTCAGCCCCACTCTGCCAGGAATGATTGCCTTTCTTTGGCTCCAGATCAGGTCCTGATTTCTCTTTTTGGGACATCCTGTGGGCCCCTGCTGTGCCCTGTGGGCACTCAGACTCTGAGCTCCCTGCTGAGGAACCTCTAAAATCAGTGCCCAGTGGCCCCATGAGAGCCAACACATATCAGATATCACTTCATCATGCCTGAGTTCAGAGCAATCTGAGATGTTTTCCCGCTAGAGAAAGCTGTGTCCACAGCAGAGAGCAGCAGGTCAAAAGCCACCAGAAGAGTAGGGTACCTCTGCAGTGACAATTTTGGAATTTTAGTTTCTTTATTAAAAAAAAAAAAAAACAAAAATAACAGAAATACTATAAGAATATGTTTTCATTTTAATCTCAGGTTTGGGATAGGGGGCTGCTTCAGATTGTCCACAGCAGGTGACTATGATTTGCCTCGTGCTCTAATGGGGACATGATTTTGCCAGCTGCAAATGGTTTCTGCGATTGTGTGATATTTGGAATTCTGGGGATTTTTCAGAGGGTTTATAAAGAGCCCCAAAAGGAGTTGTTGTTTGTTTGTTATTGGTTGTTGTTGGTTATGGTTTGTGAAGTAGTTGTGCCCAAATAAGAAACACCAACAAAAAAAAATTAGATATCCTGATGGTGATGATCAAACTTGCTCCAAGGAATTTGACACCCCTAATCAGCAGGAAGAAGTTTAATGGTGTGACCCTCTTCTAACCCCTGACTTTATTCAGGGATCTCTTTTCTTTCCTCTCTATCCTTTCCCCCTCTTATCTAGTGTTGGGGGGTTTAAAGGATGAAGACAGATGGAGGAAAGAAGAACCTACAAAGTAGCCAAAGACAGCTACACCCCACTCATCTCAACTTGAGCCTCTCCCTGGACAGGCCTGAATTCTTTGTCATGGGAGGGATATGGATATAGTTTGGTAGAGTCCTTGCTTCCAAGTGAAAGTCCTGGGTTTGATATCCAATACTATAAATACAACAAATTTATAATAATCAATCAATAAAATACATTAATTTTTAAAAGAGAAAAACAAAATAAAACAAATACAAGCTCAAATATATAAAGAAAACAAATATATCTAACCTAGGATTTTACAACTAGAATGGGGTTTTACACCTAGAATTTGAAAGTGAATTGTTTTCAAGAGATGACAAGCAACTTATAGATCTTGAAAGACTGGACCAGAAATCCAGCCACAGCTCAAGTCTGGAACCTCTGGGGTTGGGGGGAAGACTGGGGGATTCACTTAGTGACGCTGACTCTAATGGTGGCTGCGCAGTGGGGCCACATGAGCGAGTTTACAGCCTCCCAGGTCCAGCTATCTACCTTCCAGAACAGAAGCGTTTGGCACCAGCATCAGAGCTCCCAGCATCGCACCCATGAGAGCTGAGGGTCCCCAGCAGCTCTGTGCGCCCTCTGCTGGCACCTGGAAGTAGCCTCGGCTCTTTCACTGAGAGTAGGGACTGGGACTCTGGGCTGAGGGCAGGAAGGCCGGCCAACTTATATAAGCTGTGCTCTATGATAGACATTTATCCAGAGGATGCTATTTAAAGTAAGTGGCCAGGAGACACGTGGGAAGCCACTATCTGGCACATAGGTGCAGGACTCGGGCAGAAGCGGGCGGCCCCCAATACTGGTCATCAGAAGTGTCACCCGGTCTCAAATAGAAATAGGGGCTGAAGGCAGTGGCCAGACATCATGGGGGCGTGGAGAGCAGGCTTTAATTAAAGTGGTTAATGCACTCAGCGATGTTTCTATTTTTTCACGACTAAAGTCTCACCCATTCCCATTCAGAGTTCCACTAATGACAAGCAAGGGTCATTCATAACTTGTTGAGTTCAGTAAATAATTCCCAAGGCCAGGCCCCATGTAAGTGCAAACCAACAAACTGCAGGGGAAAGGTGTGCTAAGAATAGCTCACTGTGCACCAGGCACTGTGGCCCTGCCTACCATAGTTCAGTCCTTACTTGGATCCTCAGAGTTCCATTTTAAAGGAGAGAAAAGTGTACCAGGTCCAATAACTCCTTCAAACTCGTAGTTGGGGTGGCATTGGAGCAGCAAGACTCTTGCAGAAGTTTCTATTTTCCTGGCCACAGGTTTGTTCAGGAACTATACATTTGTCCTTGGGAATTCACATGGAGTCCTTCCTCTGGGAAGGGGCAGGGAGAATGAGCACTGGAAATGGGTCTATCCGGGTGAGGAGTAGACAGGAAAAAGGTAAGGATGCTGGGGTAGAAAAGGGACTTGTACAAAGACAGAGAAATGAAGAACAGTGCATAAATAGGGGGGCTATCTGTCGGCTGGGGTGCAGCCCAGTAGAGAATACTGACTGGCATCTTCAAGGCCCTGGGTCTCATCTCCAGTGCTGCAACAAACCAAACCAAAGAAAAACACCAAGCAAAGGAAACAAAATGTAGCCTGGCAGGAATGTGTCTGGAATAGGCTCCAAATGGTGCCCAATGGGAGGATCCCAGTTCAAGGGTCCTAGATGCTAGAAACAACCTTCTCAGAACAAAGGAAGGAGGTCTGGGTGGTCCCTGTTTCTGTTTTTCACAAGAGAGATATGGGCCCTGCCCCATTCCTTATATAAGCTGGTGTCCATCTTGGGGCTGGGGATACACTTAGGGATGAGGAGAGACTGATCAGTAGAGGGTCTGCCTGCACAGGATGACCAAGACTCAAGGAGAAGAAAAGCGTTCACAAGTTCCCCTTCTAACTGAGGAACTGTGGAGAGTTGATGGTTTCTGGAGTGAGAGTCAGCTTTCTTTAAGGGTATAGCCACTGAAAAGTCAATCATGCTCCATCCAATACATGGCCCCCACCCAGGAGCTTATAGGCAGCACAAACTGGACTAAATGGATTATTGGGAAGAAAAAAGAAAAAAGAAAAAGCAACCTACCGGTGGTGACACATGCCTTTAATTCTAGTCACAGGCAGGTGGATCCCTGTGAGTTCAAGGCCAACCCGGTCGGTGTACAGCACAAGTTCCTAGATAGTCAGGGCTCTACAGAGAAACCCTGCCTTGGAAAAACAACAACAACAACAAAAAGCAACAAACAATGAGAGCACATGATGACCTTGGGGAGGAGATGGTGGCGTGTCTGGAAAGAATTAGGGGAGAGGTTAAGGTGAACACGACCAAAACACATTGTATGAACCTGGGCGTGGAGGCATACAGCTTTAATCCTAGCATTTGGGAGGCAGACAGGCAGATTGCTGTGAGTTTGAGGTCAGCCTGGTCTACATAGTAAGTACCAGGTTAGCCAGGGCTATACATTGAGACCCTGTCTCAAATTTAAAATTTAAAAAAGGAAAGAAGAAAGGAAGGAAAAAGAGAGGAAAAGAAGGAAAGAAATGAAAAGAAATAAGAAACCAAAAATGGTGTATGAAATTCTCAAAGAATTCGTTAACAATACTTTTGAAAGAAAAAATAAAAAACCAAAAGAGGAATTTGTTTGTCCTAATCCTTATTAGAGGAAATCTGGATAGGAATATTTATTTAAAAAAAAAAAAACATGCAAAGAGATGGAGGTTGTTACCTGAAAGCCACGGGGAATGTCTCAGAAGGAGCCCTATGGCCATCTTAGTCTTGGGTCTGCCTTCAGGAAAACAGCAGCTTAAAGTCCCCCTAGCTTCTGTAGCTGGCGCTGACTGAGGACCCATCCTTTGCAGTATTTGGAAGGAGGTCAGTCTATACTTGTCAGTGTTTCAATGCACTGTGGCTTTCTATGGCCAGCAGAAGTGATACTGTTGTAGCTCTGAACTCAGGCCTAAGGGACCTCATCTGCTTCTGCCTGCTGCCTTTTTATGAATAAGCCCCAGTCTACCTGCTGGAACAGTCGAGAAAGAGTGGGAAAGAAGCCATTTGTCTAAGCCTGCAACAACACCCTGATAATGGCAAAGGCCGTTTCTCCTGAGCCTGTCAGATCCTCTGGGGCTGCTGAACAGAGGAGAGGTGTGTCTGACTGAGGTAGCACAGGGAGAGGTCAGAAGGAAGGGCAGTGGGGAGGCTGCTGCAGCTGTCCCGTAAGAGATGGCAGGGTGGCTTCAGTGCTGTGAGAGTGGACATTATTCAGATCTACTCAAAGTAGAGTGGCAGCAGGGACCTGTGGATGGATTGGACATGGGAATGAGCAGAGGAATCAAGAAGGCCAAGGTATCCACCCAGAGCATCTGGGTGGGCAGAGGTGCTCACAAACTCTACTGGCTCCAGATCTAGCAGGCTGTGCTGGGGCTCTATACAGAAACACATGTCCAGGCTCAGTAGAAGGCCCTGGTCCAGTCCAGAGCAGAAAGGTGTGTTGTGCTTATCATGCATGTATCTGCTCTTCAGTGTGACTACCACAGGAGAAGGAGCCTTATTTCAGACTGGGTGTGTGAGCCAGGTGGTGGTGGCACACGCCTTTAATCCCAGCACTTGGGAGGCAGAAGCAGGTGGATTTCTGAGTTCAAGGCCAGCCTGGTGTACAGAGTGAGTTCCAGGACAGCCAAGGCTACACAGAGAAACCCTGTCTTGAAAAAACTACAAAAACAAACAGACTTTGTGTGTGTGTGTGTGTGAATGTGTGTGTGTGTTGGGGGTAGGGGAGGCTGGCTCTTCTCCGCTGGATGGACTGACTCTAGCTGATTGAAAAGATGGACTAGCCAACCTCTTCCGCAGAAACCCGGGCCATTTGCATGTGTCTTAAGTGACTATATGGCACCCTCTGGTGGCTTTCATGGCTCTTCATTGCCCTCTGATTATTCTGGACTGGGCTTTGGGCTTTGAGCTCCAGTAAACTGTTCTTCAGGCAGAAGGCTTGTAAGCCTGGGGGATGGATGCCTCCCCAAAGCTTGATTTGTTGAGTGGACCAGGGAGAGAGAGTGAACCTAAATCTCAGGTGATCAGATGGGTGCACCTGGGGACGAAAGTCTGGAAGAGGAGGTGGCTTGAGGGGCCTGTCCCACGGCCAGCTTTTGCTTACTTCTTAATCTTTCCCTTTTATCTTTTATGTATTTATTTATGCTTTCAATATATTTGAGAAACATACACATGAAAGAAACAAGCGATATCCACTATGAGGAGTAAGCCTCACTCTAGCCCAGGTCTCTCAGACCTAAGGGCAATGCTATGATAAGTGATGTTTCAAGCGAGAGATCCAGTATGCACCCTTTAACTGGCATTTATCTGGCGCTTGGTATGTGCTAAATAGCCTTGTAAAAAAATTGTGTGTGTGTGTATCTGTGTGTGTGTGTCTGTGTATGTGTGTGTCTGTGTGTGTGTGTCTGTGTGTATCTGTGTCTGTGTGTGTGTCTGTGTGTGTGTGTCTGTGTATACCTGTGTATGAGTGTCTGTGTGTGTGTCTGTGTGTGTCTGTATCTGTGTCTGTGTGTGTGTGTCTGTGTGTGTCTGTGTATACCTGTGTATGAGTGTGTGTGTGTCTATGTGTGTGTGTGTGTGTGTGTCTGTATGTGTGTGTCTGTGTGTATCTGTGTCTGTGTGTGTGTGTGTGTGTCTGTGTATGCCTGTGTATGAGTGTCTGTGTGTCTATGTGTGTGTGTCTGTGTGTGTGTGTCTGTGTGTGTGTGTGTCTGTGTGTATCTGTGTCTGTGTGTGTGTGTCTGTATGTGTGTGTCTGTGTGTGTGTCTGTGTGTGTGTGTCTGTGTGTGTGTCTGTGTGTGTGTGTCTGTGTA
>NW_022196903.1:85935619-85942297 GCF_008632895.1 Mastomys coucha | reverse complement strand
GTGTATACCTGTGTATGAGTGTCTGTGTGTGTGTCTGTGTGTGTCTGTGTGTATCTGTGTCTGTGTGTATCTGTGTCTGTGTGTGTGTGTCTGTGTGTCTGTGTGTATCTGTGTCTGTGTGTGTGTGTCTGTGTATACCTGTGTATGAGTGTCTGTGTGTGTGTCTGTGTGTGTCTGTGTGTATCTGTGTCTGTGTGTGTGTCTGTGTGTGTGTGCCTGTGTGTGTGTGTGTCTGTGTGTATCTGTGTGTCTGTGTGTCTGTGTGTGTGTCTGTGTGTGTGTGTGTGTCTGTGTGTATCTGTGTGTCTGTGTGTCTGTGTGTGTGTGTGTCTGTGTGTGTCTGTGTGTGTGTGTCTGTGTGTGTGTGTGTATCTGTGTGTCTGTGTGTGTACGTACATACTTGCACGTGGAGGCCTGAGGTCAAGATTGGGTGTATTCCTTACTTACCACCCCTATTGTTTTTTTGAGATAGAGTCTCCCAGTGAACCTGAAGCTCACCAGTTTGTCTAGACTGCTGTCCGTAGAGCCCCAGGTATCTGCCCGTCTCTTCCTCTTCAGTAGGGAAAAGGAGGAGCAAGCACTTTCTCCATCCCCATTTTATTACAGGCATGCCCTGACACACCTGATATCAATGTGGGTGCTGGGGATCCAAACTCAGGCCCCCATGCTCACGGATTACACACTTTACTGACTTAGCTATCTCCTCTGCTGGCTGGCTGGTCGGTTGCTTAGTTTTCTACCCTTGCTGGTTGTTTAGTTGGTTGGTTGGTTGGTTAATTGAGACAAGGTCTGCTCTAGTCCTAGCTGAGCTCAAACGGTGGAACTGCAGCTGCACTTGACCATCTGACCTTCCTTCCTCCACTTCCCAGTGGTTAGATTTCCAGGCTTGTGCTGCCTCAGCCAGCTCACCCTCAGCACTCTTGACCCCTGCGTCTTGAAACAGTACAAGGTCCCAACCCCTTGGACTGAGAAGTGTAAGGCTTGCTGCTACTGATGGCTGAGGGTTTAGAGACCCTGAATTGAGCTCTGTAGCACCCCCAAGGATACCTAGGATTGAGGGTCCCAGCATCTGTGCTATAGGTTTCTCCTCCCCTACTCAGATTCCCATCTCGGTAAAAAAGCCCCACTCTGCTTATTTCCTGAGCCATCCTCTGCAGCTGCCCTATACTTCCCTTGGACACAGCCTAGTCCAACATCCCATGTGCCTGTTCTATAGGCCAAGGTAAGGGCCTTCTATAATCAGTCATGTTTCCTTGTGCCATCAGCAGAGTATGCCAACCTCAGCGCTCAGCATTAGGCAGGGGTCTGGGCCTGGTGTTGGGTGCAGCTTGCCCTTTGGGTTCTGTGCTCAATTTCCTCTGATGGAAGTTTACCCACACTACCATTTCCTCTTCGGCTTCTTTTTTCCTAATACCCTGTCTATGCATGGTCTATAGTTGGTGCCTCCAAGATGCTGACCAATACAGGAAATCTCAAAGGAAGGGAATGTATGTACTGTGAAGGCCTCAAGGCAAGATGACAGCATTCTGCTCTCACCTGAAAGTGAGTCTTGTGTAAGGCATCTAACTTTTCCTTTTGCAGCTTCTTCATAAAATAGTAAGGTACCTCATAAGATTGTATGAGGTTGAGATGTTGTTTAAAATTATTTTATGTAAGTATATTGTAGCTGTCTTCAGACATCTGAAGACAGAAGAGGGCATCAGATCCCATTACAGATGGTTGTGAGCCACCGTGTGGTTGCTGGAAATTGAACTCAGGACCTCTGGAAGAGTAGTCAGTGCTCTTAACCTCTAAGTCATCTCTTCAGTCCCCAAGGTTGAGATGCTTAAAGCCTATAGAACAGGTATCATGTACTAAATGAATATTAGTCATCGTTATAACTAAAAAGTAAACAGTAATAGAATTGCCTAAAGAACAAATAATAAAAACACTGTTTATAAACTGTAATGGATCTATACTGGTCTATTCCACTATCATTTCTAAAAATTTTTATGTGTATGGGTCTTTTGTCTGTGTGTATGTCTGTGCACTGCATGCATGTCTGGTGCTCATGAAGGTCAGAGGAGGTTATCAGATCACAGTGTGGGTGCTGGGGCCCTAACTGGAACCCTCCAAAGAGTGACAATTGTTCTTAATCATGAATATGCATTTCTCCAGCCACTGATTTTGCCTTTTGGAGACAGGATCTCAAATAGCCCAGACATTGTTCTCACTATGTAACAAGGCTTTTTAAAACTCCTGATCCTCCCACCAGTGCCGCTCAAACACTCAGAGTGCAAGTGTGTTCTACCATGCTCAGAATGCCACTGTCATTCTTAAGTATCAGAGGGCTAGGGGTGTAGCCCAGTGCCTACTTAGTATGTGCAAAGTTTCATTCCTAGTGCTAAAGAAATGAAAATCGGGCTGGAGAGATGGCTCAGCAGTTAAGAGCACTGAGTGCTCTTCCAAAGGTCCTGAGTTCAATTCCCAGCAACCACATAGTGGCTCACAACCATCCATAACGAGATCTGACTCCCTCTTCTGGAGTGTCTGAAGACACCTACAGTGTCCTTACATATAATAAGTAAATAAATCTTTAAAAAAAAAAGAAATGAAAATCAACTCAGCAACAGTAGCCAATCCACTGACTTCCATAATTATCCACAAACTTCCCAGCATGATATCATTGCTTTTGAAACAAATGAGGTTTGAGTGTGATGTTGGTTTTAAATGATGACAGACTAAATCGTGGCTGAGTTAAGAGGTCATTCTCTGGCCTCAAATAATCATGCTCATCAGATTCTGCCTCATTCTGGGCCTGTGTGTGTGTTGGGGGGGCGGTGCCAAGGCAGAAGTTGGTGACAGGAAAAGCTAGACTTGCCTCTGGCAAGAGTCCCTTTCTCTGCAGTGTGCAAAGTCTTAGCAAAAAAGACTTTTGAGCCACAGCTCAATGATATAGCATTTATCTAGCCTGTGTGAGACCCTGGGTTCCAACTCCAGCACTGGAAAACAATAATGCCAAAAACCAAACAGATAGCAAATAGTTACCAATTTGTAAATAAGAACAGACTGCCAATTGGAAGCCTGCTTTCTGTGTGCATGTGGGAGAACTGAAGAGCAGAAGGTAAGGTTTTCTTGGAGGCAGGAGCTCAGGTCTGTGGAGCCCTAGGAGTTATCCTCTCCATACTCACTACTGTCTCCAAGTTGGGAGCCCCATATGCATAAGTGTTGAGCTCAGGAGATTAGGTAAGGCGCCAAAAGCATGGCTGGAGAGGGCATCACTTCACTTCATCTGCACAAGGAGGTAGAGGTGTGACCACCTTCAGACAGTCATTCCCAGAGTCAAATGGGTCAACAGCCATAGCCATGCTAGGCTGGGATGGAGACAGGAGGGATGGAGGCCACTTTATGGTTCTAAAGTCCTGGACCTGACCCAAAGCGCCTGCTTCTGGAGCCCAGGTTACTGCAGTCTAGACAGTGTGCTGGCTATAAAGCAAACAGACCTCAGTAACAAATGAGTCTGTCTCTGTACCTTGTGGTTGTTGCACGGTGCAGCTAGGTGCAGAGACTACTGATCTGCCATCCCGTCTTTTGTAAATGCCACTTATTTTGCAGAGATCTAGCTAACCCCATACCTTTTTATGCTTTTTGAGATGGAGTCTCATGTATCCCAGTCTGGCCTTGAACTGGCGTTGAAAATTACGTTAAACTTCTGGCCTTCCTGCCTCCATCCTTAGAGTGCTGGGGTTACAGGCATGGGCATATGGTGGAGATGGAGTCTCAACCTGGACCAATTGGGCCAACTTCCAATCCCTGACACGAGTTCTCAACGTCTCTAGTCTCCTTGGCTCAATTCCACGTCCTTCTGTCTCCTCAGTGTGCTGAACATAGTCTCTCACACTCAGAAACTTAAAAAAAAAAAATTTATTTTTAAACAAAATTTCGTGTGTGTGTTTTGCCTGCATGTCTGTGCACCACATGTGCAGAGTCCATGGAAGCCAGAAGAGGGCATATAGGTAGCAAACAAGCAGTTTTTCAAACCTGAGTCCTTTGGAAGAACAGCCATTGTATTATTAAGGCATCTCTCCAAAAATCTCAAAATTTTTAATGGTCTCTGAATAAAGTTAGCGCTGCAAGCACATTATTTAAGAGCCAAAATCTGTTTCCCCACCTATGGGGTGGGTGAAGGGCGAGTGATAGGCTTCACAAAACCTGCTGTGTTGCTAGGACCTGAGAGAACTTCGCAGTTACCACGCTCCACCTCCTCCTACTGGGCCCGCCCCGTTGCGGCAGCGCGCGCGCAGCATCCAGGTTCAGTACACTCGAGGACTCGGCGCTCGACCGCCGCGTGTCAGTCTGTCTTCCGGTTTCTGCCCGGCGCGCCTGCCGAGCGCCGAGTCACCGATGGCGATGGCTGCCGCGGGGCTCTGAGGAATCTTGCAGGCCGGCAGTCTGGACCGGAGGTGGAGTGTAAGCTGCCGGCTGCCAGTCGGAAGCCGCAGGGAGTGAGGAAGGGTGTCACGCTGCTCGGAGCCGCCCCAGAGAGCGCGGCAGTGGCTGAGGTGGGTGTGACGTGTGGTTTGAGGTGACGATGCGGTCGGGAGATGAGGCTTTGCGGGCCTCAGCGGCGGATTTCTACCCGAGACGTGTTGCGTGGCGTCTGCAGAGTCGCGTCCCGCGGGTGCGCGTGGCCGTGCGGACCTCTCTACAGGGCCCCCGGCTGGGTTTTTCGATCCAGTCTGGATGCGAGAGTTTGCACAAGTGGGCTTCTGGTTGCGGCATCGATTTTGGTGGTTTGTGGTGGCACATAATTAAGTGACTTTATGTTAGGGTCCCCCACTTCATTCACGGAACCCTATTATCCCGCTCTCTGGTGTGTGTGTGTGTGTGTGTGTGTGTGTGTGAGTGTGTGTGTTAGTGTGTCAGTTTTGTGTCAGATACCGCGCCAGACCACCGAGTTCTCGTGGTGATGGCGAAAATCACAGGCTCTCCTCACTGCCTGCGGTCTTGTATTATTTAGTCACTTCACTTGTGTGCAGGCTATGGCACCCCAGGCAGCTGTTGTGAAGGCATCTTGGCTGGAGCCTGCCTTGAGTAAACTGCGTTTCTCCAGGGTGAGAATTGAGCTGCGATGTGTGGCCAGGGTGGATGGGGACGACTTCTATGTGACTTTTTCTTAAGGATGAGTGCGGGCGGGGAGCCGGCGTCACACCCAGAGGATCCTGTCAGCCTCTGGCTGGGGAGAGAACCGGTCGGACCTGGTGCTGGCTGTTTAAATGATGCCTCAGATGCTTTTCTGGATTTATTTATTTATTTAGTCTCAAGACAGGGTCTCATTATGTACCTATGTCTGGCCTGGAACTTGTCATGTAAACTAGGCTGGCCTCAAACTCACAGGTATCCGTCTGCCTCTGCCTCCCAGAAGTGCTAAGATGAAAGGCATGCACCAGCACGCCTGTCAGATTTCTTAATTAAGAGACATAACAGGCACCTAGTGTCCTGTTTATTTATTTTCTGAGTTGCTGCCACCCTTCACCTTTGAGGACCAGATGGTACCCCTCCTCTGCAGCACACCACAATTCTAGCTACACAAACTCTCCCAATGTGTGCTGTGATAAAGTAGCCTCTAAGGTCTTGGAAACAGATTTCTTTGCTTCTGTGAAATGATTTTATCCTCGTTCTCAATGGTAAGGAATCTTTCAAGGTCACATTAACAGTGACTTTGCTGCGGTCCAATAAGACAGAAAATTTAAGTTTTGTTTTGTTTTTTGTTTTTGTTTTTGTTTTTTTTAAAGATTTATTTGGGCTGGAGAGATGGCTCAGCAGTTAAGAGCACTGACTGTTCGGAAGAACAGTTATGAGGTCCTGAGTTCAAATCCCACCAACCACATGGTGGCTCATAACCATCTGTACAGCTTACAGTGTACTCATATACATAAAATAAATACAAAAAATTTTAAAAAGATATTTATTTTATATGTTTGAATACAATATAGCTGTCTTCAGACACACCAGAAGGGGGCGTCAGATCCCATTATAGATGGTTGTGAGCCACCATGTGGTTGCTGAGAATTGAACTCAGGACTTCTGGAAGAGCAGTCAGTGGTCTTAACCGCTGAGCCATCTCTCCAGCCCGAAAATTAAGCCCTGAAATGTTTAAATATCAGATTTTTCTGTTGAAGCGCAGAGAACATCAGACTTGTTGCCCCACTGTTCTAACTTATAAAATCTAGTAAACACATCAATTCACTGTAAATGCAATATATAATTTTCATTAATTTTATCCATCCATTCATTTAAACTGAGACAGTTTGCTATGTTGTCCAGACTGGTTTTGAATTCCTAAATTCAAGCAAGGATTCTTCTGCCTCAGCCTTTTCAAAGTGCTGGAACATATCACCAAGCTGCACCGATTATTTTCTCCTTTTTTAAAATCTTAATTTAAAAATACATTTATTTTGTGTGAAGGAGCATGCATGTCACTGAGTGTGTGGAGACTAGAGGACAACTTTCATTCTCTTTCCACTTTTATTTAGTTCTGATGATAAAACTCGGTAGATAGCAAGTGCCTTTACACTGAGCCATCTCTCTGGCTCTTGATTTTTTTTAAAAAATACTCCTCATTAAAGAAAAGTTGAAGCCGGGCGGTGGTGGCGCACGCCTTTAATCCCAGCACTTGGGAGGCAGAGGCAGGCGGAT
>NW_022196903.1:85874252-85935285 GCF_008632895.1 Mastomys coucha | reverse complement strand
TCTACAGAGTGAGTTCCAGGACAGCCAAGGCTACACAGAGAAACCCTGTCTTGAAAAAAAAACAAAAACAAAAGAAAAGTTGAAAGGTTTATTGTTTGTATTTGTTATTTTCCTTTTTGGTGTTTAAAAAATAACATTAACTTTTTTAAAAAATATTTTGTGTGTATGTATGATGCCACTTTTCTTTTTAAATTATTTTGTGTGTGCATGATGTGTACACACTTAGATGTGATATATATATATACATATATAGATAGATAGATAGATAGAGATATATAGATATGTAGATATATAGATATATAGATATAGATATATCTCAGGACAACCTTTGGGAGTTGATTTTCTACTTCTACCTTTAGAATGGTTCTACCAATCAAACTTAGAGGGATGTACTTTACCCATTGAATGCCATACACTTTACCCAAGTCTTGCCAGGTCTTGTTTTGGTTTCTTGAAACAGAGTACCCCTGTGAAGCCCTGGCTGGCCTCCAGCTCAGGTTCCTTCTGACTCTGCCTCTACATCCAGAGTGCTGATATTATAGTCATGAGATGCTACACTTAGCTTCTGGCCTTTGTATTTCTAGCACGTGTCTAGCAACTATCAAGAACTCAATATATGTGGCAGTAAAAGTACTGTTCATTGATAAGTATATTAACATATTTTCCTCAGTGACTAAAATGACATGGAAATCTTGGTGTTGGCCGTGTTGGTGGCTTAAGCCTGCTAATTCCACAAGTCTAAAGCAAGAGGGTAGCAAGTTCAGAGCCAACTTAGGCTACAAAGTGAGTCCAAACCAGTCCAGGCAACTTAACAAGACCCTGTCTTACAACAAAAGGGACCAGGTGTAATTAGTGGTAGGGGACTTGCCTACTATGTGCTAGTTCTATGTCATATCCTTAATACTAAGGAAAAAAATCTTTTCAAATAATGAGGTGGGAGTGTTTGAAATGACCTTAAAGGAAGTGCTCTGGACTCCTGTTTGCTTCTCTGTGTGACCCCACTTCCTGCTTCATTGATTTACCAGTGTATTCTGTGCTGTTCTCATATCTTGGGTTTTATCTTGGCCAAAGGATTTGAGAAAGTTTGTTTTTACGAACTTGTACCAAACATCAATCTTGTTATAAACTTGTGCCTTTGTTGAACTGTGGGAAAAACAGAAACCTTTTGTTGTTTGCTTATTTGCTTCAATTGACATTTGTTTTTCTTAGATTCCTTCTGCTGAAGAGAGAATCTCATCCAAGGCCACAATGTCACTTCCCAATTATCAGAGTGCTGCCTGCTCAAGCTAACACTGCCAGAATCCTGCTGCCTTGGGAGGAATCAAGCTGACTTGGCATGAGGTTCCTGCCTTCTTGGGGTTGAGAGAAGCACAACTATGGCATCTCTTGATGACCCAGGGGAAGTGAGGGAAGGCTTCCTGTGCCCTTTGTGCCTGAAAGACCTTCAGTCTTTCTATCAACTCCAGTCACATTATGAGGAAGAACACTCAGAAGATCGTGATGTCAAAGGGCAAATTAAAAGTAAGAAGTGAGGGTCTTTCTCATTTCATTCTATTAAAGAGACCTTAGTTAATGGTATGGATTTATAGGCTTTCATATTCCTACTTGGTTATGGTCTGGTAATAGTAGCAAGCAGATATCTAATGCTTGTGTTCTGTGTGATTGATTCTCTGTATATGTATTTACCAGTTGTTGTTGTTGTTGTTGTTGTTGTTGTTGTTGTTGTTGTTTTGAGACCAGGTCTCTATGTAGTCCAGGCTGTAGAGCTTGCTATGGTGACCAGGCTTCTCACTTCTGCCTCCTGAGTGCTGAAAGTTAAAGGCGTGTACCACCAGGTCTGGTCCTTAGTTATCTTATTTAATCTATATAACAGCTGTGCTACTGTGAATTTTATTTTGCTAGCTAGGATACCAGACTCAGAGATTAGATAGTCTACCTGAAGTTACTCATAAACTAACAAATTTACCACTGTGATCTGCTGTCTCTAACTAGAGTACTCAGATTCTCTCGCCTTCAGCTGGGATAGTTTGGGCAAGAATGCTTATCCTTCACTAAAAAAGTGAAGGCCTAATACGTACCATTTGCCTGTCACAAATTTAAACCTTCTACCATCATGCCTTTGCTGGCTAAACCCTGCCATCTACAGCCCCAAAAAGGAATGTAACAGTTGAAGGCAAAGAAAAGCAACCCCCAAAGTTAATTTTTTAAAAGCTCTTAATTATAGAGAGAAATCTTCAAAGGTAATGTTGACTGTACCTAATAGTCTATCTTCCAAATAAGTCACTGCTCCTCTGGAGCTCACTTCCCTAGTGAGCTAAGTCACATCTCTCATTCCATGAGTAAACTAAGTTGCATCTCCCAGTTGGTAGCATTTCTGGAGGCCACAGGAGATGGAGTGTGGGCACTGGATTTATAATCTGTACTGGGTGGAGAGAAGGGCTGAACCACTATGTGGCATTTCTAGAGCGCTCTCCTCCAGACACATAATTCCCTTGCTTCTTATAATCAAATATTTGTCCCTGAACTTCCATTCTCCATTTTTCAGTTCATTAAAAAAGAGAGAGAGAGAGAGCTGGGCCGTGGTGGCACATACCTTTGTCTGTAATCCTAGCACACTAGAGGCAGAGGCAGGTGAATCTCAAGGATAGCCTGGTCTACAGATTAAGTTCCAGGACAGAGCAACCCTGTTGAATTATCAACATAACATCATTTGGAACTTTCATACAAAGACATGATGAAGTCAGATGTTTTTAAAATCCTCAGAGCTGTGATTGTCCAGAAACTCCTTACTATAGACACTGAAGCAGAACCAGGAACTGCTAAGAGAGTACAGGAAAGGGTGGTACTTTGTAATGTTTGCAGTTTCTTTCATATGCATTGTCATGTCATTTGACTCTCCCAGGAACCCTCTTGGAGCATGCTTGGTGCCATTTTTTAGATAAGTGTGGCTCAGAAATATCCAGTAATTTTTCCAAAATCACACAGCAATTGGCAGAAATGGGCATAGAACCCATGTGTTCTGCCACCTGGAGGTCCAGTGCAGCTTTTTCTACTGGGCACTGCATATGGTAAAAGGCCCTCTGTTCTGATTACAGCATATATTGCAATTTCCAGAAGGGTTGTGGGGAGGAGTGGGGGAGAAACCCAAAACAGATTATCTAAGCTTCCTGTGAGCAGCCAAAGAGTTTTCAAAGCATGTCCTATCCTGGCATTGCTGACCTCAGTCATACACCATGATACTCAGAAGCCTGGTTAGACCAGCTTGTAGAAAGGTTAGAGGTGTCCTCAGACTTCCATGGTAACATTTTACTTTTTAAATTAATTTTATTTTATGGATATGGATGTTTTGCCTGTCTGTATATGTACTGCTTGTATGCCTGGTACCCATAGAGGTCAGAAGAGAGTATTGAATGTCTTAGAACTAGAGTTGCAGATAGTTGTGGATGCTGTGAATTGAACTCAGGTCCTCTGAAGGGTAGCAAATGCTCTTAAGTATTAAGCCATCTCTCCAGCCCCTTACAGGAACCTCCTTGTCGTCCTCTTCCTTTTTTGTTTTAAAGATTTATTTATTTATTTATCTTATGTATGAATACACTGTAGCTGTACAGATGGTTGTGAGCCATCATGTGGTTGCTGGGAATTAAACTCAGGACTTCTATTCGCTCCGGCCCGCTTGCTCCAGCTCTGCTCATTCTGGCCCAAAGATTTATTTATTATTATATATAAGTACACTGTAGCTGTCTTCAGACACACCAGAAAAGGGCATCAGATCTCATTACAGATGGTTTTGAGCCACCATGTGGTTGCTGGGATTTGAACTCAGGACCTTTGGAAGAGCAGTCAGTGCTCTTAACTGCTGAGCCATCTCTGCAGCCCCTTCTTTTTTAAAGAATGATATGCTTATGTATTTATGTAGATATGGGTACTCTTCTGCATGTACATCTGCACACCTGCAGACAGCATCAAACAGTTGTGAGCTGCCATGTGGGTGCTGAGAATTAAACTTGTGAGTGTTCTTAACCATGATAGAGCTATCTCTCCAGCCCAGGAACCTTCTTAAGAGGGAAAATTGAAGACTGTTTAAAGAATGATAAAATGAATATAGGAAATACACATAGCAGGAAAATGCTTCTTAGAAAGAGACTTATGAAGGTCTTCCAGGATGAGCCTTCTGCAGAGGTAGGCATGGCTCATAGAGCGATTGCCAGGTTCCAGCTTCCACACAAAAGGAAAAAAATCTTGTTTTTATTCTTTTTGTTTCTAACTTAGAAGAACTCATATTCCTTTATTACTAGTAGTAATTTTGTTAGTTAAGATGAGTTCCTTTTTTTATGTTTCTGGTTCAAACTTTCTTATTACACTTATTTAGTCGTATGATGTAGATACTCCTAAGATGACAGTGTATGAGATTGGAGTACAACTTGTGCTAGTTGGTTCTCTCCTTACATCATGGGAGTCCTAGAGATTAAGCTCAGGCAGTTGAGTAATGGCTGTAAGCGTTACCTGCTGAGCCATCTGGAAGGCCCCATTTTTTGTTTTGTTTTTCATACAGTTTCTTACAGTATCCCAGGCTGGCCTCTAACACAGTAGAGGATGTCCTGGTACTGATATACCTGCCTCCACTTACAGATCCTTGGATTACAGTTATTTCTCACATGTTCTGCTTGGGTAGAATTCTTAGCTTGTAGGTTTTTTGTGCTTTAGTAGTCCTAGTGCTGGAGAGGCAGAGTGGTAACAGAGTGCAGGTTAGAAGCTGGCCTAGACTGCATAGGGAGACCCTGTTTCAAGAGGAAGTGAGAAAGAAAGTAAAAAAGATTGACGTAGAAGTTTTTTGAAAGCCCCTTTAAAAACAATTCACCTCTCCATTTGGTCTGTTGATTTTCACATTTTTATACTATTTATTTTTATTGTATCACTTTTTTGGGGGGGGGAGGGGTTCAAGACAGGGTTTCTCTGTGTAGCCCTGGCTGTCCTGGTACTCACTCTGTAGACCAGGCTGGCCTCGAACTCAGAAATCCACCTGCCTCTGCCTCCCGAGTGCTGGGATTAAAGGCGTGCACCACCACCGCCCAGCTATTTTATCACATTTTTATTTAATTTGTTTTGAAATAACGTCTCTGTGTAGCTCTGGCTGGCCTAAAACTCTCTATGTAGCTCAGTATGTCCTTGAACTACAGAGATCTGCTTGCCTC
Source organism: Mastomys coucha (assembly GCF_008632895.1). NCBI lineage: Eukaryota > Metazoa > Chordata > Mammalia > Rodentia > Muridae > Mastomys > Mastomys coucha. The sequence goes on along the minus strand of NW_022196903.1, from coordinate 85,930,093 downwards.
TGCCTTCTGAGTGCTTGGACCAAAAAAGTGTGTGCCATCATACCCATAAGGGTTTGGGAATCGCTGCACAAACCACTCAGACACTAATCTCAGTAAAATAGGGATGGCTTAGTGAATACCACACCCCAAGACTCATCGATCAGGGCCACAGGTCAGACTTGGGAGCTGACTGTGACTATAAGTCAAGATTCTGCTGAGCTTTTTATTTTTTTTTAAAGTTTTATTTATTTATACACTGTTGCTATCTTCAGACAGACCAAAAGAGGGTATCAGATCCTATTGCAGATGGTTGTGAGCCACCATATGGGAATTGAACTCAGGACCTCTGGGAGAAGAGTCAGTACTCTTAACCTCTAAGCCATCTCTCCAGCCCTCTGAGCTTTTTAAGCCTGAAATTTACAAACATCTGTGACAAGTTATTCTACCAATCAGGATTTAGGGAACATGTCTTTGTTGAACACTTATCTTGCTCCCATTGGTTGACATATTCAAGTGTGGCAGAAGACTTGCCTTGTCTTAACTTGTCAACCAAGAGGGGACTTGTCTAATATTCATGTCTTAACTTGCTAACCAGAATGTCAGTTACCCACATACATTTCTCTTTCTGCCAAGTAGGATGTCAGTTCCCAGGGAAGTCTTGGGAACTTAAATTTATTTGACCTCTACTCAAAACGGAAGTGTATTTCAAATAGTTTCTTATTGGTGCAGGTGTCTTTCTTATGTTAGGGTCCATCCCAGGGGCAGTTTGTGAAAGCAAATAGCATAAAAGCTCATACACAGGTGCAGGAAGTGCTCCTGGGTGGTTGGTTCAGGTTTAAGCTCATTGTAGGTAACTATGCAAAGCAGTTCTACTGACTTCTATCATGATTGATTTCCAAGGGCACATAACATAACAGAATATGTAATCAACTTGGACATGAGAAAGTAACAGCAGAAACAACATATAAGAAAGTTTCCTTATAATATTAGTAACAGCACAAAATGGCAGGCTAGACAGGTAACAGGCCTTAACATTCCATCTAGGCTTTAATATTGTATGTAGGCCTTAACAGCATTTATATTTGTTAACAAAAAGAAATGGAACACCAAAATATTGCACACGGGTATCAGATTTCAAAGGCAGTTTTAAAAATTATATTTATCTATTTTATGTTGGTTGGCGCATGTGCCGTGTGCACATGTAGAGGTCAGAGGACAATTTACTGGAGTAAGTTCTTTCCTATCATTTGGGTTCTGGTAATCAAACACAGGTCTTCAAGTTTAGTGGCAAGTGCTTTTTATTTGCTGAGCTATTTTACTGGCCTCTTGGAGGCAGTTTTAGACAGACAAGATCAACTCACCATTTCTAAAAGGTATCTGGGTTTGAGCCCTGACTCTGGTCCAGCTGTATTTAAGCCCTTTTACAGTAGACAAAGGTGTTTGAAAATTGACTATAGTTTCTGTTTTGTTTTCAAAGATGCATGGATTGGTTAACTGGGCTCTTTTGGAAAGGCTGCATCGACTCTGCCAGACAGTCCCTTTATTATTAAGTGGTTAAATGGCACAGACTGCCTTTTTTTGCTTAGGATTGTTCAGTCTGGTTTGCAAAATGAAGAAGTGTGCCAGGAATGTTAGCACACACCTTTAATCTTGGTAACAGGCCTTAACATTCCATCTAGGCTTTAATATTGTACGTAGGCCTTAACAGTGGCAGAGGTAGATGGATGTCTGCTTAGCCTGTATGTTGGAAACATGAACAGCATTCTGCTGGTCCTGACTTCTGTGGGTTTGGTAAGAAGGTCTTTACTTATTGCTGTATTTCTTTTGAGATCTGAATATTCTTGTGCATTTTAAAATAAATTTTAAATTTATAAAATTTATAAAATCTTGGGCTCATTTGTGCTATTTGTTTTATTTCTTCAAGATCTTGTTCAGAAGGCTAGGAAAGCAAAGAACAAGTTGTTGAAACGAGAAGATGATCGAGTGGAACCAGGGACCCAAGGATACGAATCATTCAGTTATGGTGGGGTTGATCCTTACATGTGGGAACCCCAAGAGCTTGGTAAGAACATTTATTGATTCATTCAATGCTTATGAGATATCTACCCTGTTTTAGGTAATATTTTTTTCAATTTTAAAATTTTATTTTGCAATCTCTCTCTCTGTCTCTCTAAAGGAACAGATAGAATATGCTCCTGGTAGTTCAGAAATGGCTGTCTCAAGACTGGTGAGATGGTAGCCTGATGAGAAAGCAGGCTGGTGAGATGGCTCAGTGGTTAAGAGCACTGGCTGCTCTTCCAGAGGTCCTGAGTTCAATTCCCAGCAACCACATGGTGACTCGCAGCCATAGGGGGAACTGATGCCCCCTTCAGGCAGGCAGATGTATATGCAGCAGAGCACTCATGCATTAAATAAATCAATTTAAAAAATTAAGACTGAAAGGCTGAGAATCTGGTAGTTGTTAGTCTTGGTAGTCACAATCTGGTAGATTCCTGGAGAGCTGCTGTTCTTCAGTCTGTGTTGGAATCCTGAAGAATTTGGATTTAGTGCCTGCTGCAACAACAGGATAGATGCATTTGCCATTGAAATTGAGGGCAAACAGACTATAAAAAGTAAAGTTCCTTCTTCCACAGTCTTTTATGTGGGCTGCCACCAGGAGATGTGGTCCAGATTTAGGACAGATCTTCTTGTTTCAGATAATCTAAGAAAATTCCTTGCAGGAGTGCCCAGCAGCTTGAATTTTAGTTGATTCAGATACTGTGAAGTTGACAGCCAAGATTAGTCTTCACACCCCTCTTCTGTCATCCTCTCTGATCCCTTCCCTCTCCCACTGAACCAACCCCTTCTTCCCAATAGGTCACCCTCCTACTTTAACTGTATTAGGTAATGTTCTAGGCACTGACTGAGAAAGTGTCAGGAAACCCTCAGGGATAAGCATCTTATTGGCCTTATGTCCTGCTAAGGAGAGAAAATGGAAGGGGAAAAGTTGAGATCTCTTTTAAGTTAAGCACTGTGGTAAATGCTTTGTATGTGTGCCTTCCTTTGAATGCCCTATCTCTAGTAACCTGAGGATTAAATAGTTGCTAAACCATAGCAGCAAAGTATCATCATTCTGGGGCTTTCTTGTATCAGCTTCGCCTCAGACTAAGAATTAGTTAAGTGGCAGGACGGCTCAGTGGATAAAGTACTTGCCACATAAGCATTAGGATTGGAGTTCACGTCACAGCACCACACAAAAGGCTGGGTGCAGTGGCCATGCGCCTGCCTATCATCCTACATCTGAGGAACTGAAGACAAGATCCCTGAACAGGGACATTTTTTAAAAAGCCAGAATCTAGGTAGAGGCACACAGATCTCTATGCGTTAGAGGTCAACCTGGTCTATAAAGTAAGTTCCAGCCAAAAGTTGCCAGAGTGAGACCTATCTCAAAAAATGTATCTCATCATAGTGGCACGTGGCTTTAATTCCAGCAGAGGCAATTGGGTCTCTGAGTTCTAGGACAGCCTGGTAAGTTTCAGGATGGCAGGGCTACACAGAGAAACCCTGCCTCAAAAGCCAAAGGAATTAGTAAGGGTAAGACTGCTCAATTAAAAAAAAAAAAATCAGGGCCGGGCAATGGCGGTACACGCCTTTAATCCCAGCACTTGGGAGGCAGAGGCAGGTGGATTTCTGCGTTCGAGGCCAGCTTGGTCTACAGAGTGAGTTCCAGGACAGCCAGGGCTACACAGAGAAACCCTGTCTCAAAAAACAAAAATCAATCGATCAATCAATCAATCAATCAATAAGTGAGAAAACTAAGGCCCCAAGAAGGGAAGAGGCACTTACCAGGGTCACTGGTTGCATCTTTATTAATGCCACTGGGAAAAGTGGTACTGAATCCTAGAATTGTGCTTTCCAGTTCAGTGGTCACTACTAGCTTCATGTAGCTATTCAAATTTCATTAATGAATCAAACAAAACCTATACATACTTCAGCTGTGCAGTATCCCTCTATAGTCCGTACAAAAACATTTTTTATCCCTATAGAAGAAAATGGCTTTATTAATAAGGCTATTGTTACATGACTTTCTGGGAACCTGTAAAAGAAACGTCGGTTCACTTCAAATAAGGAGGGTGCAGACAGAGCAAAGAAAGTTGCCACCAGTCCAGTTTGTTGAGATAAATGAGTTTATTGGGGCTTATTTACAGGAACATGGGTGAGCTGAGGCTGTATCACCAAACAGCCCCAACCCCCTGCCCATCATGATTCTGTTTTATTTTTAATTTTTAAAGATTATTTATTTTTTAAATTGTGTGTATTTGTGTGTGAGTGTGTGCACATATGTCTCCAGTTGCCTGTGGAGTCCAGAAGAGGGTATCAGATAATATCTAGAGTTGGAGTTTTAAGTGCTGGGAACTGAACTTGGGTCCTGCAAGAGCATGGTGTGCTCTAACTCCTGAACCCTCTTTCCAGCCCCAACCTCTTATTTTATATGTCTTTTAGTCTACAGCAAAGTTAATGCAAAGCTGGATTCAGAGCACTGTCTAGGGTTGAAGCAGTAGTGGTGGCTTGTAGGTTCTGACGATGTAAGGTGCAGACAAAACTGATGGTGTACCATGCTATGTGTACAATGTCCTTGTTCTGATTAGGGATTCTGCTGGTCTCAGCAAGCCATGTCTATAGGAAGGATGGCCTGTTTTGCTACAGTCAGACACACAGTGGCTTACTGCAAAATGGAGTTACTGTGGCCAGAATTCAGAGGTCTACTCCCGCTACAGATATATACCGGCAATTATGAATCATATATGAAAGCTGATTAGAAGCATAAAGGAGAAATTTCAGACAAGTAAATTTAATACTTTGTGATAGATCATTTTCTAATTGCCACAGTGGTTTTCTGATGAACCTGCCCAATTAATTCAACAATGGAAAGGAATGCAAATTGTGGATGATCAAATGGAAATTTTAGAAGTTATTATTTATAATTATCCCTAAGACTTCTAGACTAAAATTTAGAAACCAGTGTATGATTAGGAAAGATAGATATGGATAAGTAAGAGTACAGTGTGGAGATGGTCCATGGAGGCTTCAAACAAGTACAGTACAGCTGGGGTACAGCACAGTAACTGTAAATAAAGATATATTGTACTCCTTACTTTGCCAGGAGTAGGATTTAAGTGTCCTTGCTATAAAAAAAAAAAATGAGTGAGGTAATGTATGTTTCATGTTTCAGATACACTGAGGCAAATACTACCTGGCTCCATTTGTATTGGGAACATTTCTGCTAGGTTTTATATGCTAAACTGAGGAAAGTATCCATTTAACTGTGGCATACATTACCGCTTACTGGTCCCCCACCCCCATTTTGAGAAGGGATTATTATTATTGTTACTACTACTACTACTACTACTACTACTGCTACTATAGTATTAATTATTTTGATTTCTCAAGATTTCTCTGTGTAGTCCTCGCTATCCTAGAACTCATATAGATCAGGCTGCCATCAAACTCAGACCTGCCTGCCTCTGTCTCCTTCTGCTTCTGTCTCCTTCTCCTCTGTCTGCTTCTTGGGACTAAAGTAAAGGTGTGAGCAACCACCCCCCCCCCCACCCCTTCTGCTCTGGAAAAGGGACTGTTTTTATTTTGATAAAATAACTTGTCTAAAGTGACATAGTATGTAGCAGAACTAACATTTGAGCTTGGGCTAACTCTAATAAGAACTTCCTTGCTATGCTTTGAGGTCTTTCATGTTGTACTTTGGATCTCCAAGAGCCAGAGTTAACATTGTAATGAAATTCCTTTTATCTCCTTTCTAGTTATTAAAATTTTGGTAAGGTTCTAGAATCCTGATTTTTTTTTTTTCCCCAGTTGGAGGATCTAGAAAGGCTCCACCATAATTGTTAATATAGCACTTATCTTCTCTTCCCCTTTAGGTGCTATGAGAAGCCATCTTTCTGACTTTAAAAAACATCGTGCTGCAAGAATTGACCACTATGTTGTTGAAGTCAATAAATTGATAATCAGGTTGGAAAAGGTAAATTTTGTAGTTTTATTTTGTAAGTACATACTTTGTAGACATCCCAGTTCTTGTAACCTGTTATGTAAGTGATGCGTATCTGATTCTGAGAGCTGCATTGAAGGCAGGTGTCCTGGCTGACTTTCCTGACATGAATGGCTCACGCTGATAGACTTGCTAAGTGCCCAACTCCCCTTTTATGCCTATCACCTCCACTTGCTGTGGTAAAACTTGTGGAGTTGTCCCAGGTAGTCACTCAGTGGGCACGGTGTGTAATGTCATTTGATAATGATACAAAAGCGGTGTCCAGCTCTGAGTATTGAGTCAGGGCTAGGGCTAGTGTGTGTCATGGGGCATCTAGGAGTCTTTCTTATCCTGTAGTGCTAGAGTATATTGCAGCACTACCATGATTGGCTTACACTCTGACCCTAGATACACTTGCTGTGTATCTGAATTGTGGGGCATTTGTAGGTATAGTCCTCTTTTTCACTTTTGTGGTATCCTGGCAAACACTCTGCCACCAACTAAGCCCCAGACTAGGGACGTTGTTTATGTGGACTTTGTGGATAGAAGTATGTGGCCAGTCTTATTTTCTAGGAAGAATGGAAAGTCAGGAGCCCACCATTGCTTTCAGCAGTTCCTATGCGCTACCCTGTCCAACTGTTTATTGGAGAAACTGGTAAATGACAAGAGATTCCTTCTGGATATGAGACTAACATGTCCCTAATGAATTGTTTTGATAACTAGGGTTGGGGTTGACCAGTGAACCTTAAGAAATTTGAACATACATTTCCTGCTGAGTGTAAGTGGCAAAAAATAGAGTCCCTCAACTGACTAACTTCATTTGGCATATGTTTTCCTGCTTAGCTTACTGCATTTGACAGAACAAATACTGAGACTTCAAAGATTAGAGGTAAGTCCAGAACTTTGCTCACAATTATTCCTTTTTGGCTTTCTCCCTGAAAACAACTTCAGAATACTGAGCTGCCTGTTTGTTCTTCCAAAGCAATAGAAAAGTCCGTGGTGCCTTGGGTCAATGACCAGGATGTTCCTTTCTGTCCAGACTGTGGGAATAAGTTCAGCATCCGGAACCGCCGTCACCACTGCCGCCTCTGTGGATCTATCATGTGCAAGAAGTGTATGGAGCTCATTGGCCTGCCCTTGGCAAGTAGGTGATGTGGCTGTGGGCTTTGGGCCCTGATCTCTTTTGGGACTAGTGAGTATGCCTAGGCCATTGGAACCACTTGTTTTGTTAATGGCCCACAGAGTCTTCATCTATTTGTTGAGTTCATTAAGCTCACTACAGCCTAAACATTGTGGTAGAGGCCAAGGATATAGTGGCCTGAATCGGGCTGGTGAGCTTTCTTTCTTTTTTTTTTTTTTTTTTTTTTTTTTTTTTTTCAGAAAAGGTTGTTGGATCTCCTGGAACTGGAGTTAAAGATGGTTGTAAGCTACTAAATGGGTTCTGAGAACTGAACCTGGGTCCTCTGTAAGAGCAGCAAGCACTCTTAACTGATGATCTATCTCTCCAGCCCTGAGATTTTTGTTTTTTTGTGTGTTTTTGTTTTTGTTTTTTGAGACAGGATTTCTCTGTTACCCTGACTGTCCTAGAACTTGATCTGTAGAGGCCTTCAACTCAGAGATTTGCCTGTCTCTGCCTCTCTGCCTCTAATCTGCTGGGATTAGAGGTGTGTACCACCACCATCTGGTCCTGAAGTTTTTTGTTTTTTGTTTTTTTTTTTTAATAAAGGATCAGATAGTAACTATTTTAGACTTTGTAAGGCACACATGGTCTCTTCCCATTCTTAGTTTAAAAAAAAAAAAGGAGCAACTTCTTAAACCATCTGGGTAGGTGCACAATTGGGAGGCAGAATCAGAAGGTACCAGCATGGTTACTATTATCCTGGGCTACATAGTGAAGCTTGGTCTCAAAGTAAAACCAAACAAGCAAATGTAAAACCACCCAGGGTTGGTGTCTCCTGCCTGTAACCTCAGCACGTTGGAGGCTGAGGCTGAAGAGCTCTCATTAAGTTTGAGCCTGGGCTACAGAGTGAGATGATCCTGACTCAAACCAAAAGTGGAAAAGAGTAAAAACCATACTTAGTATAAGAGCTGTACAAAGACATGTGGAAGCTGGATTGGCTTACAAGGGAACTTTTCTGGTCTGTAAGGCATTGCCTGTTTCCCCAAGGAGCTCAGGATCTAGCAGGGGAGATAGAGACTCACTCACAATTGCTTCATAAAGGAGAAGCGGAGCAGCTCTTTGTCGCCTTTGCCTAGAAGTGCAGGTGAGGTTTTGTCTCCTTATAAAATCTCCCTGTCATACAGAAAGACTAGTGTCATGGAAAGTACTAAGCACCAGGGAGGCTCCAGTGAAAGCAAGCATGGATGCGTAGGGTCTGCAAGTGATGTCAGAGAAGTACCTCCTTGAAAGAGAATGATTGTAAAGGGGTGGGGAAGGGTGGTGTTCTAGGCAGAGTAAAGAATATCAAGGAATCCTGGCACTCAGTAGAACGGAGCTTAGTAGGTTTAAGGAGAGAGATTTGCAATGGGAAGTGTGCAGGACTTGGGTGAGACCTGGAAGAACAAGGCTGTAAAGTGAAGGGGGATGAGAAACTCTAGCACTTTGTGAATCAGCTGCTTACACATGGCTGATGGAAAGCTAGGGTGCAGCTCAGTGAAAGAGCACCTGCCTAGCATGGTCAAGAATCTGGGGTCCATCTTTAGCACAGATTAGCAGCACCAAAGAGTTCTAGTATTTGTACACACCTGGCCATGAGGCCTGTGAACACATGGGGGCAAAGTCACTTTTCTCTGTCTAGTTTTGTGTCTCCTCACTTTACCTTGATACTTTCCTTTCTCCTCAAGACCTGCCTCCTTTCAGGACACTGTTCACCTTTCTGCTCTTGGGCTTATTACTGGAGCAGAGTCTGTCAGGTGGCCTTGATGGCTGTGTTAGGGCTGTGAGGGTAAGACAATTTCTACCCAACAGTTGCAGATTCCAGGGCGGCTCTGTACATAAAGGTGCTGGAATGTGCTCCAAATGGGTCATGGGAGAGGATGTGAAGAGCAGATATTTGCTTGTGGGAGCCAGGGAAGGTGTCCTAGAGAATGGGGAGTTGTAGGGACTGTAGGAGGGCTGGAAAGGAAAGTTTCTGGAGAATGTGGATTGTTTGGAGAAATGGGACAAAGGAGTGTGGTATAGATATGGGATGGCCAGGTTACGATCAAGCTTCTGAGCCCAAAGACAGGTTACCACAAGCTGTTTGGACCTGATCAAGTTCCCACCGGAGTCTCAGCCCTCAGGCTAGAGTAGGTTCTTGTCCAGAGGTGAAGCCTGCTCTGCCTATTTCCCAAGTCACACCTGTGGCCCGAGTGCTACAGTCGCAGGTGTGGAACAAGCGGCTGCCGAGGACTCACTGCTGCCTGTCTGTTGTGGTTTGTAGATAAGCTCACCAGTGCCAGCAAGGACTCCCTGAGCACTCACACGAGCCCCAGCCAGTCACCTAACAGTGTTCATGGCTCCCGCCGGGGCAGCATCAGTAGTATGAGCAGTGTTAGCTCAGTCCTGGATGAGAAGGATGATGACCGCATCCGCTGCTGCACACACTGCAAGGACAAGCTGCTCAAGCGAGAGCAGCAGATGGACGAGAAGGAGCACACGCCTGACATCGTGAAGCTCTACGAGGTGACACATGCCAGGCAGTCAGCTGTTTGCCTGCTTGTAGATTCTAGAGAATGCTTTAGGAAGTTGTTCCCTTGAATCATTTCCCTTCTGAGGGCCATGGCATGATTTCCTAATTAGTGCCCTGGGTGAATCATAGAGTCATCCTGGGTTTGTAGTAACAAACTTATTTTTCTACCTTCCTACCTTCCCTTACCCACTGCAAAGGAAGGAGGCCCAAGACCAGGTGGGAAGGGCAATTGTCCTATGGATAGCCAGGTTCTGTAGAGAAGACAGAAGCTGAAGGTGTAGTAAACCATGGGTTGCAAGGGTCCTGGGAAACCCACTTGGGAGTTTTAGTCTTTATCAGTTTGAGCTTGTATGTATTTTCAGGGCTTGTATGCTTTTTGCCTATTAGTAGAGAGTCTCTTCTGAGTCTCAAATGCCTTAGTCTTCGTTGCCCCCAGTGATCCCAGAGCAGCTAATTGGAGGTACACTAAGAATAAGAGAAGAGGGTGTGGCTCTGTGGTAGATCTCTTGCTGTAGGTTCCATTTCTAGTATGTTTCTAAAATTAGTTGGCATGCAAGAAGAAATAGAGTATGCAAAGAACATCTGGGTTGGGCATGGTGTTTACCCCTGTAATATCAGCACAGAAGGTAGAAGAAGGTAGATCTCTGAGTTTGACAGCCTGGTTTACATACCAACTTCCAGGCTAGCCAGGGCTACATAGTAAGGCCCTATTTAAAACAAACGGAAATAAATAAACAAAAGGGGAAAGAAAGAAAAAAACCTCTGGGAATGAGGCTAGGTCAGCCTCCTAATGTCCAGGTGACATGTCACTGTAGGCTGAGGAGAACTAGTCTGGAGACAAATGGGAAAGTGAAGGATACTGGGAACAAGAGATCAGCCTGGACAGAGAAAGCTACTTGAGCAAAACTCTTAAACAAGGAAGAATATGTTTTCTCAGTGATCACTGAATGGCCACCAAACATCTCTGCAGGTCATGGCTGCTTCTGTTCCACCATATAAATAATTATCGCTGCCAGAGGTGGTGTCAAACCAGTTCTGAGCTGTAGCTGCAGCTATCCTCTATCCTGCATGGAGTTTGTGACCTGGTATCTCTTTTTTGTAACTAGCTATTATGTATATTTACCTAACTTTTAAAGAGAGCCTTGGAAGTTCCATGTGCTGGTACCATTGACTGGCATCACCTGGCAGAGAGCACAGTGGCTGATTCCTCTTTCCTGTCTAGACTCATTGTACTCTGAAAGGCTGCCTCTCACAAACATCTGGCCAAATGTTCACCCTGTGTTCTTTCATTCCTGAAAGATTTTATGCTTGGAAAATAGGGCGGTCCATAAGGGAACTAACAATAAGGGAATAAAAAGCAAAGCAAAACAACCCCCCCCTGTGTTTTAAAAGTGCCCTTTTATATATGTCTCTGTGGTGCTTCTAGGTAACAGTTTCTCTCTCCAGTGCAGCACTCATCTTGCCTCTTTTGTTCTTAGAAACTTCGACTTTGCATGGAGAAGGTTGACCAGAAAGCTCCTGAATACATCAGGATGGCTGCATCCTTAAAGTAAGCCACTCCTCTCTGTTTTTTTCCTGAGTCAGTGGTAAATGTGATCTGGCTGGGGAGGCCAATTCTTCACTAGCTGACAATGGAGATGGGTATCTTTTACTCCCCCACCCCCTTCTTTGGAGCTAAGAATGGAATGGAACCTCATCCATGCTTAGCACATGCTCTGCCAAGAAAATAGAATCTTAACTGTGACTTTTCATGCTTGTACATCAGTGGACACATGTTATTGTCACATGATATTTGTAAAGACACTGACCATGTTCAGGTATTAGGTCCATTCCAATTTAGTGGATTTAGCAAGGGCTTCAGACCAGAAGTGCCACTACTCACTGGAGTACTTGGAAACAGATGAGGAAGGGCAGCCCATCTTCTGCCCAGCTTGCCATGGTCCCTCTTAGCAATGTATTGCAATGTCAGGATTACAGCAGGCATTTCCTCTTGAGCACAGGTGGGCACACAGAGCCACTGGACAGATGTAGCCTGTCTTGAGGTTTTTTTTTCTAAAATTAAGATGTGGTTCATATACTTTTTATTGAACAATTCAGTGATATTCATGATAGTGTCATCACAAGGTTGTTCAGTTGTCACTACCATCTTAATTCCAAATATTTTTATCACTCTGGCAAGTAACTTAGACCTGTAAACAATTTGCCATCTTCCTAGCAATGGCAGACCTGTCTGGATTTGTCAGTATGTGACATTTGACATATTATCTTTTATGTCTGGATGCTTTTATGTACATCAATGTTTTCAACACTCACCCATGTTGTAGCATGTACCACGTTATTGTCCTTGCATTAAGATATTATAGATTTAATTATGAGCTTTGTTTATTCATTTGTCAATTGATGTTTATTTGGGTTCCCCCCTACTTTTTTTTTAAGATGTATTTTATTTATTTTATGTGTATGAGTACACTGTAGCTGTACAGATGGCTGTGAGCCATCATGTGTGTTGCTGCTGGGAACTGCCGGCCTGCTTGCTCCAGCTCCCGCCCCACTCGCTCCGGCATAATTCACTGTAGCTGTCTTCAGATACACCAGAAGAGGGCGTCTGATCTCATTATGGGTGGTTGTGAACCACCATGTGGTTGCTGGGATCCAAACTCAGGACCTTCAGAAAAGCAGTCAGTGCTCTTACCCGCTGAGCCATCTCGCCAGCCCCCCCACTTTTAACTCTTGTGGATAACATACTTTTTAATTTTTCTTTCTGTTTTTTGATATACCTTCTCATGTAGTTCAGGCTGATATCAAACTCACCGTGTAGTTAAAACTGGCTTTGAACTTCTGATCTTCCTGTCTTCACCTCCAAGTACTGGGACTACAGACATGCCAACATGCCTGGCCAGGAATAGTACACCTTTCATAATTGTGTGTGTGTGTGTACATATACATGTTCATGTATGTATGTGGGAATATAACTTACTAGGTTTTATGGTAACTCTGCATTTAATTTAATTTAATTTTTATTATTTTTTATTTTTTTTGAGACAGGGTTTCTTTGTGTAGCCCTGGCTGTCCTGGAACTCACTCTGTAGACCAAGCTGGCCTCGAACTCAGAAATCCGCCTGCCTCTGCCTCCCAAGTGCTGGGATTAAAGGCATGCGCCACCACCATCCAGCTTGCATTTAATTTTTTGAGAGACTGCAAAATTATGTTCCTGTATGGGTATTTCTTCCCTCTGGAATTTTATAATTTTGTTTCTCCAACCCCTGGCTAACACTTGTGGCCACCACCTATTTCTTATGTATTTACTGAGTATGTATGGTGCATATGTTTATGATGTGTGCAGGCTCATGCATCCATGGCTAGTGTCACCTCTCCACATTTCCTGGCTGGTGGGGACAACCCATCCTGAGCACATTTCCAAATGGTTAGCTTCCAGTGCTCCTCCCGAGACTATCTTTCCTTGGTTTTGTGCCACATCATTTATTCACTGAGCAGATGCTCTGTGAGCATTAGTTCTGTGCCACACCATTCTCCTTCTGTTCTGTAACTGAGGCAGCAGACAGATATGATGCCTATCTGGTGGACCATCATCAAGGGAACAAGAATTGAACAGGCTAACTCCAGCATGACAGTGCCCTGAGGGAGTAAAAGTGATGTGATGGAGACTGTGAAAGTGATTTCAGGCCTCAGATAATCTTTTGATTTTTCCATGAGACACTAGCTACTTAAGAGGATGAGACAGGATCCCTGGAGCTAAGGAGTTCAGCATAGCATGGTTCCATTTAAAAAGAAAAACAAAATCCAAATCAGACAAAGCCTCCTTTCCCCCAGCCCCCTTCTTCTTTTCTTCAAGACAGGGTTTCTCAGTGTAACCCTGACTGACCTGGAACTTGCTCTGTAGAACAGGCAGGCCTTGAACTCAAGAGATCAACTTGCCTCTGTCTCTCAAGTTCTGGGATTAAAGATGTGCACCACCACCACCTGGCTAACAAAGCTTGCTTTCTTTCTTCCACATCTCTTGGTTTTTGTAAGTTTTGTGGTTGAAAGATGATGTAGCCACTGTATTGAATTCTCTAATGATAGAATACTCCAGTTTTATTTTAAGCCAGAGTTGTTTTATATACAGTAAATTTGGTAATGCTTACTTAGATTGCAGTTGCCTCCCATAGAGGATCGAGTAGCAAGTTGATAATGAGACTTATTACAGCTGGTTAGAGCTGAGAAAGCAGCTGAGCTGTGCTCATAGTCCAAAAGTTCATCACCAAGAATATGGAAAAGAAAAGCCATAATTATGGCACTTGGGACTTAGCCGTCTGGCATGCTTGGGTGACAAGCTTGCAAACGAGTAATTATGGTGCCATAAGATGATGATGCTGTCCTCTGGCAAGCTGTGTCTGACCTTTTCTGATATCCCTTCTTCACCCTGGGCAGTTAATCCCATTGTGCTGGACCTGGAGTCTAGAGTTTCTCTTGTATGGAGCAGTTGTTTGTGTGTATGAGGCAGAGTGTGGGACAGTTTGTGTGTGTGTGTGTGTGTGGCAGAGTGTGGTTCAGTTGTGTGTGTGTGTGCATGTGTGTGTGAAACAGACTATGGGGCAGTTGTGTGTGAGGTAGAGTGTTGGGTAGATGATATAGCTCAGGATTCCTGTCCACTGCATAGTTATTCTTCTTAAGTGGTAGCTGAGTTTAAAAAGCCAAGCGACTTCCAGCTCTTGTATGGTTTCATTGGTATAAAGTGACTCATTTACTAAGTCATTTTATACATCCTTTGAGATACAGTGAGAGATTGCTCAGGAAAAGTGAGTCAGAGTGAACTCAGCTGCATTTGTTCTGTTGAACCTAAAAGCTGGTGTTGGGGGGCTGGAGATGTGGCTCAGTGGTTAAGAACATGTACTGCTTCTTCCTGAGTGAGGTTCCAGGTGGCTTATAACCTCACAAACTGCTGTAACTCCAGCTCTAGGAGATCTGACACTTTTGCTTCCAAAGGCATATATGTACCCATACACATGACTGTTGCAGTAAATCGCCAACCCAAATATGCCCCAGCAATGAAAACACAACTAATAAGAATACAAGCTGTGCTCCTAGATTGGGCAGATCTACCACTACACTACCATCTTCACCATCTATGAGACCCCAAGCCACGTGCTTCTGCTCATTCCATCGCCTCCTTTATTTTAACAACTTTCAGCTCCACCTTTCCCTCTTTCTCCCAATCACAGGCTCTAGCCTTTATTTTACAAAGTAAGGTGGGAAGAAGGTTTACAAGAAATCCCCTGAGTGCTTATTTATTCCTTGTTCGCAGCCCTGCACAGGAGAAGGGAATTAATATCAAATATAATTAGCCCCAGGGCTATCTGCAACACGAGTCTAAAAATAGTAAAATAAATCTTAAAAAAAAAAAAGTGGTTCTCAGAGACCCAGGCAGTGGTCAATAAAATGACTTCTGCTTGGTTACTGCATTGTCTCCATGAGTCTAAAGTGCCTTAGAATTAACCACCTGTCTCTGAGACCTTAAACACTGTGCTCCCAAGTTAGCACCATGAAACTTTTAACATTTATGATTTCTCCTTAGTGCTGGGGAGACGACCTACAGTCTGGAGCATGCCAATGACCTTCGAGTGGAAGTGCAGAAAGTGTACGAGCTAATAGATGCTTTAAGGTAAAGTTTGCTAGGTCACATTTCTTCTGCTGGCTAAAGGGAAGGAGGTGATGTTTTGATGGCACAGTGGTGGGGAGTAGATTTGGGCTTATTAGTGAAAATGAGGACACTGGAGGAGGGAAGGGTCCTATTTTGTTATTTACTATACCTCTGTAGCTTCTGGTTAAAGATTTAGAGTGCTTAAGGGTAGGGTGTAGGTCAGAGATCAAATTCTTTCCTAGAATGTACAAGGGTCTGGGTTCTGTCCTAGCACACAAGGGACCAAAGAAAAAGATTTCTGATGATCATTAGTAATAAAGAAATAGGAGCTGGCTGCTATATGCTGAACTACCAATGTGCCGGTCTTCGTGGGACAGGTCAGGATTAGCACTTCCATTTCATGGAAGAGGATCTTTGATAGATCTCAGACTCTTTGCATGGCTGAAGTCTTGAACATTTAAAGACGGTGACAGCAAGGCATGAGTGTATGTGTTTTGGCTGCTGCACCTGTGCTCACCTGGGAAACTAGGCTTTCCCATATGGCCTCTTCTGTGATCATATTTCTGTGCTGTGTTAGAGTAGCCACAGGGAAGGGAATGGGCCTTGCTGGGAGAGGGATACTTCAGTTTCTTCTGTGTTGTTCCACATCCTCCTGGTACAGAAGCCTGGCAGCTGCAGAGACTTTGCTGTTTCTGAGGCTGGCAGCCCATTACACCGATGCCTTTTTTCCAATGTAGTAAGAAGATCCTAACGTTGGGTTTGAACCAAGACCCTTCACCACATCCAAACACTTTGCGACTACAGAGAATGATCAGATACTCAGCTACACTATTTGTACAGGTAAAGCCATGCTGGGGTGACGTAAGTGTGTGGCTTGCTTGTTTTCTGTTGATATACTTTTTAATTTCTTAAATTACAAATTCCACATTTGGAGAAAAAGCTATAACCTAGGTAAAAGTAAAAATAGTTTTTAAACATTTTTACAACTTCATACATGCATACAATTCTTGTGGCCATATTCATGCTCATTACCCACTTTTTATTCCCTTCCATTCCTGCTGACTCCGACTTCCCAGCTAGTCTACACCTGCTTCATGCCTTTGTGTGTGTGTGGGGGGGGGGGAGAAGTGTCCTAGTGTCTTTTGTTTTTAGATTTACTTTAGGTTGCGTGTATGTGTGTCTGTATGTGAATGCAAGAGCTCCAGAGTCCACAGAGGGCATTGGATACCCTGGGTCTGCAGTCACAGACGTGGTGAGCTGCCTAATGTTCAGGCTGGGAATGGAATTCAGGAACTTGTCACTCCTGAGCCATCTCTAAAGCTACAGGTCTTATGCTTAAAATACCTCTTAATCCTTTGTCTTCAATACAATTGTTCTTCATTCTGGTATATTTTCTTTTTTAATTTCTTTTTGTCTGTGTTTTTTATTTGCAATATTTATAATTAGTTCATTGTACTAGCTTTCTCATTGCTGTGATAAAATACTTGATAAACTTAAGGAAGACTATTTGAGTCACTTTGAAGTCTGCCTTGATGGGGTCATGGTGGCAGGAGCTTGTGGCAACTGGTTATGTTGTATCTGCAGTTAAGAAGCAAGGAGAGGTGAAGGCTGGTGCTCAGCTTGCTTTCTTCTTTTTATTCAGTCCAAGAGCCTAGCTTGGCCCCACCCATACCAGAGTGGGTCTTTCCACCTCAGAGTTTTCTGGAAAGACTTTTTGGACACACCAGGAGGTGTGTTTCGATTCTAAATCCACTCAAGTGGACAAGGAAGATCAGCCCTCACAAACATTCCTGCACTTCTGTGTCTTGTTTTAATCACTGAATCTTCTGTGCTTGTTTTGGCCATGGAATGCTACTGTGGCTCTGTTTGATACCCTTTATTGAACTATTTCATTTTTGTTGGGGGATTTGATGTATTCTAATTTTGCTATTAGTCATAAGTGATAATTTCTCATCAGGGACTCTTTCTGGGCCCTTGGCTAATGGTTCAAGAGCAGCAGACTAAATGTAGGTGACTAGATCTGAGTTGCATTTCTCTACCTCTGATGTCTTCTGCATTGTTAGAGTCCCTGGATAACTTGGATGCAAGTAGCTGTAAGGGGACTCCCTACGCCCCCAGCAGTTGTTTCTTGCTCATATCATCTTAGGAAGGCCAGGAATCTTAGAATTTTCATTAGTTTTTTGAGTCCTATCAGTGTCTTGAAGTTTCATGACTTTTAAGCCTCTGTCTTCGCTCCAGGAGGGGATATTTCCATTGATAGAATGTGAATGCATAGCAACAAATTACTAAAATGTGATATGTTGAGTATGAAGTAGGGAGAGATCTAAGGGTCATAATTAAAGAAAAGGGGCACCAGGGACTGCTGGGATCTACGTAGATGTGGGTGGATGGGCTCAGGGCACAGTTTCAGAAAGAAGCTGGCACAGGCTTGGGGGACATCTTCAGATCTGATGCGACCATCTCATAAGGAAAAGGCAGGTCCATCTGAAAGATGACTGTCAATTAGCATGTATGTCTTTCCTGTCAATGGCTGGAGTGGCTCACCCTAAGGGTATAAGGCTAAAGGTCCAATTTTTCTCCCTACTTCCCCAAAACACAAGTCTAAATTGTCTATTACTCTCCTACAGGAAAAGTTACTGGGTTTGATGTCACTGCCAACCAAAGAACAGTTTGAAGAACTGAAAAGGAAAAGGAAGCAGGACCTGGAGCAGAAGAGCGCCGTGGAGAGACAGGTGCGCAGGCTCAGGCACCTGGTGGCTTCTGCTTCCCTGCCCCCAAACCCTACCTCTTGGCTGCCGATGCTCTTCGTCTCATGCTGGCTTCTGTTATGGCCTTAGAAAAATAGTTGTTTTCTCACTGAATCCTAGTTTTATTTAGTATTTGTGCTGATGTTCTCCTATCTAGACCACCACAGGGACTGGCAGTTTTCCCTCTGTTAGGCCTTCAGGAGAAGACCTTGGAATGTGTACTGGTTTTTGTTGTTGTTGTTTTTTGGTCTTTCAAGACAGAGTTTCTCTGTATAGCCCTGTTCTGTTCTGTTCTGTTCTGTTCTGTTCTGTTCTGTTCTGGAACTTACTCTGTAGACCAGGCTGGCCTCGAACTCTGCCTGCCTCTGCCTCCCAAGTGCTGGGATTAAAGGCGTGTGCCACCACTGCCCAGTGGAATATATGCTGTTAAATAGACAATCGATGTGCAGTAGTACATGCCTGTATCCCAGCCCTCAAGAAGCAGAGACAAGAAGATTTTAAGTTCCAGACCAGCTTGTTTATGCTACATAGTGAGGCTATATCTTTTACAAGAAAATGAGGGTGCTGTTTTAAACTTCAAGGATAGAATACTTGTTTAGCATGTTTGAGGCCCTGGTTTCTATCCCTAGCATTAAAAACCCAAAATGAAAACAGAAAACAATGTGTATATTTTAGTATTATCTGAAATTCTAACCTTGATGGAGATACAGGTGACAGTCTTTGGAAGTTTAAGAAAAGTGTACAGCTGATGAAACTAAGAGGGAAGGAATCTTTCCAACTTATATTGTTTTATTTTTGAAATCTAAGCCTGCCCATGTTTCAGCAGTTGAATTACCTTAGTGTTGCTGAGACCATAGAGGGTAGCAGGCAGGGATGCTGCTGGCCTGGTGACCATGGTGATGTGTGATGTCTCTGCAGGCTGCTCTGGAGTCCCGGCGGAAGCTTGAGGAAAGGCAGAGTGGTTTGGCATCTCATACAGCCAATGGGGACGTGAGGTCTCTTCGAGGCATCCCTGCCCCCTTGCGAAAGGCTGAAGGCTGGCTCCCACTGTCAGAAGGTCAGGGACAGAGTGAAGACCCTGACCCTCTCCTCCAGCAGATCTACAACATTACATCCTTCATCAGGCAGGCCAAGGCTGCAGGCCGCACAGATGAGGTGCGCACACTTCAAGAGAACCTGCGGCAGCTGCAGGATGAGTATGACCAGCAGCAGACTGAGAAGGCCATTGAGCTGTCCCGGAGGCAGGCCGAGGAGGAGGAGCTGCAGCGGGAGCAGCTACAGATGCTCCGTAAGCGGGAGCTGGAGCGAGAACAAGAGCAGTTCCTGGCAGCATCCCTGCAAACACGGACTCGTGTTCTAGAACTCCGAGAAGTTATACCCTTCCAGTTGGAGCCCAGCCGAGGGCCTCACATTGATCTTTCTTATTCCTTGGATCAGGACCCTTCCCCAGTTCAGAGCAGCACAGCTCCTGATGCCCCTTCACCTGGCTTAGCTCTAGCACCCATTCACTTGTGGTCTCCAGCCCTTGGCCAGGAATCACTCCCTCAGAGCACCATGTCACAGCAAAACGTTAAGACCTCACTCAACCCATTTGATGAAGAAGACCTCTCCAGCCCTACCGAGGGTGCTGCCAGCCCTGCTGCTGTAGAGGCTTTCCTGGGCCCTTCAGCCACTGTCACCAAAGAATACAATCCTTTTGAGGAAGATGCTGAGGAGGAGGAGGTGGCAGAGTTGGGGGCAGGGAATCCCTTCACTGACCCAGATAGTCCTGCACCCAACCCTTTTGATGAGGATGACCATCCCAGGCCTGCCAGTCTAGCTGCTCCTGGAAACCCTTTTGAAGAGTGCCCCTGCACCAATCCCTTCGAGGTAGACAGTGATAGTGGCATGGAGGCTGAGGAACAGATTGAGGAGGAGCTGCTCCTGCAGCAAATTGACAACATCAAGGCTTACATCTTTGATGCCAAGCAATGTGGTCGAATGGATGAGGTTGAGGTTCTGACGGAGAACCTCCGGGAGCTGAAGTGCACCCTGGCTAAGCAGAAGGGGGCCCCGAACTGACAGCAGTGGGCAGGAACTGGGTGGGAGGAGGAGATTGGCAGGCATCTGAACACACACACAGGTGGGGGTGGAAACAGTAGTCTCTTGCTGTGCACTTGAGACATTTCCACTACAGTTGAACAAGAACAGGAAAAACAATCGGCTTCCATGTGCTGGTTTTTCTCTATTTTTTTAATGAAGTGTTCCCTTTTTAGGGGACTTTACCACTTTATTTTCAAGATACAGCTCTGTTGGGCCAAGGCAGAAATGACTCCTGAGCACCTCTTAGTCCTTTTTCTGCTGACTATTCTTGGTCATTGTGCAGTATTATAGGGCAGCCCTTGACAGGTCCCTTCCTGTAGCCAAGATGGGCAGGGCTCTAGCAGAAGTCTGTCCTAACTTGGTTGTTCCTTTTCAGCACATCCCTGCTTGGACCATATCCGGGACCCTTAGGGAGATACTGCTGTGAAGGGGAAGGTCTAGATCCAGTGGGACCAATGCCTCTCTTTATGGATGGCAGGGATGCTGCCAGTGTTGACCCCCCCAGTTAAAGGAAGTAAAGTTCCCAAGTGTGAGGATGGTGGGGTGGCTGGTGTCAGTGTGATCTTGATTATGAGATAGTGATCAACTTTTTGGTGGGTGTTACGGTTTGGGATAAGTTTCTACTTGTGCAGTTGTCTGATTACCTGGAAACCTCCTTCCAGGACTTGGGTAGAACAACCACTCTGTAGGTCACATTCAAGGGCCTGTTGATTTGGAATTCTGGCTGGGAAGCTCGTGTGGAGTATTAGCAGGTGATGGAACACTTCCTGAGTCAGGAGATAAATTCTAGTAACTTTCAAGACCCTCTAGTCAGCCTTCCTTGTGGTTTATCCTGACCTGGGAAACTGGTAAGATGTTATTTTACTACTTTGAGTTGTTGAGAGACAGAAATACTTGAGGCACAGCCTGAGATCATTCCACAGCCCTGAACTACTTGAACTCTGGATAGAAGACAGAAAGGGAAGTTATGTAGCTTAGTACTTTGGTTTACAAAAACAGTTCGATTGACAGATGGCCTTGTAAGATCCTTGGTGTGCTTAGCTCTGGGTACTTTCTTCAGTGATACTCTTTAGTTAATGGACAATAACTGTCCACTAGTTACTTTCCCTTCAGCTTACTCTGGGCCATGCCTTTTGTTGGTTAGTGGAATATAAGCTGAAATTCTTTTGTCACATTCTAGTGAAGATCCATCTTGGTGGTAAGAATGTTATCTGGGTACAAAGATCTCTATATTTTTGCAGCTTTAATATCAGTTCATTAGTACATGTGGGGGCTTTGGCTGGATAGAGAGCCCTGTATGGGGCTGTAGGAAGGGCTGGAGAGAGAGGTTAAGAACTCTTTTGGGTTCTGTTGACAGATGTTTACTGACCTGCTAGTGGATTATCAGCCATTTGCCACCTCTGTTGAAGGTAGGCAGCCTGGCATTTTATGTTACTTAGAGCAGCTTCCTCTCTTTCTAAAGCCCAGTCTCCAGGCATGCCCAGTATATCCATCCTGCTTGGTCTGCTTTGTCTGATGGAAAAAGAGGCAGCCCTAACACAAGAATGAAGCTGAATTCTGGTTTCCACCATTACTTTTTCTGACACAGATCAGGTGTTCAAGGTGGTACAACTGTAGACATTGCTTTTCTTGTAAGACTGGGTTTCTCTGTATAGCTCTGGCTGTCCTGGAACTCACTCTGTAGACCAGGCTGGCCTTGAACTCAGAAATCCACCTGCTTCTGCCTCCCAGGTGCTGGGATCAAAGGTGTGTGCTACCACCGCACAGCCAAGACTGGGTTTCTTAATTAGCTAGTGACTCATTAAATATACTCCTTTTCGGAACTCACCCCAGGTAACAGTCTGAGAGCATAGAGAAAACAAATGCTTTTAAACAGCTATTTTTTAAATCCTGACTGACTGAATTTTAAACCAAGTGAACTCAGATCCCAGAGGTTTTACAGAATTTCTCATTGAATTCCTCTTTGACCATATTCTGAAATCAGAGACATGACAAGAGAGATTTCTACCTTTTGTCTATATTACTTCCCAGGATTCCTGCAGGTCAAAGCTGGTTTGCAGAGGGGGGCTGGCCTGTGAGTGAACCACAATGCCAGCTTCTTTTCTTTTCTTTTCTTTCTTTCTTTCTTTTTTTTTTTTGATTTTTCGAGACAGGGTTTCTCTGTATAGCCCTGGCTTTCCTGTAACTCACTCTGTAGACCAGGCTGGCCTCGAACTCAGAAATCTGCCTGCCTCTGCCTCCCAAGTGCTGGGATTAAAGGCATGCGCCACCACTGCCCGGCCAGTGCCAGCTTCTTACCTTGGGTAAATACTTCATGATTCCCGAGGTCCCAAGCTCCACCTCATCAGTGAAGAAGCATGTCCTTGATAAGGTGGTGTTGGCAGATCCTTTAGGTCCTGTCCATAGTGGAAGAACTTCTTGCTTTATTCCCTTCTAACACACTAAGGAACTGGAGCCTTACTCACTGCACTTACCACACATCATGTCTTTGTTGTCAGAGGTTAAAACATCCTTCTAAGTCATCATGAGCCATGTTGCGTAGCAATGCCATGCAGTTCAAAATGTGGAATTGGCCTCTGTACGAGGTCAAACTAGAGGAGCACGGTGTGCTAGTAATCATGATGACTGTCAGCAAGATGGTCATTGATGTGCATGCACTACACTGGGGTCTTGTATCAGAGGCTTTTATTAAAATATATCATTTATGTGAGGCTTTTATTAAAAAAAATAACATGTTCATGGCTGGGCTTGTGTGTGCTTGTTTTAAACGTCCCTTCACTTCCTTTTTGCAGTGTGCGTGCGTGCGTGCGGTGTGTGTGCGTGCGCGTGTGTTTACTGGCTGGTCATTGAGTCCTCTAGTCTTCTCCTCCCTAGCCCTGGGATTACAAATGCTTATTGTCATGCTCACCACTTTTTTCTGGGTTTTGAGGGCCAAACTCGTATCCTTGTGTTGCAAAGCAAGCACTAAAGGAACTGTTTTACAGCCAGATCCTGTGCAGTCCTGTCATCCCCATTTCCATAGAAACAGGGTTTCTAACAGTCATGTGAAGCAGGCATTTTTCATAGAAGCCTTGTCTATGTCCCCTTTTACAATCTTATCCCCACTTCCTACCAGAAACTGAAGCTCAGAGGGGTGAGGGGACCTGGGACTTGCATTTGTACCAGGCACTGGTACATTTCACCCTTTACCCTAGCTCTACCAACAGGCCTGTGTTATGTTTGTTTGACAAAGGACAGGTTGGACACTTACAATCATTTTACCATCAGTATCTGGGTGGCTTTGGGTTGGCTCAGGAATGGTGAAGAGGGAAGGGCTAAGCTACTATGTAGACCAAAGAGACAGCAGATGGACAATCTGGAAAGAAGTTGGGTGCAGCTAAATGGATTTCTACAGTAACTTCATCTGGGCCTGGAGCCTAAGGAGGGGCCTCGTATCCAGTGCTTACTATGGGTCAGAGTTCAGTATGATGGGGGTCATTTCACTGAATCTTCCTAACAAGCAGAGGAAGTGGTAACACTCAACTTGACCAGAGCTGTACTTTTGGGGCCCTGCCCAGGTCTGTCTGATTCAGGATCCCAAGTTATTTGTGTGGAATACTGGGTTTCTTCTGTGGTTGCAGTATCTTCTGTGACTAGACTTCAAGACCTGCAGCCTCCTCAGAAACCTAGCAGAATTTTAATCACTTAAGAATTTTAGTTTAGCACTTAATGGTTTTAGTTGCAACATCTTTTAGAAGTTGTCACAGGCAGCAGTTGGCTTGAATAAAAACCAATAACCTTTCTTGGAGCCATTAGGAAACTGATTTGCAGGACTCAGGTTCCTCCCAGCACCTGCAGTGGTGGTAAGTTCAGAGGAAGCTAAGATCTGATGGCTGCAGCAGAACCCATGACTAGTAGGAATACCAATAGTAGCTTTGGTTTTTGTAACTGAGCTGTGATTGAGGATAGGGTCTTGCACATACTAGGCATATACTCTACTACTGAGTTATATTGCTAACTTTTTATTTTTCAGACAGGGTTGAGTTTGAATTCAGTTTGTAGCCCATGCAGGCCTTGAACTTGTGACCCTTCTGCTTCAGTCTCCAGAGTTTCTGGGATCACTTGTTTCCTTGACCAAGCCTGGCAGACAGCCTTGACAGTCTTGGAGGCTGACTGTCTATTAGGCACAGTGAGGGCCTGCTTCCTGCAAATGCCATTCCTCGTAGGTTCTAATGGTGAGCTCTGAGAAGTCTTCTCCTATAGCTGTGGCAGAGGAACTCTGTAACCAGAGTATCCTAATAAAGCCTTCTGCAGATAAAGAGACTTCACCAAACTTACTTATTTGGCAAACGTATTGCCCCCTCACCCCCACCCCCAGTTTCCTGTTGCCTTCTTTGCCTGAGGGAGAAGTAGGGAAATAAGATACACACACAGCCGGGCAGTGGTGGCGCATATGCCCTTAATCCCAGCACTTGGGAGGCAGAGGTAGGCGGATTTCTGAGTTCAAGGCCAGCCTGGTCTACAGAGTGAGTTCCAGGACAGCCAGAGAAACCCTGTCTCAAAAAATCAAACAAAACAAAACAAAAAATCACATGCAGATGCAGGTCAAGACAGCCTAAGATCATAGACTATGTCCCTCTTTACCTTATATTCCCCTAGAACTCTAGGATAGATAGTAAGGATCACAGCTGCAGAGGAGGAACCAGAGACTGCAAGCTCTGACACCTATAGCTACAGGAAACAGTTCTCATACTAGAGACTTTGGTACCTTAGTTTCTACTCCCCTCAGAGCCAATGACTCAAAATGGTTGGAAGCATCCTAAAAGGTAAGCATACCAGACAGTAAACTTAACTGCAGGTTATACATTACAGAGACTAATGGAAGCAAACAACATGTAAGAACAGTTGGGTGGCAGGTAGTGCTTTGAGTGTTTTGTGTATGCTTTTTTTTTTTTTTTAAACAAAATTTCATTCAGTTTTACCAATGAAAACTGATGCTGGCATGAAAGCCTCCTGGCTCAGTGGCAGAGAAAGCACCCAGCTGACCCTCCTCAGCCAATCTCCCAGAAGGAATCCGTTCTCACACTGAAAACCCCTCCCTTTGATCTTCTGTGGGTCCTTCTCTCTGTCCTCCTGATTGCCTTTTACTGTTTGTGGTTTTCTCTTAAAAATCCTATGTTCACTTCCTGTTAACTGGCTGCTGCTCCTCTTGATTTATGGTTGACTTTATTTAATCCTATTTACAGCATTGAAGTAGAAAGCTCTTGGATTAAAGGTGTGTGCTGAGGCTGAGCCATTCCACAACCCCAAAAAAGTTTTTTCCAGTAAATAACACAATCTTGGGGTTCACAGTGTAATAAAATACCCTGCAACTGCCTGCTGCATTCTTGGGGTATGATCTAGAAGCTTAACTTTTTTCTCCTTTAAGATAGACCTAGTTCTAGCTGAAGTTTATTAGTGATGTATCTACATATATGCAGGCAAAACACTCATACATAGGGGCTAGAGAGATGGCTCAGTGGTTTAGAGCACTGACTACTCTTTCAGAGGCCCTAAGTTCAATTCCCAGAATTCACATGGTGGCTCATAACCACCTCTAATGGGATCTGATGCCCTCTTCTGGTGTGTCTGAAGATGGCTACGCGTACTCATAAATAAAATTAATAAATCTTTTAAAAAATACATAAAGTAAATATATCTAAAACAATTTACAATTTGGTAGCTGGGGAGATGGCTCAGTGGGTAAGAGTGCTTGAGGGCCTGTGTTTGGATCCCAGCATCCATGTAAAAATCTAGATGAGGTCATCTGTGCCTGTAACCCCAGAAGTGTGGGTTACAATCCCAATTGCTGGAGCAGGACATTCTTCCCCCAGCCTTCATGTGTGTGCACAGGACATGCCTAGAGTTGTTGGATTATGTGAGCAGAGAAAAGAACACTTAAGTATTGAAAGAAAATAGTGGAATAAAAGATTAACAAATGAAAAATGCTCTAATGGGCTTATCAGTAGACAGTTCATCTATGAAGCTGGGGAAATAAGTTGAAAATTTCCTACTGAAATGTAAAAAGCAAAGTTTAAAGCAGGATTGGAGAGCACAGTTTTAAAATATACCTATAGTCCCAGCACTTGGGAGTGTGCAGAGACAGGACTATTAGGACAAGTCCAGCCTTGGCTACACGAGATCCTGTCTCAACCAAAAAGCGAGTGATACATTCGAAATCAGGAAGCTCAGAGAACACAAAGCAGGACAAATACTAAAATTACCCTGCATATCTTTTTTTTTTTTTTTTTTTTCAAGGCAGGGCTCTGTGTAGCCCTGGCTGTCCTGGGCTCTGTAGACCAGGCTAGCCTCGATCTCAGAAATCCGTCTGCGTCTGCCTCCCAAGTGCTGGGATTAAAGGCTTGTGCCATCACTGCCGGCTTTCCTTTGTAATTATGTAGTTTAAGATATGAAGGTAGCCGGGCAAAAAACAAAAACAAAAAAAAATTTAATTTCACTCATAAACAGGGACTGGAAAAAGGCTCATCAGTTAAATTCATTTGCTGCTCTTGTAGAGGTCCCGGGGTTCAATTTTCCCTAGCTCCCACATGGCAGCTCACAACTCTCTGTAAGGGCAATTTCAGGGAATCCAACGCCCTCTTCCAGCCTCTGCGGGCACTGCGGGCATGTGGTGCACAATAACACACAAGCAAAACAATAAGGTAAAAATAAATCCTAAAAAAAATTACAGCACAGAGTGACATGTTGGTTGTTGACTTGCCAAGTCTGTCACAACCACTCTTCACAAGCGAAAGAGAAAGATCCCTCCTCTAAGCAGAGTCCTTTAGAACAAACCCCGACGCGCCAGAGCAAGCCACTCTTTCCTCCTTTGCAAATCAGTTTTTCCTTTGAATCAATAGCGACTTTCTCCATCGAGCTCTTCATTTCAAAACTGGAGATCTTAGGGGAAGACACTTTGGTTTCTGAGAGGGTAAAACGACCGGTTGACTCCCAACGCGGCGAGCCCGGGCTAAAACTACGAGTCCCAGGCTGCACCGCGACCGCGCTGCCCGCCGGGAAGCGCCTCCCGAGATTCCTGGAGCCGCGCTAGTCGGCGGCTTGAGGAGTTCCTGTCTTCGCCATGCCTATGAAAGGCCGCTTCCCGATCCGCCGTACGCTGCAGTACCTGGGTCGCGGGGATGTGGTATTCAAGGAGTCGGTGAAGGTCATGACTGTGAACTACAACACGCATGGGGAACTGGGCGAAGGCGCCAGGTCAGTGTGGGTCACAGCCCGCGGGGTTCAGTGAGAAGCTGAGGCGGTGGAGGCCATCCCGACTGATCCCGATAGAAACCCGAGCGCCACTCCACCGGAGGGACGGGTTGCGGTTGGAAGGCTGGCAGCTTGAGCGAGGCTGTGGCGCGGGAAACGCGTTGGGAGCGGAGTGGTAGGTTTCCGCACCTGTACACAGCATGACTTGCTGCTGCTTAGGACAGTTGACGAATGAAAGGTTTCATTGACCTGTTTATCATCTCTGAACAATGCCTTGGACCTTTCAGAACTTACTGAACATTTTTTGAGCACCCAAAACGCCGGGTTCGGTACTGGGATTTCCAACAGTACGGGAGAGACATGACTGTAGATAGGAGTGGGTTTGTGGAAGAGATCAGAAAGAGAAGAAAGTAATTCAAGGTGGAGAGTGGTCCCTGTGGCAAAGGCCTTGACTTCTGGAGAGCCAGAAGCTGCCTCCTAGCCATTTTCTCGGGTCAAGCTGACCCCCAAGACCTAGAATTTGCTAGCCTGGGATCTGCTGGAGTGAGGAAGCCTCTCAGTGGACCAGAGGGTTTAGGCTCTACTCCCCTCTTGTCAGGAGTTTGTGCAGAGGCCTCTTCCTTAACTAGTTGTGTGACCTTGGGATCACATCAGTTCTCTCAACTTCTGACCGCATTTTTCTTAGATGTTGGTAGTGGCGTCGGGGTGCTGGAGAATAAAGTGCCTGGCAGAGTGCAGCAGGTACTGACCTTGATGCTCATTTGGTCTAGCAGGCGCATCTGTATCTGGTTTGTTTGCACAAGGCTCTGTGCTTTGGTATGGGAAGACACAGAAACTTGCTGACAGTAAGTTCTGACTTCAAGCTTTTGGGTGATGTGCTGTGGAGTTCTCAGGGCAGTGTTTCCTCCCCAGAAACAGGAATTTTACCTTTTCAGGTTCTGTGTTGATAATCACCTAAAGGTCTCTTCCCCCCACAACCCACCCATCCATCTCTCTCTTGCACCTTTTCAAGTTTTGTGTTGATGTAATTAAAGGTCTCTCTCTTTCCCACCCCCCTCTCTCTTTCTCTCTTCCCTCTCCCTCCCTCCTCCCTCCCTATCTCTCTCTCCATCCCTCTCTCTCTTACTCCCCCCTCCGTGTGTGTGTGTGTGTGTGTGTGTGTACATCAGCATTAAACCAAAGAACATGTTTCTAAGGAACTGTGACAGACTTGTTTTCTTTTTGAAATAGGGTCTCTCGACCTGGGCTTCATGGATTCAGCTAGGCTGGCCAGTAAGCTTGGAGCCAGCAAGCAAACTGCCACCACACCTGGCCTTTTTACTTATTTTTAGATTTATTTTTATCTGTGTGTATATGTGTGTGTGTGTGTATGTTGTATACCATGAGAGTTTATTCACACCATATGTGTGAAGGTGCCCATGAATCCAGAGGGTGTTGGATCCTCTGGAACTGGAGTTACAAGTGGTTGTGAGGCACCTGATGTGGGTACTGGGAACTGAACTCAGGTCCTCTGGAAGAATAGTAAGCCCTCTTAATTGGTGGGCCATTTCTCCAGCCTCAAATAAAATCTTCCTTAAGTTTTAATTGAGATAGGGTCTTACTATGTGTCCTTAGCTGGCCTGGAACTCTTGTATAAACCAGGCTAGCTAGCTTCCAGCTCACAACAGATCTTCTTGCTTATCTCTACTTCCTGACTACTGAGTTTAAAGATGTGTGCTACCACACCTGCCTTGCTTTGTAAAAATTTATATGTGAGTGTTTTACCTCCATGTCTGTATGTGTACCATATGGGTGCCTGGTGTCCATGAAAGTCAGAAGGGGGAGTCAGATTCCCTGGAACTGTAGCTACAGATAGTTGTAAGCCACCATATGAGTGCTGGGAACTGAACCTGGGTCCTCTGCAAAAGCACAAAGTCCTCTTAACCACTGAACCATCTCTATAACCCCCAACCTGTTTTTTTGTTGGTTTGATTTTTTTTTTTTTTAGTGGATTCTGGGGCTCAAACTCTGGTTGTCTTGTGTGTGTAATAAGCACCTTAGTGACTGAGCCATCTCACTAGCACCCCTTTGATTTTTTAGACCCTCCTGAAAGTGGAGTGTGGTTCTCATGGCCGTAGCCACTTGTACCCACATCTGCATTCTGTTCAGCCTGCCCTCCCTAGAGGGTCAATTCTGAACAGCCAGAACATGAATTCTCTGATAATTTAAACACTGCGAATACTCATTTTCTGTGACTTTAAGCCAAAGGGGAATGTATGATTAATTTTCCTTCTTGGCTTTAACAAATCCTTGTGTTTACTTGTGTCTAATCATTTCATTTTTGGCACTTTGTTTAATTGCAGAATCTGTCCCAGTTGTGGTAGTGTCTCAAGTGGTTTCCAGCAGGCTTTCCGTTGACTCAATTTCATCCCTGAAATTATTTTAGATGCTTCAATCTGGACTAGTGGTGTAGGAACCTCTTGGCATAATCATTTAGGTAAAGAACTGGTCCTTGCCTTGGGTCATTTGACTAGAAATAGAAAGCCAACCTTGTGTTCCGTGGATCCAGAACCTTGTCAGTGGGTGTGGGAGGCAGAGGCAGGTGGATTTCTGAGTTCGAGGCCAGCCCGGTTTACAGAGTGAGATCCAGGATAGCCAGGGCTACACAGAGAAACCCTGTCTCAAAACAAAACAAAACAAAAACAAAAAAACAAAACAACAAAAAAACAAAAAAAAAAAAAAAAGAGAAAGAGCTGCCTTGTACCTGTCACTGGTACTTCCTGCCAGCCTTTTGAACCCATTGTGAAGCCAGACAGCCAGGTAGTCCTTACAGCTGATGAAATCAAGGTGGTGAGGAAACAGTATCCAGAGCCAGGATTGGCCTAGATTTGCTCCATGTTGTGGACAGTCATGTATGCTTTATTGTTTTGTGGTTCTGAGATGGAATCCTGGGCCTTGTGCATGCTGGGAAGGTGGCTCTGCAGTTGGGGTCATCATTTATTTAGCCAGGGTTCTCCTAACACACCATGCTGATCTGAATACCTCAGCATGAACCTCAACATCTTTACCTTCTGTTCCATTTGGCTCATTCAGGTGCTGAGATCTCTAAAAAGGGGAATGAAGTTAGTTTTAAAGCTAGCTTTAAAGCTTCTTGTCATAAACTGACTGCTAGACAGGATAAAGCAGTTAACCCACTCTCCTATAGCTCAGAATCAGTTTTACAGAGATGTGTACTATGCTATTCTAGCAGAATTAGCACGTTTTAATGTTTAACAGATATTTTTCTTTTGCTTTTTCTTTTTCTTTTTTTTTTTTTTTTTTTTTTTTTTTTTTGGTTTTTCGAGACAGGGTTTCTCTGTGTAGTCCTGGCTGTCCTGGAACTCACTCTGTAGACCAGGCTGGCCTCGAACTCAGAAATCTGCCTGCCTCTGCCTCCCAAGTGCTGGGATTAAAGGCGTGCGCCACCACCGCCGGGCCAATATTTTCCTTATAGTTTGGCAAATGTCAATATTTATTTGTTTGAGCCTTATGTAGCCCAGGCTGGCCTTGAGTGCTGTCTGTTTGCCTCAGGCACTGGAGTCTGGGATTATAGATGTGTGACCCCACCTACTCAGCACTGGAGTCTGGGATTATAGATGTGTGACCCCACCTACTCAGCACTGGAGTCTGGGATTATAGATGTGTGACCCCACCTACTCAGCAGATGCTGAATTTGGTTTTTGACATTTTTGCCATGTGAATATTTTA
Source organism: Mastomys coucha (assembly GCF_008632895.1). Classification (NCBI taxonomy): domain Eukaryota; kingdom Metazoa; phylum Chordata; class Mammalia; order Rodentia; family Muridae; genus Mastomys; species Mastomys coucha. The sequence continues at coordinate 85,898,998 of NW_022196903.1, read as the reverse complement.
GTGTATTCAAAATTATCTGATTTCAGTCTTCTACGATTCGAGGTTTTCTTTCATGTCTATAGTATAACACTCCTGTACCATTGCCATTCCTTCTACACAGTGCTCTCTAAGGAGCCGTTCAGTGACATGTCCTCTGCACATATGGAGATGCAGCCCTGTGTGCACAGGACTCTGGACTTGGTGCTGAGGAACTCTGTGAGGGCACATTGGTTTGTCTTCCTCAGTGACCAGACTTGAGTCCTGATACTTACAGAAGTGCAAGTGTTGGGGACACACCAGTCTTCTATGCCTGTTTTTCCTCACCTTTTTGGAGGCAGATTCCTCTTCTAATCTTTGTTAATTCCCAGACTTTCTCCATGGAAAAGGCAGGCACAGAATTTCAGGGAGAAAACTCTTATAAATTTACATGGGTTCATTTCTAGAAAGCTGTCACATGGTATGGTGGTTTGAATGAGAGTACCCCCATAGGTTCATATGTTTGAATGCTTAGTCACCAAAGAGTGGTACTGTTTGAGGATTAGAAGGATTAGGAGATATGGCCCCGTTGGAGGAAGTGTGTTACTCCAGCACTATGTCTGCTTGCCTGTCACCAACTCCCCTACATGATGATAATGGACTAACTCTTTGAACTATAAACAAATCCCTAATTAAATGCTTTCTTTTTATAAAATTTCCTTAGTCCTGATGTCTTCTCACATCAATAGATCAGTAACTAAAACAGAAGTAGGTACCAAGGACTGGACATATTACCATGTGTTGAAGGAATATGGAAGACTGGAATTTTGGACTTAGAAATGCATTCAAACACTAGTGAGGCTTACTGAGCCATCCTAGGAGGAACATGGAAGACAGTGATAATGAGGGCAATGTGGATTGTGGAGCTCAGCTCAAGATGTTCAGAGGGAAAAAGAATATTAGCAGCTGGCCTAGGGACCATTGTGATATTTTGGCAAAGAATGTGGCTGCTTTTTTGCCCTTGTCCAAAAGATCTTCCAGAAGCTATCTTGGAAGTGGTTTGTATTGATGGCATTGGCAGAGGAGATTTCAAGACAGCATAGTATTGACTTTGTTGTGTGGTTTTGCAGATCTACAAAGAAAAGGGACAGGGCAGGCAAAGAGAAATACAAATTGTACAACTTGAAGAGAAAGAGAGCACCAGGAAATGTAATGATGGAGCCAAATCCTATGCTCACGGAGGTAAAAAGTTTAAAGGAAGGCCTGATGGTAAATGGAATAAAGGAGTTACTACTTGACCCTTAAGTCAGGATACCACTCTGCTAATCCTGCAACAATTTCTGTGAAAGGAACAAGCCTGATGGATTTCTTCTGCTTAGAAACTTTTAACCAGTTAAAACTTATGCAAATGCAAGTCTTGGACGGAGCAAGTTTCAGCCTAAGCAAGCAGAAGTACTTGACAGCTTCAGTCACCTGGTTCTAGATTTAGTCAAGGATACAGGAAGGGGTTATGGAACCTTCCTCCATAGCTAAGGAGAGATGCTGAGGCTAGGCATTTGGGAGGACAATTCCTGCATGGAGTGTCTGAGAGCCCACTGTATGAAGCTGTAAAAGTAGAGCCTAGATTACATTGTAGACTCCAAGATATTGGAGATGCCAGAATCTTGGGCTACCTGCCAAGGAGAACAGATATAGAGGCTCACAGCCATCCATCGAACTGAGTGCAGGGTCCCCAGTGAAGGAATTAGAGAAAAGACCAATGGAGCTTAGGGGTTTGTAGCCCCTTAGGATGAACAACAACATGAACTAACTAGTACCCTCGGAGCTCCCAGGGTCTCAACCACCAACCAAGGACTGCACATAGAGGGGTCTGATTGTTCAAGCAGCATGTGTATGGTAGAGGATTGCAAAATCGATCATCAATAGGAGGAGAGGACCTCGGCCCTGTGAAGGTTCTGTGCCCCAGTGTAGGGGAATGCCAGGGCCAGAAAGTGGGAGAGGGCGGGGTGGCAGGCATGGGGAGGGGGGAGGCAACAGGGGTTTGTTTTTGTTTGTTTTTTTGTTTTTTGGAGGGGAAACTGGGAAAGGAGAAATTCGCATGTAAATAAAGAAAATATCTAAAATAAAAAAAAAAAAAAGAGAAAGAAGTAAGTTGCAGTCAACAAAGCTAGAATTGGAGATCTGGAGTTTATTGGCCTCAGACATGGAGATGCACATGGGTTCATTTCTAGAGAGCTGTTACATGGGTTCATTTCTTGCTTTTTGTAGGAAATTCGTGTTTTTCAACATCCCTCAGATCCAGTATAAGAATCCTTGGGTACAGATCATGCTGTTTAAGAACATGACACCATCACCCTTCCTGCGGTTCTATCTAGGTAAGTGAGGCTTGGAAGAACTGCCTGTCCCTTTCCAGCTGTAAGTAGCTATGGCCTTAGCTTCCCTTGCTAGTTACCCAGTGGCTGCTGAGATCTAGACCCGGCTCCTTCACCTGTCTTTCTTCAGCTCATCTCTAGTTGTCCTCTGCCTATCATGTGGTCCAGTTTACCCACATTCCTTTGCTGCTCTGTGCTACTGTGTCTTCATTCTTTCCCTGTGAGCTTACAGAATGAAAACAGAGATCCTTTGCTGGAGATGTATGCCTATAGCTCAGTGGAAAAGCGCTGCAAAACCCCCAAACCAAATATCCTCTAGGCCTGGACTTGGCCCTCAGGAACCTAGTACCCCTCAGTGCTGATCACAGTCTTCTTTCTGCTCCCAACCATGTCTTGTGGGTGCCCTACTTGCTTGTTCTGATGCTAGGCACTAGCATTTCTGGTTCATGGATAATAGGTAGAAAGTGCCACAGAAAGCACACTGTGTGTGCTGTACATATGAAATGTCACTGAGGGGCAGCACAGGCTTTCATTATATTGCTGACCTCAAACTCTTGGGTTCTTGCTTCAGCTTCTTGAGTGTTAGGGTGCCCAGCCTGGAGGACCTGAGCTTCTGTTGATTTGTTGCAGCTGAGCATCTTCCACTATGTCAGTCTCTCAGCTCATGCAGTCACCTGCTGATGGGCTGTGCATGAGGTTTAAAGCGCTGAGACCTTGAAAGGGAGATTCGAGGATGCCAGTGAAAGTGGCAGGACCCACACCTTGGGAAAGGGAATCTGAGTGAAAAGAGCTGTAGATGGTGACACAGCACTGAGTTTTGGTTCTGTAGCAGGCATAAACAGCCACAGAAAACAGAAGAGGTGCATGACCACATCTAAACATGTTCTTCCTGTATGACAACAGGGTAGAGGGTGTAACTTGACCAGAAAGCAAGCTGGTAACATCTCTCCCTGTCACATAGTCATTGCTGCCATCCTGGGATTCACCTTCATGACCTCAGCCAATCTTAGTCACCTCCTAGATGTCCTACTTGCAGGTGCCCTCAGGCATTTTCAAAGTAACTCTTGAGTTCATCTTCAGTTTAGTACATCTGCAAAGTCACTTTTCAGTTCCAGCAGCATCTTTTAGGAGCCAGTGTGCACTGTCTTACGTTCTTGTGCTCAGTGTTCTAAGAACAGTTCTGTGTGAGACAGTGACTATATGGTAACTTTCTTAATTTGTATCAATTCTGGGTCATCCACTTTTTTCTGGTTTAGTAGATTTGTGGCCTGCCTGTGCTGCCTTTGCTTACTCCAAAGCCACTCTCATTTTTCCTTAGTGGAGTATAATTAGATGTTATACTCCTGTGATCCTTTAGATATTTATTTATTTATCTATTTATTTATTTTGGTTTTTCGAGACAGGGTTTCTCTGTGTTGCCCTGGCTGTCCTGGAACTCACTCTGTAGATCAGGCTGGCCTTGAACTAGAAATCCTCCTGCCTCTGCCTCCCAAGTGCTGGGATTAAAGGCGTGCGCCACCACTGCCCAGCGGTACTTCAGATGTGGGTTTGTTTGCCTGAATGTATGTGTATCGGACGCATGCAGGGTGTTTTTGAGTTGTAGTATGGATGCTGGGGATCAAAGCCAGGTCCTCTACCAGAGTGCTGAGTGCTAAGCTATCTTTCCAGCCTGAGATATATTTATTAAAATTCGTATAATTTTTTGTGCTGGCACAAGTGCCTGTGTGCACATATGGAGGTCAGAAGAGGGTTTTGGATGTCTTCCTCTATCACTCTGCCTATTCCTTTAAGGTAGGGTCTTCTCCATGAACAGGGGCTTGTGTTTTTAGCTAGGCTGGAAGCCAAGCCCTAGCAATCCTCATTTCTACCCCTCTTGGAACTAGGATTAAAGGTGTGTCGTGACTCTCTTGTTTTATGCGTGCTGGGAGAGCCCCCTCTCCACTCTATGGATACACTTTTTGAGTTCTTTCCTATCTACTAAAGGCAGAGTTGAAACTGAGTTTTGTTTTCTGCATTGAGAATATCCAGCTACTGAACACACATGCTGTACTTTTCCTTATTAGATTTTCTTAGTATTGTCCAAAATCAATGATAATGATGGAGAACAATGTGTTCTCTCTGTGCTGTGGTGAAAGACTGAAGTATTTATGCCTACTTCAATCTGGTAAAGCAGTAAATTTCCAAAAGAGGTAACTTTCGTTTTTGTGTGTGTGTGTTTTCTTTTTTTCAAGACAGGGTTTCTCTGTATAGCCCCGGCTGTCCTGGAACTCACTCTATAGACCAGGCTGGCCTCGAACTCAGAAATCCGCCTGCCTCTGTCTCCCAAGTGCTGGGATTAAAGGCGTGCGCCACTACCGCCCAGTAAGAGGTAACTTTCAAAGCATTGAAGTGATAGCCAGGAGTGGGGATAGTGACTGCGAGTGGGCAACAGGATGTATATATTAGTAAAACCACTGAGTTGTTTTGGTTAAAATGTCAGTAGTGTGCTGTTTAAAAGTTATTTTATGTGTATGAGTGTTTTACCTGTGTGTGTACGTATGTGCACCACATGCATGCCCATACCCTGGAGGAGGTCAGAAGAGGGCACTTGATTCCCTGGAACTGTATCCCTGCTTCTGGAAAGCAAGTGCCCTTACCTACTGAGTGATCTCAACAGACCCCAATTGTGTATTTTACCATACACAATTATATAACTTCTTTACATACTTTATTACATAATTTCTTTAGTTTCATTAATCTTTGTAGCATAGCTTTAAGTTGGGTGCCAACTTTGTCCCCCCTCCTCAAGTTATTCTAGTCCTTTGCTGGGTTTTTTGTTTGTTTGTTCTTTTGTGTTGATCCACAGGCTAGCCTAAATTTGTATTCTCTTGCCTTGGCCTGCTGAGTGTTTGTTATTATAGAAACTTGATGATGTTTGCTAGGTTCTAGAAAAAGCTGGTTGTGGTTTGGTCACATTGAATTATAAACCACCTTTATAGTCCTGAAGATTCTTTTAGTATCTTGAACATTTTATTTTCTTGTGGTTTGGTGGTAGTTGGTTTTTGTATTTACGTTTGACATCAGTTCTGGTAATTTTATTGATTGCTTAAGATATTTTACTTACAGGCACACCATCTGCAAACAAAGCATGATTCTCCTTCCCTAATCTTGGCAGTTTCCTTTTGTCTCAGTTCACTCATCTAGGCAGTGTTGTGCACCTCCAGTGTTTACACTTGAGTTAATGAGCCTCTTTATGAGGGCCTTCTGTTGTCTGCTCTTAAAAGTTTTAGCCACTGCAATATTGTATTTTCTTAATTAGTAATATTGATTATTTTAATGTGTCATTAACTGTTATATTTTTTAATTTTTAAAGTGGCAAACTATCTCAAACATTTAGTCAGATATCTTCCAGAGTTGTGAATTCATAAATATTCTGATGAAAATCCTTAATCAGATATATATGCATTCTAAGTTTTCTTCCTCTTTTTGGCTTACAGTGTTTCCTATAACAGAAAGTAAGGAATTTTAAATTCAAGTTACTGACTTTTTTTTTATGATCACACTTTAAATATCATGCCTGAAAAAATCTGCTCCTTGGTAAGACCATTGGGATTTTCTCTTGTAGTGTTGTTGTTGTTGTTGTTGTTTCTGTTTTGCTGTGCTAGGGCTGCACCCAGTGCCTCCATGTGCAGGGCAAGCACTGTCTAATGAGCTACATTCTTCTGTAAGCTTTATTAAAGATTTTAGCTAGAGTGTGTTTGTGTTATATATACATATACACGTATAAAGGACTTGGCACGAGGAGACAGTGAACAATGCCACAGATTTACTCTGTCCTTTACATATGAATACACATAGTAATAGCTTTATGTCTTTGGTCCATTTTAATTTTTTCCTAATGTTTATTTGCATGTGGGTAGCCAGTTCCAGTGTTTGATAAAAAAGCTTAAGTTTAATTTTCTTGCCGTCTTTGCTGAAAACAGTTGCCCATAAATAGAAGGGTTTATTTGGTTCTGTCCCATTTGGTGGTATGTCTGGTATTCAGCATGTCTCTTGTGGTTATAGATAGCTATAGGTTATAGTTGCCTGTAATTCCAGCTCCTGGGGGGAGGGCTCTCTTCTGGACTCCTCAGGTACCTAATGCATTTGTACACCTGCGCATATATACATAATCTAGATATTTAAAAAAATATTGAATTCTACTACTAAAAGCAAGTTGGAGACCGTGACGGTCTTGACTTGTCAATCATTCTACCTTACAAGGCCACAGGTATGCCACATCTTGGCAGTCCCAGCCTTTTGAGGCTGAGAAGTATGCGTGAGTCCTCAGCTCTCCTGCCCTTGTGCCTCTTGTTTGCAGATTCTGGGGAGCAAGTCCTGGTAGACGTGGAGATGAAGAGTAATAAGGAGATCATGGAACACATAAAGAAAATCTTGGGCAAGAAAGAGTGAGTTGCTGGGTTGACCTGACAGGAGCAAAACTCAGCCCCCCAAAAATGTGAGAGTGAAGGGGATATGTACGGAGAGGAAGGTTCTCCAGCCCCAGTTAGTAACGAGACCTTGGGCAGGAGGATCAGTTCAGGCCTGGCCTTCCTATCAGCAGATATGAGCTAAAGTCACTCAATCTCTTGTCCACTTTCTTGCTGTGACAGTGAACAAGGGTTACCCCTGCCTTGACATGCATGCAGCTAACGGGATGCATAAAGCTTAGACTTGGTTCCCAGTTTCTTTTCTGCTCCTTTAATGAGGAAGAATAGGAAGGATGCGAAGCCAAGAAAGTCTCTCAAGACACAGGCTCCTTTACCCCCATCCCTGTGGTCTGCTTCCCAGTGCCTTTCCCCTGGAGCCCCTGATCATGTTTTGCTACTCTGTGTGTTCCTTGACAGGGAGACCCTCAGGGAGGAGGAGCTGGAGAGGCTGCAGCGTTTTCATCCAGGCAACTTTGGCCCCCGGAAGTACTGCCTGCGGGAGTGCATGTGCGAAGTAGAGGGTCAGGTGCCCTGCCCTGGCCTGGTGCCCTTACCCAAGGAGATGACAGGGAAGTACAAAGCTGCTCTGAAAGCCAGTACTTAGGTCTAAGCAAGGCCATCTGGGATGGACTGGTGGCATCTGACTGGTAGAAATGGACTACATTGGTACCATAAATGATGGAACTCTGCAATGGAAAGGCCAGCTTGCACATCTATTTAAAGAACATGGGATGAAGGCCAGGATTGCTAGTTGCTGAACATGTCAATAAAAGATTTAGTCTTCCTATGCATAGTAAGTCTGGTCTTGCTGGTATAGACCATCTATATCAGAGCTTGGGATGAGAAGGTGCAAGAAAGTTTGTCAGTGACTGTCTCAGTCTTGTAACTGGCCCTGCTTCTTTCACTTAATCTTCCTCCAGTTTCTACTCTGGAAGCTGTTGAGGGCTACTGCTACTGGTGAACAAAATGTAGCTGGGAGAGTGGATGTTCTTAACGAGACCTTGGGCAGTAGGATCAGTTCAGGCCTGGACTTTCAGCTCAGCAGATATGAGCTGAAGTCACCAAATCTCTTGTCCACTTCCTTGCTGTAAAGTCCATGTGGGTGGAGGAGTGCCAGTGGCATTGTGTTAACTGTAGCAGGGATTTTTCTGGCTTTGAGAGTGAAGATGCCACCAGGGTGGTAATTTGATTCCCAGTTCTTGCTTACTAGGTTAGAGAGACAGACAGACAGATACTTCTGGATGCCTTTCTAGTTATTATTCCAGTTATCAGTGTCATTTTAGCTATGTAGACTTCATCCTTCAGTGGACAGTAGAACCTTCCAGGGTCACTTATGTTTACTACAGACCCCTTGGCATCTGGCCATATAGGTATGAGTTTATGAGGCAAAATAAAGTAGTGGTTGTTAAAAATGCCCAAGGCTCTTCAGATGCAACAGAACAGGGCACCTGCCCTCCCCTACACATACCTGGGTCACTCCCATTCTCCTGGCCCCTAGGGCAGGGGCCTCAGGGAGGCAGTACAACTGGAATCCTTATCTCTGCAGTTCTGGTTGGTGATTTTGCAGCAGACCAGGTAGGGAATGGAATGGATGCTTGTAGCTCTAATGTATAAGGGGTAGGAGTGCTTGACAGAACTTTGTACAGCACCCCCAAAGGTAATTCTTTAAGTTTTTGCTCCCTTAGTGTCTTATTGGCTGGTATCAGTGAACTCTCCATGGCCGATGTGGCCTGGGCCCCAATCCTAAGGATGGACCTTGAAAAAAGATTAAAGTCTAGGCACTAAGGAGATAAATTCTTGAGCTTCACTTTGGTCCTGACCCTTGTTTCTGCCAAAGCAGTGGCAAGGCTTCAGGGGTAACATGTGGGCAACTGATAACTTCTACAGAGTCACTCTTACTAATGGCCCAGAGCAGATGAAGGTCTGAGGAAACCATTGATACTGGGAGAAGTCCCCTCTTTAAGTCTATCACTTTAGTAGTGGCAGGTTTTACACACATGGAACTGACCACACAAAGGACTTTAGTTGACTTGATGGTCCCTCTGAAGTGACAATTTCATATTGAGGTGCCACCAGCAACTGTGAGCTCTGTAAGTACTTTATTCAAGCCTCTGAACCCTCAATTGTAAAGTATAGAAGACATTAAGAGCAGTTTCATTCAACTACTGAACCTGAGGACACATTTTTTACCTACAGCAAATAGTGTATAAGTCTGACATCTGCCTACACACTTATCTCACCACCATGCTCTGGAAATGGCTATGTAGGGTCCTCAAGTCCATGCTGGATGGCCATGGAGAATTCAGTCTGAGTTTCCCACAAAGGTCTTCCCACCTGATGAAGGTGTTGGTGGAAGTCAGAGAATAGTCTCTGCCCACTGCTGGTTCCTGGGAAGAATTCAGGCCACGTGTTACTGTTTTGAGGAAAAATTAATGAGCAGCACACATACTAGTCTTTAATTTACTTTAATTGTATAAACCTCATGTAGGTAGTATTAAGCCACAACAACAAAGCCACATTGAACAGCATTTAGTAAAAGGCGCTCGTAACCATGCACAGCAACTCTCTAAACAGACAACAATGCAGATTCTCCTTCAGGACTGAAGACATTGATTAGATAGAAAATTCATCTTAAAAAGAACATGCGGGTTTTAAATGCCATCACATAGCTCATTTACATGGGGAGAAAAGCTGTACAAAATGGCAGCTCTCTGCAGGTTTTAAACCTGCAATCAAAAGGTAATGGCATCCATGGTGTTTTTTATAGTATGAAGGGAAGAAGTTACACAACCGGTCCCAAGAAAATTCCACACTGGACTTTCCTTTAGTAGATGTCCTCTAAAAAGGGAGTTGGGGGTAGGGGGCAATAAGGTTGTATGTATCTTAACAGAGAAATCCAAACTACAGGTACAAACTAGTTGATACTATGAAAAAATGTGCAGCTTTTCAGTTATAAAACTAGTTGAACACTGATTTACAAGTTAATTGGGAAAACAGACTAGAAAAATATTCCAGCACTTGAGTTGTGTGTGCAGCAGCATTAGCATCCGTGAATGAGTAGGCTGTTGGGATGACAACTGATGGTACTTTCTTGAAGAAAGGCCATTTTTAATGTACAGTCTATACCAAATGTTACCCAGACACTAAAACTTAACAGTGGTAATGTTGAGCATTTTTCCTACATTCCATGTATAAATATCAATATTGAAAATTAACTAAAAGTGCATATTGCTGAGCATTAGAAATGTCTGATGTTTTTCCCCTTCCTTAAGCCACTTTTAAGTTTACTGTTAGGTTGCTGCTAAGACAATAGCCCCTAAAGAAAATGAGCTTCCCTGTGTTTTACTTGGAAAGCCACTTTTAATAGTGTGATTGTCACAACAGGCAATGACACAGGCAAGATTGAACAACCACAAAGGGTGAGGCCAGGGACACAAGTGCGAAGCTGAAGCCAAAAGACCCACGTCTCACAAAGGCACTGAGGACTAGAGTCTCAACAATTATTTCTTAAAACACTCCAGTAATTTACTTCAAAAACACAAAGAGCAACCTGTGGGTCGGGCAAGTTTTTGCACTTGGCTTCATCCAAGCCAGGTGCCTGCTCACTGTGGCCACTAGCAGTCTCTGCCAAGCTGGGCCCTGTCTCCCAAGTCCACATCTCATCAGCTTAAAAATCCCAATCATAGGGGACAAATATCAGCAGACCTGGTGGATGAGGAAAAGGTCAGCCTCAGCTTTCTTACTATTAAATACAACTTTACAGAACATAGTTAAGATAGGATAATTTACTAATTGCGGTTTTTAGCTATCCACACTTTTCAGAGAATGTTTGGTAGGCTGGTATTTTGTTTTTACCACCAAAGAGCCCCCCAAGACTTGCTGACAGAGCCCAGGGTAAACAAGGGAGACTACTGCAGCCCCTGGATCCCAAATGCCCATGGTCTGAGCCACACAAAGCTCCAGGCTTTGGAGAAGACCGAGGGTCTCAGTCCCAAGTTCCTTCCAGTTAGGCTAAACTGGTTTGTGAAAAGCAGGTTTATCCTTAGTTTTGGATATTAGGCTAACATCTCTTCCAGCTTCTGGGCCCTTGTAAACTTAGAGAATTGCCCTCCTATCAGGACCTTTCTGGCTCGAGGCTTCCTTGTGCAGGAATAAGTGACACCTGGCCCAGGCAGCTCCCTGTCTCAGGAAAATGAAGTTGGTAAGAAATTCACCACCACAATGTTCCTGTTAAGGGAACACTGCAACACCAACATCTATTCACATTAGCAACGCTAGCATCAACTCTTGACAACATAGAAGTTTGAAGATGTGGCTACATTCTGTATACATAATGTACACCTATGTACACACATTATATACACTGTACAAAGAAGATAATATGAACACATGTACATTCATTCAGTCATCTAGGCCTGTAACTCTGGACATGCACAGTGTGGCTGAAGGGACAGGTTGTGCACAGAAAGTACACACTGATGGGAGGCACTCAATGAGGTCCAGAACCTTGTACAAAACACCTAGGTCAACCTCCTCTAATTTGGAGTTATCTTTAGAAATTGACATAAGAGTTAAGACTTTTTGCAAAGAACCACATAATCTGGAGACTAGTAGTTAGGCAAAGAGGTGGGCATCTCTTTTGCTAGGACCTTCCCCCTGGGAAAAAAAGCAGCTTTTCAAGGTGCTTTTCAAGGCCTGGATTTAGAATTTCAGCAGCACCAACAGCCCTGCTGCACCCAGCCACTGGAAAGCAGCAACAGTCTTCCAGACCCCCATGACATCAGGTCCCAGACAATAGGTCCAGCTGTTAGGGATACTGATCAGAGGATGTGCACGAGCAGTACTACCCTGCAAAACAATTTTATGTAGTGTGGATGCTGCTGCTCCATTTGAGGGCCACTCTGATCACCCTGGTCAATGCCATGACTACCTCAGAACACCATCCACATCTAATACTGACACTGACAAAACTAGAAAACCATTCCAAGGGCATAAGTGACTCACTTGAACTTCAATACAGAAACTCAAGATGGCACAACCCCAACTGCAGCCTCAGAAAGAGACTAAGCAGTAAAGAAGCCCCTTCAACACACACAGCAAACTGGAAGGACAGTGACACACTGTAACATTTGAGGAGTATCTAGGATGACTTGCTTAGGGAATTTGGTCTCTGTCTACATCCTCTGTCCTATTTTATCCCATATTTTAACATGGAACTATCAACATTTGAGATCTTTGTGGAGAAAAGCCCAGTTAGCCAGGTTGGTGTGTATCTCTCCACCCCAGCCTACCTCTGAAAGTAGCCAGGTCAGTGTGTCTGTCCACCTCCCTGAGAGGGGTGTCTAGACAGGTCAGCTCTGCTTCATCAGGCTTGGAGTATCACAGATTCATAAATCAAAAGGCGGAAAACCCTGAAAGCTGAAGCCCAGACTCAATTGGGCTATCTCTAAGAAACGTCTAGGGCTGACCTTCATAGGTCCATTTGACAAGCGATGGAATGGAGCATCATTCAAAGTTTGAAATGATTTCAGTTAATGAGAACATTGTATGGTTAAAATTGTTAAAAGTAAGGCCACAAAGATCTGGACAACCAGTGAAGGAGTTTGGCCCAAAGTGGCCCTGTCAATTGGCCATTACTAATGACGGAGCTTACAAAGGACCAGGTTAGAATCACCAACTCTTTTCTACATAAAAGAAAAAAAATTTTTTTGCCCCTTTCAGTGCCATCTTAGAGGTTGGTACTTCTTATCTAACTATGGTCAAATACGGAATGGGAGCCAGGGTGTCCAGGCCCTGTCTGAGTGGCCTAGTGCTCACATTCTAAAATCCTAAGGGAAGCAAAGCTAGCAACTATAAGATTGTATTGATTGACGTACTACAGGAAGCCTCTACACAGATTAAAATAAACTCTAACTATACTGCTGTCCAGAGATTTTGTCTTTATTTTGAATATATACATAAAAAGAAAAAAACTTTAAGCTGGTAAAACCCTGTCCTTTCCATCGTTTTATACTGGCCATCCCTGCTGTTCTCCAACACTGGCTTCCCAATCTAGCTGGGAATTTAGAAGCTAGAGATACTTCTGTACTTAAACCCCACTAGCAGTGAATAAAGTATCATTAACTCCTCAAAAGGAAACAGCCTATCTATCCTTGAGCCCCATGGCTGTACCTGTCCATAAACAGGTGCAAACTTAACCTTATAGGAGGTATTTTGCTTAATTTCTACTAATTTAATTGCAATTACCAAGTATCTTTCTCAACCTTCCACTTTTTTTTCCAGTCTCGTGTCCATAGGAATGCAAAGAGCTTTAAGTCAGATCTAACTTCCTTGGAACTGAATTCTGTACTCTTTCTTGTTGGGAACTAAGGTCATTATAACTTGAGGGAATTTGTGAATGAAGGTTTTTCTTTTTTCTTTTGGTACTGGGGATGGAACCCAGGACCTAGTGCATGCTAGGCAAGCACACTACCACTTAAGTCACCACCCTATCCTACTCCCCAGACCACTTTAAAACTCAGGAATTACCGCATTAAGTTGCTCACGTTGGCCTTGAAAGTATAATTCTCGTGCCTCAGTCTCCTAAGTGCTAGGGTTACAGGCCTGCACTATGTGCCCTGACTGAGGATTGCTTTTGGGTTCTCTTTCAAAGAGAAGGTGATCTACTTCTGTTATTTCAAATGTCCTAGAGAGCTTTGTTGGACTAGCACATACCTGGGAAAACTGAAAAGCATGGTGTCCCAGTACACTGAAATCACTAATACTTAAAAGATCATAAAGTATTTATCTTGATGCCTTTTGTTCCACAATCTAAAGCTAGTCCCTCACCAGCCAGTGAGGATACACAACCCCCACCCAGCTGCAGGTTCTGAATGATCACAGATACTGGCCCCTCTCCAGGCACACCAGGAATATGAACTCTCACTGCAGAAGCCACACTCAACCTGGACGACAGGTCATGTCAAAGGGTACAGACAACCACCTTGCACTTTTTGGTCAAAGGCTCCAATTCGTACATATTGGTAGAGGGTTCTAGGTGTACTTTCAGTCATTGGAAGAATTACATGACTGTCATCACAGGCATTCTGACAAGCTGCAATCTAATTCTGAAAATTAGTGAGGCCCAGGTTCTGGAAGAGTCTGCAGACAGGCATCAGGGATCAGGACCATGTGGGTAAGGACTTTGACAAGCATCTCTGCTGGCATAGCAGCTCTTACTGGGTCACACTGCAAGTTATATCCCCTGCATACAATGCCAGGAACCCACATTTCACTCAGAGGAATTTAGCGCAGCACCACTGCACACAGCTAGAAGTGCTGCCCTCTTATAAATGTGAAGGATTGTCTCCTGTACCCTAGTGAATTTTCACAGAAATCATTAGCATTTTGACAAAAGAGACACAGTTTTCCATTTGCCCTGTCCACAGGTAAGATGTTAACATTGCAGATTTGATAATAAGTGCTTAGAAAGTGCTAACATTACCCTGGTAATTAGTAGTTATTAATTCCAAGGATTTTTTTTTTGAAATGTATTTACACATACTGTTCTTAGGTTCTTTTAACACTAGTCTCTGACATTATAAAACTTCAGTATTATTTTTTTGCCCTTTGAGAATTTCTAAATACAAATTGAATTAAAAGATTGTTCCAAAATCTGTTTCACCAAAAGGTGTTAAAACATTTCTTAGGGCAGGGAAGAGTTCTACTCATCTTTAGTTACTATTGTCTGGGATGAACAGGAAGAAGTGGCTAACACACTGGAGACACCTGCGCAAACCAAGACACTGCTACACTTCCCTTCCCTTGCACCTGCACAGTCCTAGGAGGCATCCTACTGTTGGTAGCTGTTGGTTGTGCACTATAGACTCGCTCCGGTGATCTGGCCATTATATTCTGCTGTCTCCATCTTGAGGATGTAGGGAATTATGCTGTCTATTGAAACATTGCCAATGAGACCAGTAAAAAAAAGTTCTTCAGTTATGTTGGAGCTCATGAGCCTGAGTGCTGGCAGGCGGACAAGAATCCTGGCCAATCTGGAAGAGAGAGCAGGCATTAAAATGAGATGTCTGGTTACCTGTGGCCAATTCTTGGAGGTCCTTTTGGAATCATGCACAACTAAACCAAACAGACCTACTATATCAATCTGCTTTTGTTGTTGAGAAAAATACAACAAAAGTTTAGCATGAAGGTAAAAAAAGTATAAAAGATGTATACATGTATAGGATTGGTGAGATGGCTCAGTAGATAAAGGCCACTGACTACAGTACCTGACAACCCAAAGGTTGTCCTCTGACCTCCAATGAAGCATCTGTGTCCAGGTATATACATATCACATGCACACACATATCCCCCTTGAAAGTATATTAAAAGAAAAATACAACAGAATAGGTTGTCTATTAAAGCCTGAAGAAATGCTGAAATGAGTTTTTGATTCATGTAGGAAAGCTTTCCTCATTTTGGCCCTGAATCCCATAAATGCCTTCACCTCTCTGCCCTGGGTCTCTGTCTGGGCTAGGACTGACTCAGGCTTAAAAATGACACCTACGTTCTAATGCTTCAGAATTATGGCTCTAGAGTAAGAGGCTCTGCTCGCAGACTCCAAGGCCATCTACTGACCATAGACACTATGGGAGCACTGGCCTTAGAAGAGAACAGCCTTGCACACCTGGCCAGATTGGAATTGTGGGTGTGATACATAAGAAAACATCCCCGTTCTCACTGTATCAGATTGAAGTCACTCTCCACATGTGACTCAAGATCTTAAATGATCCCAGTGGAAGTTGGTTTTGGGGACCTGCATGTGTGCTAAGGAGATGTACACAAAACTGTCTTGACTTTAAACAGAGAAACCCATCAGAGCCACTGGCACAACAGCATTTCCTTTGAGAAGTACAGGGCAGGAAGAAGTAGTCCTGGCAGTTCAGGAAGAAGTAGTCCTGGCAGTTCAGGGAGCCTAAGACAGAATTCTGCTCAGAGGATACAAGTCTGGGGAAAGCAGGATAAATGTCTTTCTGGATTGTTACTTTTGTTTACTTTGGGAGGAAAGGGAGAGTTAGAAAATTTGTCCTGGAAAAGCTTGCCATACACTCTATTCTTTGGCAGATTAACTAACTATACTGTCTAAATATGTACTAGGCTAATATATATACATCCTATTGTTAAAATATTACCAATTAATTCTCACCTATATAAAAGGACTTTTCCCCCATCAGTTTTATCTAAGGGCAAAATTACCTTATGTAACTCCTTAATTTGGGCCAGATTTCATTTTTGTTAAGTATTTTAATGCTGCCTCTCCCCATAAATGCTGAGCACCTCTGTAATGTGTGAGAACTGAGCCTATAGAAGTTAGTTCCAGAAGAGTATTACTTTTCTGACTGTCACCAGCAGACAAAAGCTTCTAGCCTAGCACTCCCTTATGTTTGCACTCTTTCTTACTTATACACCTGGAGATGTCAGGGATCTAATGGAGGCTCTGCCAGGGTGCTAGAATCTGACCTAGCCACATACCCTACCACACCCCATCCCACTCCTTCTTTTGTGTGGGGCATGGCCTTGTGCCTTACCTGTATGTGTCTTCTGAGTAGGTTTTCTGCACATAGTCTTGTAATTCCATCTGTGCCTTCTCCTGAAATTTCTCAATCTGGCTTGTGCCTGTCAAACCTGGATGATCTGAAAACAGAAAAGTAAACCCCAAGTTTCTCTCTGAATTGGAAAGTATCATAAAAATCTTAATCTTTCTTTTTTAGTTTGTTGGTTGATACTTATCAAATATAAGCTACTGAACTTGAAGGCTGGCTCAATGAATTGGGAAGTTGTCACAATACTGGCTTTGCCTCTGGTCCAGGGCTGTTAAGAGTCCTAGAAAGGTGGGTGGCTCCTAGATAGAATCTTAGGTACAGCCTTACTTAAACAGCACTCCTGAATTGGCTCTCGACTTCCTGCTTTATACTTCTCTAGGAAAGACAAATTTCTAAATATGTGTGAGAAATATTCTTTTTTCAGATGGTTAATTACTTAATGACTCCTTTTCAATAGATACCTTTGTTACAAAGTAAGGAGTCTGAGGAAGAAGAAAATGATTATGCTACATTCAACCCTTGCTGTTGAAGTCAATGATAGGCTCAAATGACTTCTCCAGAGGTTTTGAGAACAGCTACAGAGAGGAAGAATGTGAGGTCACTCCAGGTGCCTTTTTCGTTCCACCAGGAATTCTCTGCCTCTTCAGCTGTTATTGTTCAGGCCTATTGTTATCCAGAGACAGTACAGGTGAGTCCCAATCTACCTGGATTATACATAACCAGAGAACCTGGAGATGGGAGAGCCCAAACAAGAAAAATAGCACTGGATGGTGGTCTTATTTGCCCAATGGCTTGGTTGACGTACAAATTAAATGCATTCAGAACATGAATCCCCGGGCACATTTCTTCAGGACTATAGAGCAAGAATTTTACAATTGCTATATTGATGGTAGATAACAAAGCACTTCTTATGAACACTCTGGGTTATATAAAATATTAAAGGGCTCTCCTACACAATTGACGACAATATGGCCATGTTCAGAAACATCAGTAGACACAGTGCAAAGTGTCACAAGTCCCCACCACATATCTTACCGGGACTAAAGAGAACTATAGCTTTAAGGTATGCGTACTCATAGCCGTCTATATCCAGTTTCGCCATGCTGTTACAGAACTCCTGCAGCTTCCAGATGTGTTCCATGACTTGCTTTATCCGGTCACCAGAAAGCTTATCTAGAAAAAAAAATATCACAGACCCTCTGAGGAAAACTAAGAACAAGATGAGTCTTTTAAGGAGCATCACAGACACACTTTCTAAAGAGAACCAAGTCATCTCAGGCTTGTCAAGAGCTGCATTTCCAGGTGAAAGAGTATTAAGAGGTGCTTGTGGCTGGAGAGATGGTTCAGTAGTTAAGAACAGTCAATGCTCTTGTACAGGACCTGTTTTCAGTTCCCAGGACCACACAGTGGCTCACAATAATCTGTAACATCAGTTCTAGGAGATTTGATGCCCTCTTTTAACCTCTGGACATTGCACACACATGGTACAGGCACATATACACAAGAATTTTTTTTTAAGGGTACTCAAGGGGTGGAGAAATTGCAGTTAAGAGTATTGACTACTCTTCCAGGGGTCCTGAGTTCAATTCCCAGCAACCACATGGTGTTTCTATAGTAGGATATTATGATGCCCTCTTCTGGTGTGTCTGAAGACCTATAGTGTACTCATATGCATAAAATAAATAAGAAAACCATATTTTTTAAAGGGTACTTACATTACCTCAGTAATGTACCTAATTCAGCCTGTAGTTGCCAAGGGTTAATTCCTTTATGACAACTCATGCCTCAGTTCATGGGGGCTAGCTTCTGCAGGGCTAAAATGAATTTTCTACTGCCATAGCTGTTATTCCACTTGACTATCCAATTTACTAGATGCCACTGCAGATCTTACTGTTGTTTGTCTATTCACAAAGATCAACTGGGTCAACTCTTGACACAGGCTGGGCTTTGATGCAGGCACAGATTGGATAAAGATATTCTCCACTCCCATAGCCCTAGGACCTACCTTCCTGGATGCTGTTCTGTAGATGATTGACAATGGCTGCCAGGATGGTGGAGAGACTCATGACCTGGGCACACTGGGCCAGGCCAAGAGTGAAGAGCTCGTTCCAGCAGGCCCGCACCAGGCTAGTATTACAGTCCTGTCTGGGAACACAAGGATAAGGCTGAATGTGTTGCATGTGGCTGACCCTAGGCATTCGAGCTTTATGGACTCAAAGCCCTACCACTATCCACCATCTAACAAGGGTGTGAAAATGGTTTATTATACATTCAGGTCCCTCCTAGAAAAACGACCCAAGTCCTTGAGTAAGTCCATAAAGGTTTTTAAGTTTTAAGTAAAGTCCCTTAGATGATAAATTATATGACTTGTTGGGGGCTAGCAAGGTGACTCAACAGATAAAGATGCTTGCCATTAAGCCAAGTGACCTGAATTTGATCCCCAAAATCCACATGGTGGAAAGAATCGATACCCCCAAATATTCCTTTGATCTTGTTATGCAAACTGTGACATACAGTTAAAAAAGAAAAAAACATCTTTTATGTGTATGTGGTTATATGTACATGATTGTATGGGTATATGTACATGTGTACATTTCCACTTAGGCCAGAGGTCAACATCAGAGTCTCTCACTGAATTTGGTGCTTACTGATCTGGAGGAGGTTTCAAAATGCTCAGATGGAAAAACAAAAACACAAACCCCCTTCAGGAAACTAATACCATCACTGTTTAGCTCCACATCAGGCCATCTTCATATAACAGTACAGATAACCCTGAGATGTCAACTATCTTCCAAATGGCAGCAAGGGCAGACAGTCATAAGAGTTTGTACAGAGTTGTTCAAAAGTTACTGCCTGCCAGTTGCCCTGAGAATGACAAACCAAACCATCTCTCCTTTAATAATTAAGTATGGTGAACTACTGTCACCATTACATGAGAGCACTGGGGGATGACAGGGACATATGCCATAGCACACAGCCCAGGAGCCTACTTCTATCTGCAGATCCCCTTCAGTCTTCAGGTCTGGATTAAGAGCTTTGTAAGATTTCACTTCTGGCAAGGATTTTACGGAGAAGAAAACGGGAGAAGTGAGACAACCTTCCCACAGCCTTACAGCATCAAATGCTATTCTTAATGATTCTCAATCCCAATCTGCTTACCCTAGGCTACTGCTGTGAACCACTGGAAAGGACAACCTAATGTTTCCCAAACATAACCTATGGTGGTTACCCTGCAGCATGCATCCATTCATTACATTCTCAGTGTCATGGGGTTGTTTATGTTCTAGACAGACTGCTAGACCACAATGGTGGCCTACTACAACTAGACATTAGTTACTTAGCATAGCAGTAGAGCTGGCATTGGGACTGACAGGGAAACAGGATCACCAAACACAATGATGTTTATGAACAAGCAAGCAGGAGGGGCTTCCTGCAGAGATGATATAAGCCAGTGGTCCTCACAGGCTGGTCAACAATGAGGCAAGGCAACGTATACACACAAACCATTGCTCTGACACTCATCCTATCAAAGGCCAGACACATCTCCTAGCAACTAGTCCTTGGCAACAAGAACTACTGTTTCCTTCAGTCTGTTGACTACATTTAATACAACTTTGGGTCACTGAATAAGGTAAACTGGAACAATCACACTAGAAAGGACCTCAGAGAACTGTGGGCCATTACAGGAAGAACAAATCCAACTACTCGAGGACATCCATGAATAAAGGCCACTTACCCAAGTGCCTGGAAGGCTGGGATTGACCTTGCCCAGTGCATGGAAAGGAAAAGCAGGCGGGATGCAGACTCACAGATGTAATGTACATTGAGGTACTCTGGCATAGGACTGGGCATTGTAAGCTGGAAAACAGAAGGTGTTATGACACAGAGCTAAAGAAGGGCCAGGTGTTCTTGTCAACCTATCTCCTGTTTCAACAATGGTTAACAGCCAAAGTAGCTGTCTCAGATCTCAAAGAACTTCCAAAAGCCTGTCACTAGTGGAACATGTGACCATGTAGCCAAGACTTTCACCAGCTCCCATGGTTTCTTGCTCAGTGACTTGAGTCCAGCAGTCTAGATTGGGGTTCAGGAGCCTATAGGCCACTTTCCGGCTCACCCATACAAAGATGTCTTCAACAACTCTCACCTGAGCTATATTGTTATTAGCCCTAATTCACTGGCCAAGTGTTTTGAAGGGTAGCTTCAAGAAGATGGTAATGAAAAGGTGCTGGGCAAAATAACATCTCAATAGAAGAACAGCCTGCCAGGGCTATGATATCCTCAAAAGGTCTAGTGTCTTGGAAGTAACCTGAGAAACAAGCCTTGGGCAACTGTAGTCAGGGACCCTATCTACTCAAATGACCGACTAGATCTCTCCAGTACAGAGTGCACCGAGACAAGAGATTCATTCTAGAGAATATAGACTGGAGAGCCTTCTGATGCCCTGTCGGGAGACCAGACACAGAAAGAGAGCTGGGACAGACTGAGAACCTACTAGTATTCTTCAAAGATAGTGGCTATATATGGCTTTAGTGGGCAATATAATTAAAATAAGTCTGGCTGCCTACTTGCTAACAAGTTTATTTGATGACTTCTCTATATAGTAGAGAGGCCAACAAGGTGCCTGGCTGAGCCAGTGTTGCTGTCATAGGAAAAGGCAGAGCAACCGGCCCCTGATCCTCAGTGGCTAGCACCATGGCAGCCTATCTTAGCTGTGATGTGCCACACTTAATGGAGGGTCACTTTCAACAAGACTATGCTTTGGAATTCAAGATTCTGCCATAATTACAAAGTGAACTCATTGCAAGGTCTGACTTTTGAAATTGTAGACTAGCATTGGTACAATACCTGGCTCTGGCATACAGGGGAGGTAGATAACATGTGTTAACTTACTCACCTTGAATGTGACATGTGTGTCTGAAAGGAGAGGGCCTTCTACTTCAATGATGGGTGTTGACTGATCTCTGCTGATGACATGGATACTCCCTCCTCCACTAGCATCTATCCCATCTGCCAGGCTTGGAGGTGAAGCACTATCTGTGGTATTAAGTGCTTTCGCTAAGGTGTCAAATGCCCTGTGAGCAAAAATTAAGGAGACATCAATGGCAAATACAGTAAGAAAGCCCTAGCTGATTCTACTTAGATCTCATGTTCTTTCTTCCTACACCTAAGTCTGAATATTGGCATCGGATTACAAATTAACAGGAGGACCAAGCAGAGGACTGTGTAGCTCCCAGTAAGCACCCATCTGGCCTGACACTAAGGCCAGAATAGAGAATAGAAGAGCAAAACACAAGAGCCAAGCTGCAGGGAAGAAACACCCTGAACAGCTAGCCAATGCCACCTGGAATCAGCTAGTGCTATCCGTCAGCTAGCATGTACCACACAGAAAACAGGGGTGAGTGAACAGAAACAGAAACAGGAAAGAGGTGCACTGTTTTGTGCAGGTTCATTACACAAAGGCCCCAGTGTAAGGAGCGAATTGCAGTTCTGACTGCCTTATGTCACATGATATAAGCGGGTCCTCCTTCATTGTAAATTCCCATAGTTAAATGTGGAAGACAACAGATATGTGGGGTTGTTTTGGCAACATTATAGTTCTTTAATTAGACACAAGTTGGAATATTTTTGAAGTATGTAGTTCACTGGCACAGGGCTTGTTTTATACACAGGAGGCAGAGGTCGATTTCCAGCACCAAAAATCAAAATATAAAACATTTATAGCATAGGTGCCAAATGCTGGGATCTATCCTTACAACACAGTGCCTGGGGAATGTAGAGTATCAGAGGGGCTCATACCGAGTAATCTCACTTGCAGACTGGTCCTCTGGCTGCATTTCTGAAGCATCACCATTGTTCAAAGATTCACTCAGGTTGGCCAAAGAAGTCACTACATTTGCCAATGTTCCTAGAGCTCCTTGGCTTGTTTCAGCCTATTAAACAAATAGTAATATAAAAAAATAAAATAAATAGTAACACTAAAAAAAATTAGCACACACAGGAGAATGACTTAAGGGCAATGAAATAAATAAGATGTTTATTCAAGCTCAGCTTCTAGATGTGAATGAAGAGTCACGCTAGGAAGATCTTTTTGTGTATCAACTGGATCAGAATGGATCAGGCTTTTGGTTTTTTGTATCTTGGTTATGGTCATATACACAGACCCACATATGTGATTCAGTAACATTGTGATAAAATGACAGAACAGATAAAGTAGCACGCCATTCCACCCAGCCCCAGTAGAAAAATTTTAAGCACAGAACTGATTAATAAATTATGGTAGGATCACAGCATACTGTGCAGGCTGCCACAATGAGAGATGACCTCTTGGACCAAGAAACATCTCAGTCTATAAAGTTCGTTATCTCTGGATCACTTGTTAGCCTATTACAGATTATCAAATGGAAAAGAACTGGAACTTTTGCAAAAGGTTGCTTTAGAAAAAATAGCTACCTTCCCAGCATACTGGTAGCCTGCCAATATGTATAATAAGGGGATTAAATTCATAGGGAATAGAACCATTGAATGTCTACAAAGCTGCCGTGTGATAGTGATTATTGCCATTCAGCCCTGATTGAAGTGTCTGAAAAGCACCAGCATCTTTAGAACAAATCCTAGGATGATTTTTATCATGAGAAATTAATGTAGCTACAGGAGGCTTGCTTTCAGCATCATGGATGATGGCCAAGAGAGCAGGTATATATAGTTGGAAAAGCAGCCTAAACTGCAACACAAGAAAGAATGTTACCTTGGAATCCGTGGCCAGGAGAACTGTACCATCCTCACGTATCAAAGGCTGTTGGATGTTTACAAGCATCCCTGGATCAAGAAGACCTGTTTGTCTATTTAAAACACAAAGAAACCCAGAGTAGTGGCTAACATTTTCTGCACACTATGTTTATGCTGCATTCAGTTGGCTTCCATATATGCCACGCTGTCTACAAGAGAAAAGCTCTACATTCAGCCCAAGGTGAGTGGCCACTTGTCTGCTCTTGCTGATGAGCTCTTCACAAAGCCAGGCTACAGGCTGAGGGAGGACAGAACACAAATGTCTACCCCTTGGCCTTCTATACTAATTGTGGCTGTTCTTCCCAAAGTTTAACTGATACTCAAAGAATTGTCCAGAGACCCTCAACTCCAGCTCTTTGTGTAATACATTTTAGATTTGTGGCTTTCCTTATGTCAGTTCTCTTTAAAACCAGTTCAACACTGTGTTAAAAAGAATGAACAAGTTAGTTTGTGGCATCATCTGGTTCTTTCTTCTATATTGTAAAAAAATAAAAGGCCTGTATTTTGAGCTATACACTGCTACTGAATAAAGCCTAACCCTTAAGATCAATTGTGTCCTGAAGTGTCTCTCAGCAATGTTAAGTGGATCAAGAGAGTGAGACATGCCAGGGCTCTGGGAGGCAGGTGAGAGCCATGTGTGTGCTCTTTCCAGGGATATCTGCTTTGGGCCAGTGTGGAGTCTGAACACAGTACTACTGTGTGAGAACAGGAGACTGACCTTGCTCCATCTTTGTCTGCCACAAATGTGGGAGTGGCTATCAGAGGACTTCTCAGATCTTTCCGGATATAGATCTTCTCAGTGGAAGCAGCACAATTGCTTGGTTTCTCCCGCTGCACATCAAAGGGCTTCCGTTCACTCTGTACAGCTTAAATTACAACATACATTCAAATTTAGAGAAAAAGAATTAAATGAATAAACACTGTAACATGCTGAAGTTGTCTCTTAGCAAATCTGTAACTTTGGTGTTTGGTCACCGTGGGCTTTCCAATCAATGCAAAGAGTCAAAATCAATAACCCCTAAAGGTATACAGAGGCTCAGGGTGGCCAGTGATGCCTGCTCAGAAACTGCCACTCTGGTGTGACCCAAGGAGGCCAACATATTCTACTGTGATTTTCTTTTCTTTTTTCTTTTTCTTTTTCTTTTTTTTTAAACCTTTGT
The DNA here is from genome assembly GCF_008632895.1 of Mastomys coucha. Classification (NCBI taxonomy): domain Eukaryota; kingdom Metazoa; phylum Chordata; class Mammalia; order Rodentia; family Muridae; genus Mastomys; species Mastomys coucha. Next base: position 85,874,696 of record NW_022196903.1, on the reverse strand, counting down.
CACTAACCAGTTGGGCTTAGCCCAGGATAAGAAATGTCAATCTTCATGCTGGGCAGTAGTGGCACACGCCTTTAATCCCAGCACTCAGGAGGCAGAGGCAGGCGGATTTCTGAGTTCGAGGCCAGCCTGGTCAACAGAGTGAGTCAGGACAGCCAGGGCTACACAGAGAAACCCTGTCTCAAAAAAACAAACAAAGGAAAAAAAAAAAAAGAAAGAAATGCCAATCTTCAAGTGGACCCTTCACATAGATTATTCCATGCCAAAACTGGCAGAGTAATCTTGCTAGATTCCAGTTTCACTCAGTCTGAAGAGCTTCAGCAAACTGGAGGCTCTTAACTGCAATTTCTTTCCCAGCAACCAAGCTTAAGAATGGGTATATAGGGGCTGGAAAAGGCTCAGAAGTTCAGAATATATTACTCTTTTTTTTTTTTTTTTTTTTTTTTT
>NW_022196903.1:85837987-85874201 GCF_008632895.1 Mastomys coucha | reverse complement strand
AGAAATCCGCCTGCCTCTGCCTCCCAAGTGCTGGGATTAAAGGCGTGCGCCACCACTGCCCAGCCAGAATATATTACTCTTAAAGAAGACCAGAGTTCAATTCCCAGCACTCACTTAAGACAGCTCACAATTGCCTGTAACTACAGCTCTAGGGAGATCTAAGGCCTTCAGTAGGCGCCTACATCCACAAGTACACAGTACACAGACACATACATACACATAATTAAAACTAAAAAATATTTTAAAATGATGTATGTTTGTCACAAGCAACTGAAGAAAATCTAGATCTTGGGGATGGAGTGTACAGTTTATATATGTATAGAGGCCAGAGATCAACATTGAGGGTTTTCTATTATTGCTTTTCACCTTTGTTTTGATTTAGGTTCTTTCAGTGATCATGCAAATCACTGATTGGCTAGACTGGCATGGCCAGCAAGCTTTGGTGATCCATCTATCTTCACCCCTAGTGCTACAACTATACACATTAGTAACAACACCCAGCTTTTACAAGGAATCAGAATTCGCATCTTCATGCTAATACAGTAAGCACTTTACACATTGAGTCATCTCTCAAGCCCACAAACTGTTCTTAAAAGCAAGAGACCAAGTCTTGGGTCCAGATGCCTTACAACTAAGTTGAAATGCAGTTGGACTGTGAGTTTGCAACTATGCCTGTGATTGAACAAGTTTAGTCCCATCACTGCTCACAACTAAGGACAATCTGACAATATGGCAGCTCAGACCCACCCTAAGCTAATCGTGTATATATTATACTGACTATGGTAGTACAAGTTGCAAGCATACTTCTTGTTCCCCAGTGAATTTTGCATTGTCCCATTCCTAGAATAGGAAACCATAATGAAATCCACTGACTCTAATCTTCCTGGGAGCCATGTGGCACTATTAGCCTGGTGTGGGCCTGACTCTGTTCCTTTCCACCCTTGTTGTATGCTTAAGAGCACAGCTTGCTCACAGTGACTTTCTGCGTTGCCTATTTTGGGACCTGGTTCTAATGGTTCACCCTTAGAAACTGACCCAATGAACGGTCCTTGTGGATGAGAGACTAGTTTCAGAATACTGCTGAGAGGAGGGTTTCAGCCCTTTTGTGGCTGTTCCCACTTGGGAGCCTTCTTTAGAACTTGGATTGGTCGCAGATGAGGCCCAGGGATTGTGAGAGGAACTGTTTCTGGTAACTCTTTAGCCTTGGTCTCAGCTTTACTCTGAAGCTAGTGTTACCTAATCTCCATTCCTCCTGTCCTGTTTTCTGATTCATTGGGAAAGAGACTTTCATATATACCATGTAGACTGTCAAAGCCCACCTGGCTGCCCAGAAGGTAAAGCACAATGAAACTTTTGTGACTATTTCCACCCCATCCCCAAGGCCAAAGGTAAGCAACACCTATTTAGCAGGCATTTACTAGCATGGTGGGGCCCTGCTACTCACACTCCATCTTCATGCCCATCTCCAGGCACTTCTTCAGCCGGCAGAACTGGCAGCGGTTGCGGTGGTGCTTGTTGATGATGCAGTCTTGGCTGCTCCGACAGCTGTAGGTCAGATTCTTCCTCACGCTCCTTTTGAAGAAACCTTTGCAACCCTCACAACTGACAGCCCCATAGTGCCGGCCTGAAGGGAAGAGAATGAGCACATGATTTGGCTCCTCATGAGCAGAGGTGAACTGTCTCAGCCCTATTCCCATTGGGGTGCACTCTGTCAGATGCTGTCACGTCACCACGGGTTAAAGGCAGCCCAACAATATGTCTTCCTCCTATGTCCATATCTCTACAGAAACCTTGTAAGGTCATGATGGAAAGCTCATATATGATGTGACTGCTCTTGGCACAAAACCATCCCAACACACAGAGCAGTTCAGGCAACTTTGCTCCAGTCTGCACACCTTGGCTATAGAAGCAGTCGGTGTCTACCCTTACTGCCAGACTAAAGAGTCTAGCATTACTACATTCTTGCTTACTCTCTAAGTCAAAGACCTTGTCCCTAAGCACTCGCTTGGAGGCCCTTCAAGGAACATGGTTACAAATCACAGCTCATTTCTCTACTCTAATTTACTGTCTTTATTTAGCCAATAACCTCAGTTCATCCTTCTTAGCTGATAAAGTGCTACTGTACATCACAACCTTACACGTTCTAGACTTTTCTTGCTTCCAGAACCCAAGCCTACAGCCCAACTGTTAGGAAACTTCACAGCATCACTGTTCACACTGACTACAGAGGTTAATTTGGTGGATCTCATTTTCTTTTGAAGCACTATAGTACTGAAATGACCTCATGTCAATACTCCCTTGACCTTTTTTGTAATGTCTCCTTAAATTTGCTATCTGGGTAACTTCTAAGAGCTGGAAACAGTGGCACTATAAGGCTCTGTGATGAAGCCTTTCCCTGAAGCTCACAAGAACCCTGAGTCTTTGGCTGTTTCTGTTCCTACTTCATGTATTCGAATACCTGCAGTATGTCTCCTTGTTTAGCAGACATAGATTTTGCTCAAACACTCCAATGAGAAAGTCCATTTTGATTAAAGGAAAATGTACAAGATGTCTAGGAAAGCCTAGAGAAAGGTAATGAGAACTAGTGGCAGCACTGTCTACCTGCTTCCAGGGGAAGATGGGCCTTTAAGTGGTAGGATGGACTGGCTTTACTGAGACAAAGAAAAGATAGGATCAGAAGCAGGTACCAATGGCAGAGAAATGGTATAACCAGCTTAAAGGGAAAAACCAAAGCTTCTGAAGATACTTGCTTAAGCATCCTCCTAGATTTGGTCAAACCGCCTTTTCAAAAAGACAAACTGAAATCCAGGAAAATAAACCCTCCAGACTTCTGTGAGTGGAAAAAAGCTGCATCTATGCCCCAGATTCCCTGAGCTGAGCGTCTTCATCCCCACTGCCTGCCTTACTGCTTTGCTTACCTTCTATGGCTCCCCAGTGCTAGCAAGCCTCCTGTCTCCATCAGAGCACTAACTGCGGAAGCCTTTGGGCTCTCCTTGAAGGACACCAGAAACACAGATTTAAATAACTCACTAGAAGCCTTGGGTCTCCACTAAGTGTATACACACACACACACACACACACACACACACACACACACACGCAGAGGCATGCATGCATGTCTGTGTACACTTTTCCAAGGGTACTGCATGGTTCCTACTCCATTATCGAAGCTTATGACACAGGGTTTAGTGAAAGGATAAAAAGAAAAGTGAGACAATTTGGATAGGGGGAATTATATATACAACACACCTTAGGAGATACAAACAAGATGAGAGAAAATTTTACTTAATAGCATATAAACACTTGGAAACAAATCACAGAGTTTCTTGACTTTTCCTATCAGTTTGAATAATCTGTCAAACTACTTTGCTTATTATGTGAGGTTCATGTTTGAAACCTACATAAAATGTTCTTTCTCAACTAACCATTTCCCTACCCTATAAGAAGTCATGTTGCTCCATGATACATGCCAGAAGCCGGAGTCACATACCAGAGGCTTTGTCGCCACAGACCACACAGTACTCCACCACCTGGGGCCGCTGGACGTCTGCCTTCCCCAGCAAACGCTCCACAGAAGCAGAATCCGTGACGATCTAAGATGTTGGCAAATAAACAGTGCCAATTAAAAGCTAGATAACTAAGTAAAGTAACATCTAGTTGTACATTCCAAGTCTTGGGTATCTAAACAAAAAGAACTCTAGGCAGAACCGAAATTACTTTAACCACCAGCTTCTTCATTCAACAGCCAGGTAATTCTGCTTCTTCACTGGCCTGCACGTATCTTGTGACTATCACCAAGATTGGAGGCCACATAGGGATCACATATGGATTTGCTAAGGTAAATACAGGCAAGGTTCTTCAGCTATGTTTCTCATCTCATCAAACAACATGGAAATCTGCAACCTGGCATGTTTGTCAGAGCTATATACTATGTCAAAGCTATATATCGGGCTTTCCTGAATGGATTGCTTGTTGAAGCACCTGGTAATGGATAGATGGACTAGTACAGATGACAGCAGAAGCCTGCTATTTCCTCTCACTTGTGGGTAACTCCTAGATTACAAAACAGTGCTATCCATCTAGGAGAAAACAACTAATATCAAGCTGAGAAATTTTAAAAATTTATTTTAAAAATGTACTTAATTTGAGCACACAATAAACCTTCAAATGAATCTCACACAATGGGACCATATTCAGAAATCAAGTAAAAATCACCTGTGAAATGTGACAACATCAGAAGCCAGCCTTTCACAAACCTGTGTTTTTTAACAAAATGGATAGTTTTTTTTTTTTTTTTGACTTTTTGGTTTTTTTTTTTTTTTAATTTTTTTTTTTTTAATTTAGTTTGTTTTATTTTATGTGTATGAGTACACTGTAGCTGTGAGCCATCACGTGTGTGGCTGCTGTTGAACTCAGGACCTCTACCGGCCCACTCGCTCAGTTGTAGTTTACTGCAGCTGTCTTCAGACACACCAGAAGAGGGCGTCCGATCTCATTACGGGTGGTTGTGAGCCACCATGTAGTTGCTGGGATCCGAACTCAGGACCTTCAGAAGAGCAGTCAGTGCTCTTACCCGTTGAGCCATCTCGCCAGCCCCCAAAATGGATAGTTTTAACACCAAAAGATCAGAACACACTTTGGGAGGAGGATAAGACAGATAATGCTAGCTAGCTGCACTGCTAGCTATCTCAGAGGACTTTCTGAAAGCAGAACACACTGGCTGTCTAAGTCTAGCTCATCAAAAGGAGGTTCTGAAGTTTCTCTCTATAGTAGAAAGAATGCTCCACACATCAGTAATAGCCAAACAGTAGGATTAACCAGGTGTCAACCAATAGATGAAAAGATAAAAACAAAGGCTGGCAGATGGGTCAGTTAGTAAAAAAAGACCTTACTGTGTAAGCATAAGACCTAAGCTTGGATCACCAGGCTTACTGGTCAGGCAGGCAGCCTTTCCAAATTAGTGTATTCTAGGGTCAGAGAAACATATCAAAAAAATAAGATGTAGGGCCAGCAAATTGTCTCAGTGGGAAGGGGGCACCTGCTGCTAAACCTGACAATCCATGAACCCACATGCTAAGAGAGAACCAACTCTTGTAAGCTGCCCCCTGACCTCCACACATATGCTGTACCATGTATCCACTCATATGTAAAATATAAAAAATATAAATTTGCCATATATATACTTAATATAAAATATGTCACAAATATATAAATGCATCAAAAATATTTTAACAGATACAGAGTCTGGCTCAGCAGTTAAGAGTGTACAATGTTCTTGTGGAAGACTCAAATTTAGTTCTCAGAACTCAAATTTGGGAAGTTCACAACTGCTTACAACTTTAGCTCTAGAGGAACTGAACACCTCTCAGGCTTCTACAGGTATCTAAACTTCTACAGGCATCTACAGAATAATCACTTGAACATACCCCATACAAACACTCACTTGGGGTTGGGGGGAGGTAAGGTAGGGGCAGGAAGTTGACAGAGGAGAGCATGAGGGAAAGGGAATAGAACACTAACTTCTATCTCTTCACTGTCACTTGTGTGTGAGAGCCCAAATAGGTATAGTGTTTCAGTTTAGGAAGATGAAAAGATTTACAGATGGGGTACAATAATGGTTAAGATGGTAAATTTTATATTGTGTACAATTCACCACAAATTAAAAACCAAAAATCAAGCCAGATATGGTGGCACATACCTTTAATCTCAGCATTTGGGAAGCAGAAGCAGGCAGATCTCTGTGACTTCAAGGCCAGCATGGTCTACAGAGTGAGTTCTAGGACAGGCGGGGCTATATAAAGACCCTATCTCAAAATAAGTTTAAAGAAATTTAACACAGACTGTGTTAAAACATGCCTATTCCTAATTACTCTGGGGCACTGGCATTGAGCCTGCAACCTTACAATTGGTCCTGCTTTCCCTCAGCATCTCTATTTATTTATTTATTTATTCATTCATTCATTCATTCATTCATTCATTCATTCATTTATTATTGCTGTCCTTATTGATTGTGACTGCTCCCAATCAAATCTTGCTCATATTGCTCCTCCCTCTCAGAATAGAGATAAGACAGAGCAGGAGATAGAAATATAGAATAGTTCCTGGAAAATATGTGAGATCAAAATAAAGAGCTGGACCTAAGTTGGCCACCTACATGATACTGAGGTTAAGAGTGGTCAGCTCTAGAGGGTGCCTAGATATCAGAGGCTAATGGTTTCCATCATGTGGACCTTTAAGAACAATTCTCCAGTGGCCTCATTATCACCTTGGATTAGCTTTTATCCCTTCTTACTGTTCCTGCTTGTCTTCTGGGTGTGGCCACTCAATTTACTGGTTTTTAATTTAGCTAAGACAGCAATCCCACCATGCTTGTAAATCCTCAAAGGCTCTTGGTTAAGGTTAGGGTTAGGGTCTCCTAGGGGTGGATTTGGATTCCAAGGCAGGACAAAACTGAGCTGAGAAGTGGTTCAGTATCTAGTCTGGAAACAACCACCAGCCAATGGACCTTACCTGGATCCTGCCAGGGACAAGGTTGTCCGAGGTGGTGAATATGAGCTGCTTGGCACTGGATGTCTCCGGAGAAGCCAGGATCACCTTCCCAGTTCCAGCTCCATCTGGGCTGGTTAGGATGAACTGCTGTTTAGAGGATCCAGAGGTGTCCACTGCGGTGACTATCTGGATCTTCTGTCCTGTCTGTTGGTCTGTTACAATCTATAAGATACAACATGGAAGCCCCTTTGCTTGGTGTGTCTTTAGACCTGTCTGCACTTGCAGACAGTGCCTAGGAGGTGATCACTAGAATTGGTGCTGGTCTAGGATGTATTGTACCAGTTGTGATGGCTAATCTCTACTGTCAACTTGACAGGATTTAGAAGCACTATGGAAACACACATCTAGGTGTCTATGGGAGTCTTTCCAGAAAAATTTGACAATGCAGGGAAGAGCCACCCTGAATGCGAGTGGTGCCAATCCACCACTTGAAATGGAACCCTAGACTGAACAGAATAAAAGGGAGAAAATAAGCTAAGCACCAGCAATCAATCTGTTCTGCTTCTTGACTATGGATGCAATATGACCTTCTGTTTCTGCTGCCATAATTTTTCTACCATAATGACTAAATCTGTGAACCAAAATTTTGTAAATTTACTTTGTCTGGCATTTTATCAAAACAGTAAGAAAAGTAACACACAAGTTCCATGACAAAGTAAAATAAATACATAGTGAACTTTTCAGAAATTATTTTTTCAAAAATTAGTTTTATTATACAATCCTTTCTTTAGTATTTTTAGAATTGAAAGACCCTTTATGAAGATAATCATAAAAATAGATAGGATTAAACATTTTTTAAAAGGGTAGAGTGCCTTTAATCCTAACACTTGGGAGGGAGAGTCAGGCAATCCCTGAGTTCGAGGCCAGTCTAGTCTATAAAAAGCTAGTTCCAGGATAGCCAGGGCTTCATAGTGAGACCCTGTTTCAAAGAAAAACAAACAAACAAACAAACAACAATAAAAAGCACCCCATCCTCCTGTCAACAGTCAAAAAAGACAGCATTATCTCTTCAAAAATCTGAAGATGGTTGCTTTAAAGAAGTGATAGTTTTGAGTCTTGACTTGGATGGCTGGATTCACTTGGCCATCCATTGTGATCCATTGTGATTCATCACCAACCCACTCCATTTTGAGTCTGAGATCTCTTAGAGGCCACATCTAACTTTACTGTTGTGTGGTCAGGTCAAAAAAGGCCTAGCACTTGGAGAGAAGATATTAAGACTGTGGAACACAGTGACACAGCAGAAGGCCTGGCCCCAATTCCTTGAAAACTGAAAGTCTTTTCTTCTGTGAACTCATAATTCTTTTGCCTCAGACTCTCAAGGGCTGGGACTACAGGTGTGCAACACCACATTGGGCTTTAATATGCATATCATTTATTCTATGAGGAACACTAAGTAAACACAGAACATGACCTTGAGCTTGGTGTGTTGCTCAAGTCACACCATCCTTGACTAGAGTCCACAAAAAAACACAACAGAAGCAAGCTTAGAAGATAGAAAAAGGTACAAGCAAGCAGGGAAGCAAAGAGGTTTTCTTAGACCCTGCAATACCTCAGTTTTATTCATATGTCTGGCCTGGAACTGTTAAAGTCACAAAGTTTGAGGAAGCTTATAGTAAAAGGCAAGCCCAGATTTCCCTACCTGAAACAAATGTCCATGTTCTCTGCTCACCAGCAAGAGAGAAATCAAATGGAGAGGACTAAGAGGAGAGATCCAATTCTCTATGACTTTCTACCATTCAGAGCTGATGGGCACTTATTACACATTAGTAAAAGAGCTGAGCACAACTCACATCATATGTTTTTCTGCATACTTATTCCAAGGAATAAGGTGAAAGAAAGAAAAATGGGTAGAAAACTGCTTTTTTTAAAATACAGTATAGTGGAACTAAACTAATAAAGTGAGGTGACAGAAAACCACAAACAGACCACAATGTTACTGAAGTGTACTTAAAAATCAATTATGTGTCATTTGTAGGTGGACTTAATGTAAAATGTAAACACTAGAGCAACAACTGAAAGCATTTTTTTTAAGATTTATTTATTTATTATGTATACAGCATTCTGCCTGAATGTATGTCTGCAAGCTAGAAGAGGACACCAGATCTCATTATAGATGGTTGTGAGCCACACCATGTGGTTGCTGGGAACTGGACTCAGGACCTCTGTAAGAGCAGACTGTGCTCTTAACGTCTGAGCCATCTTTCCAGCCCTGAAAGCATTTGATAGGCAACAAAAGAAAGCACATAAATATCTTTATTATAACCAAGAAGAAAAACTTCTGACAACACAGAAATTACATGAAAGGGTGATAATGATCTTAAATTATTGATAATCACATAAGTGTGAATATTTTTCATACACCAGTAAAAATACAGCAATTATTTCAACATATTTCATATATAAAGACACAGATGAAAAGACAAAGATGTACCTTATACATAAAAATAAAAACAAAATCAATAACAAAAAGAAAAACAAAATAAACTTCAAAACAAGGAAACAATTGGCCCTATAAAAAAAGATACTACATAATGAGAATTGATTCTCAAAGAAAGGTATAATAATCCTAAATTCATGTGCCCAAAACAAGGAAGCAAAATATATAAGGAAATCTGGGGTTAGTATGTATAAAACCCTAGGTTATAGCACTAGGACCAAACCCTACCCTACCCCTACCCCTACTCCAAAAAAAATCAGGCAAACAAGGCAAAACCAGATTGAACAAAGGAACAAAGAAATCCACAACTACGTCGGAGAGGTCAATGCCTTCTGTAAAGCACTAGCAAGCAAGCAGGCATCAAAACTAGTAAGGAACAGTAGTAGGCTAAGCAGTATGATCATCTTGATATAAATGCCATTTATATGATAATCCTTCTACCACCCATAATACCTCAACTCAGAATTGCACAGGATAGTCACTACAGAAACTACCTACATTCTGGCTCTTAAAATGCATTGTAAAAAAGTTTGCAGAGTGGAAGTACGTTCTCAAACTCAGTGAGACTGAAACAGAAATCAAAACAATATACTTTTGAATAAAACACAGGCTGAAGACAAAGTCATAAGAGTAATCTTACCCTGGGCTAAGTGGGGCTTACAGCAGAAGTCTTGGCTAGGTATCTGGCAGTGACACCTAAAGCCATCTGCTCAACTAGAGCTAATACAGAAAGCTAGAGCAAACACCCCAAAGTATAATTCTGCAGAACCCCAACATTTTCCATTAGGGAGATGAAGTACAATAGGAAACTACAACCAGAGCCTCAATTAAACCAGAATTATTCCCCACTTTACAGATGGTTTCCATGCCTCTTCCTAAATACATAGTAGTCTTTCCTATAAGGCAGATACTGAGCTGAAGGACCATGGATATTAAGAGCAGTAGTAGTAGTTATGTCTTACCATATAATACTTTGAAACAAATTTAAATTTTAATTTGAAATTAGGTATCATTTTCAAAAGGTCTGTTTATTGAAAAATAAGGGGAATAATACAGGGAAGGATGAGGAAAACTATTTTTATGTTCATAAAATATGAAAATATACACAAAACCGAGTTTATTTTATTGTGTACATTTACATAAATATAAAAGCTACACAGCACTGATGCATCATTTAGCAAACTGACAATTAAAAGTACAATATGATAGTAAGCATGGAGAAAAAGATGCTTCCAGGATAGCTTGGTGGAAACATAAATCAGTATGCCTTCTTTAGGGGCAGTGTGACAAAATGGTATATCAACTAGTTGCTCAATAGAAATAGGGGCATCTGCTTTGCACTGTATGTATGCCAGTTGGTTTTCTGACAACTTAACTCAAACCTAGACTTATCTAGGAAGAAGAAAATCTTAATTGAGAAAATGTCTCCATAAGATTGGCTTATAGACAAGCCTGTGGTCTCTTAATTAGTGATGTGAAAGGGTAGGTGGTCCTGGGCTGTACAGGAAAGCAGGTTGAATAAGCCATGGGAAGCAAGCCAGTAAGGAGTGTTCCTTCTTGATCTTTGCCTATGGTAGGCTAGAATATGCTTTGTCCACAGGAGTGGCGCTATTAGGAGGTGTGGCCTTGTTAGAATAGGTATAGCCTTATTGGAGGAAGTGTGTCTCTGTGTAGGTGGGCTTAGAGGGTTCCCAGTACTCAAGCTCCATGCAGTGCAGAAGAAGTCTGTTTCCTCTGACTGCCTTAGGCTCAAGATGTAGAACTCTCAGCTCTTTCTCTAGTACCATGTCTGCCTGTAGGCTACCATGCTTTCTGACATGATAACAGACTGAAACTCTGAAACTCTAAGCTACACGCAATTAAATGTTTCCTTTTATAAGAATTGCCATGGCCATGGTGTCTCTTCACAGCAATAAAATCCTAAGACACTGACTGCCCTGACTTCCTTCGATGATGGACTTGTCATGAAAGTGTAAGCCATTTTCTTCCTAAGTTGCTTTTGATCATGGTGTGTTCTATCACTATAAGAGAAACCTAATTAAGACAATATGGAACCACCGTTAAGAATTAAAAAAACAAAACAAAACAAAAAACAATAACAACAACAACAACAACAACAACAAAAACCAAGGGGCAGAAGATGGACATGATGCTGATCCTTCTCTAAAAATGTAAGGGGCTGAAGAGATGGCAGTCAGTGAAGTAGTGAAGTGCTTCCAGTGCAAGCATGAGGGCCTGAGGTCAGATCCCCAATATCTATGTAAAAGCTGGTCAGAGAGTGCCTGTAACCACAGCACCAGAGAGTTAGGGAGTGGAGACAGGTAGATCCCAAGGCTTACTGGCCAGCTAAGCTAGTCAAAAATTTAAGTTCCAGATTTTATGAGAAGCCTTATCTCAAATTATAATACAAAATTAAAAACAAAATTCCTTGAAGTTTTTTTTTTTTAAAGAAGGGCTAGAAATGTGACTCTGTTGATTAAGAGTGGTTGCCCCACATATGATCCTCAAGCACCACAAAATCTGAGTGTGATGGCACACACCTGAAATTACATCACTCAGGAGACACACATGTTTGAGGCCAACGTGGACTATGTAAATTGTCAATGAAAGAAAGAAAGAAAGAAGGAAGCAAAGAGAAAGAGAGAAAGAAAGAAAGAGAAAAAGAAAGAGAGAGAGAGAAAGAAAGGAAGGAAGACAGACACACAGACAGACAGACACACACACACACCACACAGAGTTCTACTGAGAAAGTCCTATTTCCACCCTGTGGCTTCGTTACTGGGACTTTAATACAGCATTCACATATTACCTATCCAACCCCCACAGGCAAGCAACAACTCTTGAGTACCTAAGAGGGGTCATTGTTCCATCAGAGAGAGAGAAAGAAACAGCAGAAAGTGGTGGACAAAAAAAAAAAAAGCACAAAACACAATACTACTATCAAGTGAGAAGCAGGTACAGAATGGCTATAAGAGCCACAGAAGCCTTTTTCTAGGGACTACAAGGAAGATTTCAACCCCCCCAAAAGTAACTGTACAAAGTCTTTCCTAATAAAATTGTACATGAATTTCAATGTAATATAGTTGAATGTTATATATGGAAATGCATTTCAGAAATAGATAATAAAGTTCATTGAAAGCGATGATTACAATGCTTTCTTGAAAAGCAACAACTGATAAAGGGAGAAATGGAGGACCATCCTAGGAGAACCTCAAAGCACACAGAATTCTCAGTCTACCACTTAAGAATGAACAAGGCAGAAAAATCTCACAAGCATCTCCAAAATGGAACCGAATGCAGTACCTTTTGCCTTTTAACTTACCTTCCTTTTCAAAGCTGGGTCAAAAAGTAAAAACTTGAACCTAGTGTTTTCCTAATGTTTCAATTATCTCCACAGCTCCTGCCCTACATCTCTATCCCCAAAGAAGCAACTCTCAGCCCCAGCCCTTTTTCCACTGAGGGATTATGTTCCTCCTCTTCCTCTTCTCCCCTAAAAAATCTTTGCACCAGTAGGGCCGTACCATACAAAGAACACCAGCAAGGCTTCTGGACACCTATGCTAGCCCACATGACAAGGGATGGTGTTTTGTGTTGCCTGGCACCTAATTACTATTATATTACTATTATTATTCAATAATGAATTTTAGCAGATCCCAGAAAAAAAAACCAAACACTCATTAAAAAAAAAATCTCTGGAAACTGTGGGATGAGAATTATGTATCCTAAAACAGCATGTTTCAGTACTAATATTTCTTCATTGTGACTATGTAAGAGAATGCCATCATTCTTAAGAAATCTGTATGACTGATCCAGTGCAAAGAAATGATGCCTGATGTTTATGAGCAAATGAATACTAAGTATATATAACACACATTCAGAATTGAATAGCAAACAATTAGTGAATCTGAGTAAAGGTTATGATTTTATTTATTATTTTCTGTAAATTTGAAGCAGTATAAAAATAGGACATTAAAAGGTATAAGCACAAAACCAGATATGTTGGCATAAGCCTGTAATTCCAATACTGGGGATGTGGAGACAGGAGAATCAGGAGTTCAAAGCCAACTTCAGCTACACAGAAAGTTTGAGGTCAGCCTCAGCTACAGGAGAACCCATTGCAAAACAAAAACACAAAAGCAAGCAAAAACTTTTACAGCATAACTGCTAGCATTTCCTGGTACCCATCTGCAGGTCTGCAGGCCTTACCACATTTCATCATTCTGCACTTATAGATCCACAGTGAAACTGTACAGAAGGTTTTGGAAATTCTCCCTAGGTCATAAGACTGGATCCTAGATTTGTTTATTAATTTAGGCAAAACACTGTCCAATCTGACATCTTTCAGTCTTAACTTTACTAGAGAAGCCACTATTTAGGTTCTAAGCATTGCTCTCATACACTAAAATACTAAAAATTCATTCTCTTTTCAGGCTCCAGGGGATGAATGTTCACTGACAAAGCATGAGCTAGGAATGAGGATGTCATTGAGGCCATCTGTATTAACACTGAAAACAGAGAAATTATTTTACTTTTAAAAACAAAAATCTTAAAGATGTTTTATCTTATTTATCATTGTGAGTTTATACATTGTGTGTGTGTGTGTGATCTGTGTATGAGTGAAGTTGTATACATGCCATGGTGTCCATGTAGAGATATGAGGATAACTTTTGAGAATCTGTTCTTTCCTCCTTCCTGTGTTAGTCAGGGACTGAGCTCAAGTCACCATGGTTTCTTGGCAGGTGCTTTTACCTGCAAATGTTTTTTCTATTGTTCATCCCAGTTCATGTGTTCTCATTTAGCTGGGTAATCAAATAGCTATGCATTATCCCTTCCTCCTAGTGTCTTGCTATAATTTCCAAAGTCTTTTTGTTCAAAAAAACAGAAAAAAATATTCAGTGGATTAAAGGCAGATTCACAGCCCTGCTCCTGCTTAACTAATAGTTAATAATAATAACAGTAATAATAGTTACTATGCATATATTATATATATATTAATTAAACATGATTATGTATAAAATGCCTTTCTAAGCATTTTAAAAGCATTAAATTTGCTGATTTAGGGCAAGATCTACTATTATATATATTTTTTCCAAATAGAAAAGTGAGGCATTAAAATTGTTAACTGCCCTGACTGAAAAACCTATTAAGTGGGGGTACTGGATATGACTACAAGCAAGGGGTCTCTGATCCTAATAAAATATATACTGCCTCTCTACTTGGAAGCAAGTAAATAATAAAATGGTATGCCATCCAGTATTTTGAAGCAATAATTCATACTTGTGCTTTAAAGGTAGTTTAAACTAATACAAACTTTTACCTGCTGCTTTCTAAATGAATGAACTCACACTGTACTTGATGCTAAGAGGTAAATACTCTGTAGTGAATCTCTTAGGCAGGTTTGGTTTTGGGCAGAGTGAAGAAACCCAGTGGAACTGACATGAGTACCTGAATGCGCTGAGGTGAGGCTACCGCAGAGTCGGTGGAAATTATCTGGATGCGCGGGGAGGGGCTGGTCATCCCTGGAGATTCCGGCCAAGAGGTCTGTGTACGTGGTACCTGTGGATGAGAACACAGGGTTTAGGAAGGCACCCAGTGATTTCCTAAGAACTACACTTTTCTTTCCTTCTTAAAGGCAAGGTCTTATTAACTCCATGCTGGCCTCTAACTATTGGTCTACTGACCCTCCTGTTTCTACCTCCTAAGTACCAGGATTACAGGTGTACACAACCATGCCTAGTAGGAGCATGCCTCTTGCTCTTGCTGTAGCCTTGAATGACCAGCTTGACTATTGAGGTGTCAACACAGGACAACAAAGGAAATGGTGAGATACTGCCCATGATGGCCCTAAGAAAACACCATTTTAAAATAGCTCCTGATGTTGAAAACACAAGGATAAACCATATCAGTTCTGCTTTTCATGACCTTTTAAAAAAAAAGCTATCAGAATAACTTTTAAAAGAGATGTTCTTTATGTCCTTTGTGAACTTTAATAGAATGCATAGTCTCACACTCTTGGATAAAGTAATCCATAGTCCTTAGCATGATAGTCAATTGACACTGCTGTTGAATTCAGCTCTGTCCTAACTGATTTTCTGCCCTCTAGAGCTATCAAGCATAATATCAAGTATTGTGATTAATCTTGGTTGTTGGTTTGACTGTATGGAGAAACACTTAGAAAATGGGTAAATAAAGCTTCAGTGTGTGTCAATAAGGTACTTTCAGAGAAGACTGACACATTTGTCAGTAAAGATGCACTCTGATGTGGGCAGTACTAGCCAATAGACTAGGGGCCTGGCTGAGTCAATGAAACAGGAGGAAAGACCTCACACTCAAGTACACTGGGACCTTTAGATGCTACATTTTTTTAAAGTGCTGCTACAGGCTCCATGGATACCTGATTCCAGCATCTTTAGTCTCCAAACAAAATCTCCATGGAGTTTCCTTTGAGATAAGATTGCATCACAGGTTCCTCTCAGTCTCTACTGGTCCTCACCCACCCCTTTCAGGTAGTCATTGTGGAACTTCCCAACCTCTAATCCTATGAGTCAATCTAATAAATCCCCTCTCATAACTATATATATTTTGTTGGTTCTATTCATCTAAAGGACCATAATACAGATGTCTAACCATCAGTGATAAAGAGATACTGAATTATTTCACTATAAGAGTGGATCCACCAATTTTATCTTATACTTTGGACAATGTTTCCCTTGTATAACTTTGTTGTGAGGTTTGTGCCTGTCAAAGATTGTTAGGTCTTCTTGAGTATTTAACCCTTGTAACATTTTACCATATTCCTCATTATCGCTGGTAACTTTTTGTGCTTTGGAAACTTTCCTATATGAAACAAATATAGTCATTAGAACTAAAAAAAAGAGAGAGAAAGATGCTCTTTGAGGTTTTTCCACTATTTCCAAAGCCAGCTGTAAAACTCATTTTTGTGATAACTTTTAATAGAAAGGCTTTCACAACAGTGCAAGGGATGGACGACAAATGGAACTAGCACAGCCCTGAAAATTATTGGGAGCAGCATTTATGGAAGGGTTTGGCATCCTCCTAGATTCAGGCAGAACTGAGTTGGGCAAAGTTCACCATAAACACAAGGGTCTCATACAATACCTACCAAAGGCGAGGATCAACGTGCTGAGTGGTCACCTGGGTACCTGAAGTAAGAAGACAGTATTTTCCTAGATTAAAAGTATATCATGAACCGATATAATACAAAGGTGGCATGTTTCCCACACCCTAAAATATATTTCCCTAATTTGTTCTGTGAGGCCAATATTGCTCAATACCTTATAAGATGTCATGAAAATTATCTTACAAATATAGATCTAAAAACTCAACAAAAGAAAGCAAACTGAATCCAGGAGCATGCCTAAGTGCAGCTTTCCTATGGAATGCAAGTCTGGTTCAGTGCATGAAAATCAGTTCAGCAAGAGCAGCAAGATCACTGCATTGGACAAAACAGACAGAGAGCACTTGACACAACCTAACACCCTTTCATGTTTTAAAAGAAAAAAACAAACAAACCAAAAAACCAATTAAATGAGGAAAGCACTCAATCTTATAAACGATAGAGGACAAAGCTTTCCTCCAAGATGAGAAACAAGACCAAGTATGTTTTCACTGCTGTGGGAATATACTAGAACTGCTAGCTGGGAAACTATATATAGAGAGAAGAAAACTAGAGGGGGTGGGGGAGAGTGAAAGGGAAAGAAAGAAAGATGAGGGAAGCAAATATATACCATGATTGTAAAAAAAATTAATATGCATATTAAATTTTTTTGTTTTGTTTTGGTTTGGTTTTTTTGTTTTTGGAGACAGGGTATCTCTGTATAGCCCTAGCTGTCCTGGAACTCACTCTGTAGACCAGGCTGGCCTCAAACTCAGAAATCCGCCTGTCTCTGCCTCCCAAGTGCTGGGATTAAAGGCGTGTGCCACCACCGCCTGGCCATATTAAATGTTATTACATAAAAATCTTACAGAACCCACAAAAATTCCCTTATAACTAGTCAGAGTTCCAAGGTTGCAGGTACAAGATTAACTGCATTTCTATACACTGGCAATGGCAATCTGAAAACAAAATTAAGAAAATAATCTCAGGGCTGGTGAGATGGCTCAGCGGTTAAGAGCAGTGTCTGCTCTTCTGAAGGTCGTGAGTTCAAATCCCAGCAACGACATGGTGGCCCACAACCACCCATAATGAAATCGGATGCCCTCTTCTGGTGTATCTGAAGACAGCTACAGTGTACTCATTTATAATAATAATAATAAATAAATCTTAAAAAAAAAAAAAAAAGAATCTCAGCTGGGCAGTGGTGGCACACGCCTTTAATCCCAGCACTTGGGAGGCAGAGGCAGGCAGAGTTCAAGGCCAGCCTGGTCTACAGAGTGAGTTCCAGGACAGCCAAGGCTATTCAGAGAAACCCTATCTCGGAAAAAAAAAAAAAAAAGAGTAAACATTCTCACTGATATAACATAGAAAAGAACAAAACATGGGAATAAATTTAACAAAGTAAGTATAAACAATAAAGGTGTGATGGCTCAGACATGTAATCCCAGAAACTTGAAGCAGTGGATTGCTGTTTGAGGCCAACCAGAGTTGCATAAACCAGCTTGGACTACAGTGAAAGGTTGTTTTTCTTTACAACCCCCTCCCCCAAAAAAAGTCAAAAAAAGAAAAAGAAAACAAACAAAACAAATTCCCCAAAAAATATCACTGAAAGAATTAATAAAATAGACAATGGCATTCCTGCTATAAAAAAGCCCCAGGTGTTCTTTTCTCTCCATGTATTGATCTGCTGGTCCTAAAATCCAGGTAAAATGCAAGGAATCCAGAACAAAACAATCCTGTAAAAGAAAATGAATATGTAGGTGGGCCCACACCTCTGTATTTAAAGCATTCTAAAACCTATAGTAATCAAAGCAATGTGGGGATCTACCACTATCACTTCTGGGAAGAGATGTCTGGATTTTAGTGTAGTATTTAAGACAACCAAGTTATGGGATCACCCAAAAAAGAAAGATGCCACTAACAGATGATGGATAATGAAACTAAAATTAGAAGAAAGACAAGACAGAGAGTTTGCCGAAGGAGACACTCAGCCCTGAAGAGGAAATTCAGCTGAGAATTCCAGCTGACTGCCTCAACTTGTCCAGTCTATTTCTGCTGGATGTAGTGAGTACCCAATTTGATGTCACCTCTCTTTGTGGCTATGTTTTCTTGTGCTTGGAAGCCTCACCCCTGAAGGACACACTGTTCTGCCTACAACTGATGAGGGGCACTCCAGCTGGCTGCCTTAACAGGCTCCTAAGTTAGTTTCTACTAGATGTTTGTAAGCCATTGGTTTGACACTATCTCTCTGCTATTATCTGTTCTTTTACTAGGAACTCCAGACAAATGCCTCCACTACTCCAGTCATTTTCTGCTAGATGTTTTAGTGCCAGTTTTTAAAATGTCTTGCCATTTATTCTTTTACTTACATATTCATTCAAAACCAAAAATGGCCATTATATATCATTCTCCAGACTATATAAAATAGGCTAAGGGATTTCAGGCTTCTTTGAGAGTCAATAAGATTAGAAAGTAGAGATTAAAAATGTGAATTATATTGTTATTGCAAATCATGTTTAATTTTTTTAAAAATAATGAGTGAACAAAATTTTCCACTTGGGGTTAGGTTTGTATACCTGTAATCTCAGCACTTGTAAGGCCAAGACAGAAAGATTCAGGGTTGGAAGCCAGTCTGGGCTATAGAGCAAGATTCTATCAAAAAAAAAAAAAAAAAAGCTCAAAACAAAAACTCTATTTAATTCTTAGTGTAAGAAACAGGACAGAAAAGAAAAAGAAAAAGAAAAAAGAAACAGGACAGAGGTCAGCTCTGAGGAAGAAGGAAGAGTGAATAAAAATGAAAAATAGAATAGAAATGTCTAAATTTCTAGAATTTAGGAAGTTCTCTTCTTCCTCCCTCATTCTTTGCCCTGCCATCCCTCCCTTTCTGTCTTAGGAGACAGGATATCATATATGCCAGGCTAGCGTCAAGCCCACTATGTAACCAAGGATAATTTTTGAAGGACTGATCTTTCTGCTTCCTTCCACCTCCCACATACTGGGATTACAGATGGGTGCTTTGTATATATTAGGCAAGCACTCTACCAAATGAGTACATTCCACACCCCCTATTCTCAACCTGGGTGGTAGTTACATGGAAACATTCTCTCTGTGATAATTCATTGAGTTTTACAATCAATAGAATTCAAATTTATGTATATATTAAACTAACAATTAAAATGTATATATAAATTACACTAACAAATTTGTCTTTTAAATAACCAAGTATATTAAAAAATATTTTATAGAGACCCAGGAAAGGTTTTCAAACCACAAAACTACAGCAGCTAATGGGCCTATGTCATACTTGAACCTGAGCTGGGCTATGAGAGTGCTGTTTTTAAGCTTTGCAGTCTGGTCCAAGTACAGGCTATATACTCTCTGGAATCTGGCTTCTTTACCTGGGTAAGCATATACTTGCCAAGTTCATGGTTCCTTATTTCAGAAGCACAGAGTTACAGATATAGCACAATGATACAGTGCCTGCCTAGCACACACAAAAGCCCTAAATGCAATGTTATTTATAAAAGAAGACCAAAGGACTCTACCTGCGTTGGATAGGGAAGCATACTAGCAATGGATTCAGTATTAAATTTAGGTTAAGTGAATAGCTTCAAGCACCCTTGGGAGTCTGTATGTAGAGATGCTCAATTCTAAAAGTGGCAAGGCTAGTAATCTAGACTCCCGGGGCCTTAGAGATGGAATATAGTAGATATGCTATGTTTTTGTGCTGCTTTAACAGATAATAGAAAAGTAATGTAAATCGAGGAATTATTTCTATTTCACTGTTTCAGTCATCACAAAGGCAATGAGGCAGAGCTGCTCTAACTTGGCAAGCAAGAAACAGAAAAGAAGGGGCCACAGAAATACAGCCCTCAAAGACACACTCCCAAGACCTAACTCCTGCAACAAACCACCACTTCCTACATTTCACCATTTCCCACCAACATCGTTATTTTATAATTCCATCAAGCGATAAATCCATTTGTCTGGTCAATGCCTTCATTATCTAACTGTCTCACAAAATGCTACTGATACAGCTTCCATTTCTCAATCCTAGTAAGTTGACAATTGAGGTCAAACACTGCAATGTTATCAGAAGCAGCACAAAGATGGCCTTACTTAAAAGCAAAATGATATCATAACAGGATCTCTAAGAAATGCTTGCAGGTGCCTGAATTTAGAGACTAGCATTATTAATAAATCTGGAAATACATTCTCCTTCCATATGTATATTGGAAAACATTCAGCACAGTGATATAAAGTCAGCCTGATGACAAAACATAAACACCAGCTATTCTTCCACCTAGTCTAAGCCTCTGCCTTCTGTCTTTCCCTGCGTAATGCGATCTCAGTGCCAGTTGAGTCTGTGCCTTAGCCCTTGCCATCTTCTACCTCCTTCAACTTCTCGGCTTGCAGAGGACAGATTTAATTAATGCTCAAGTACAACTGCCAGGCAACATTCAGGTTTATGTGGTACTTGTGCTTTAACAAGAAAACTACTAGTATAAAGAACTCTATAGAGTGGAGAGTGTGACTCAATAGTAGACACTTGTCTTATATGAAAGGGCCCTAGGTTCCAATTCCCAACAATGCTTATTTGGGTGTTGTGGCAGTCACCTATAATCCCAGCACTAAGGATGCTGTGGGTAGAGAGACTGGAATAAGAAATATGAGCTCTGTAAAAGCATATGCCTTTAATCCCAGTACTCAGGAGGCAGAGGCAGGTGGATCTCTGAGTCTAAGGCCAGCCTGTTCTACACAGGGAAACCCTATCTTGGGGTGGGGTGGGATGCTGTACTGGCTGGTTTTGTGTGTCAACTTGACACAAACTCGAGCTATCACAGTGAAAGGAGCCTCCCTTGAGGAAATGCCTCCATGAGATCCAGCTGTAAGGCATTTTCTCAATTAGTGATCAAGGTGGGGAGGGCCCATTGTGGGTGGTACTATCCCAGGGCTAGTAGTCTTGGGTTCCCTAAGAAAGCAAGCTGAGCAAGTCAGGGGAAGCAAGCCAGTTAACAGCATTCTTCCATGGCTTCTGCATCCACTCCTGCCTCCAAGTTCCTACCCTGTGTGAGTTCCTGTCTTCCTATGGTGATATATCACTTCCTATGGTGATGAACAACAATGTGGAAGTATAAGTGTAAGCTGAATAAACTCCTTCCTCCCCAACTTGCTTCTTGGTCATGTCTGTGCAGAAATAGAAACCCCAATTAAGAAAGAGACCCTGTATCAAATAACATATAAATCAAGGAAGGATCCCATGAAACTGTGTGCAAAGTTGGTTATGAAGGTGTACAGCTGTGTTTGGACATAGCTTTAAACCTTTTCATGGTTTGCAGCTTAGAGTAAAAGGGTTAAACTTCACTTCTTTCTAAAGTTATCCATGTATTTCTAATACACGGGTCACCTTTGTTATCTCCATAGTCTAATTAAAGTCCTGTTTCTGTGGCCTGCCTTTAATGTCTCTCAAACTGGCATGATTGTCTCCTATAGGCTTCACAGTCCTGGATATTGGCACTCTTCACAGGATATGACCCTATCTGTTCAGGAACCTAAGAACAGGAATACATGACTATTTATTTCTCTTTTGAGCACACAGTGAATGCTTAGTGAATGAACAGTGCTATCTTAGGGAAAAAATAAGAAGTCTCTGTTTTGCAGCCTTGAATTTGGACTTTGCTTAGATCTTCTAATGTCTGCTAATTAGACATCATATAGGTACAGCTCAGTGCCTCTCTTGGAAGTTTATTACATAAACAAAGGACATGGGTGGGTTCTCAAAATGTAAGTTCAGATTTTCTCACATTCTTCCATCGCTGCACAGCATTGTTTCCCACTCAGTCATCTGCTAAAAAACAAACATTTAGGTTGAGGAATATCTGCACAACATGGAGTCAATGTGCAGATAACAAAACTTCTAAATTTAGATTGCAGCATTTCCATAAAGCAAAACAGTTCAAACATAGTACAGAAAAATTGGCAAACAAACCTAATATGCTACAAATCTCAATCAGGAACTTCTGAATTCTTAACATCCAAGGGAAATAATGAACAATATAAATGCCTAAAGGGCTACAGGCAGCCTAGGCTAAAAAGAACCATATTCTTTTGTATTTGTTTCAAATGACCATTGCATTTGGGTTGCTGGGCAGCGAGTGACCCCTCTGTGTTGAAGTTTGCATCACCTGGGTAGCAGGTTTCATCAGAGGGGAACTGATACACTGCTCCTGGACTGCAGAGTCTACCTCTGTTTTAGTTTGGGGCTTCTACTGCTGTGATAAACACGATGACCAAAAGCAACCTAGAGAAGAAATCGTTTAGTTTACCCTCACACTACATCACCAAGAGACAAGATGGGAACCTGGAGGCAGGAACTGAGGCAGAAACCATGGAGGAATGCTGCCTACTGGCTAGTTTCTCAAGGCTATCTCAGTCTGTATTCTTATATATCCCAGAACCACCTGCCCAGGGGTGGTACCACCCACAATGAACTGGGCTCACCCATATCAATCATTAATCAAGAAAATGCCCCTCCGGCTTGTCTACAGACCATTCTTATGTGTAACACAAAGGACTGGAAAGTTTTTAGTCTAGCTGATAAGCTATGCTTTCTTGATGACCTATAAGTTCTTCACTTGAAGCCTTTAAAGGCTCAAATTTAAACAATATAAATGAACACACACACACACACACATCTATAAGGCAGAAGGATCATGAGTCCCAGTTCAGCCTGGGCGCCAAAGGAGACCTTGTCTAGAAACTGAAAAAGACAAAGCCAACAACTATATCTCACAATTATGTAAAACTGTGATATTTAATAGCAATC
The DNA here is from genome assembly GCF_008632895.1 of Mastomys coucha. NCBI lineage: Eukaryota > Metazoa > Chordata > Mammalia > Rodentia > Muridae > Mastomys > Mastomys coucha. The sequence continues at coordinate 85,851,269 of NW_022196903.1, read as the reverse complement.
TGGTTCATAATCTTTTGTTCATAGGCAGATTACCTGCCAAAAACAAGCAATGTACTCACCATACTTTTGCCCAGTCCCTAAAAAAGAAAAAAAAGCCTGCTAGTACTTGAGCATAATAGATATGAATTCCTCTAAATACACAACTGGGTTCTAAATACTGTGCATTTTACTAACAGCTTTGGAAACAAGTTTCTACTAAAATATAGTGCTTAGAGCCGCCTCCCAGCCCCCACACATTCATGCAAGTACAACTAGAGATTTCCTGTGCTACCGGCTACCCCACTGGTTTGCTTTCTTCTACTCCTCCCCACCCTACTAGCTCTCTCTCTCTCTCTCTCTCTCTCTCTCTCTCTCTCTCTGTCTCTCTCTCTCTGTCTCTCTCTCTCTGTCTCTCTCTGTCTCTCTGTCTCTCTGTCTCTCTCTCTCTCTCTCTCTCTCTCTCTCTCTCTCTCTCTCTCTCTCTCTCTCTCTCTCTCTCTCTCTCTCTCTCTCTCTCTCTCTCTCTCTCTCTCTCTCTCACTCCGAACTAACCAGCCAATTGTTTCCAGCAGCTTTATTTACATTTTCTTTTCTTCAGCAACTTCCCAAGTCAAATAGTAACCAAATCAGCCAGGGGTTGGTGGATAGCCTTCAAACTCTGCTGTGCAGATTCCATACCAGACAAGGCTGTTTAAAGCTGCCCTTTCTGTGACCCTGCTTTGCTGAAGGTCAAGTTTACTACCATTCACTGTAACCAACGAAACAAAATCAAAGTGTTTCTGCTGTTCTGCCAGCTAGCTACTGTAGCAGTCTGCTGACTACCATGATGACCTACTTCTGGGAAGATGTATGTTATTTTACCAAGGCTTCCCTTTACCTAGACTCCTGTAGCTTTGTTAAACCCTCTCCTCACTACCCTCCCCTTTACAGATCACCTTTCTTTAGTGAATTTGCAGAATGTTACTATGGAGAATAAACAACCAGAAGCAATTTTAAAACTACATGGCATAGAGAGAAGATTTGGAGAACATGGACAGTCTGCATACAGTATATTCAACTTCACTATGCCAAAGCTACTTTTCTATAGATATGGATCTCTGAAGCATAGGCAATATCATATGGTCTGCACTACATTCAAAAACTACTCCAAGAACAACAGAATGGACTTGTTTGCTGTCTTTAAGAGCTAAAGTTAACCTATAAGCCATTTTCCCAAAGACAGATGACTTTGTGGAATGCTGGGGGCATTGTAAGATAAGTGTTTTCACCTCAGTAAACAAGGTTGGTCACCATAACTGAACATCCCTCTGTGCAGTTACAGGTACATAGGCAGGAAGTACATAAGGATATATACTTGCTCCCAATTGGACAATGACTGGAAATACCATAGCCTTGTGGGTTCTGGCTTTATAAGCACTTGTTATAGCTATCCCACTTGTTCTCTTGACTATATCTGGAACAAACTACAATCCAGAAATGGAGGGCACACTTGTGACCCAGATCTCAAAGCTGGAAAACACAAACTTTTGATCCAGATCTTGAGGCTGGAAGACACACATGCCTTAAATCCAGTTTTTGAGGCACACCTTTAATCTGGACCATACCTTCTGCCAGAGGTCTACAATAAAGAAAGTGGAAGAAGGAAGGGTTTGTTCTTTGTCTGCTTGGACTTACTTGCCAGCACATTTGTTGAACCTACTTCTTCAGGATTCCAGCTTATTCAGAAGACCAGCTGAAACACCAAGCCTCATGGCACTGAGCAACCACTAGATTCTTAGACTTTCTATTCATAGCTAGCCATTCCTGTAAGTCATTCCAATAAATTCCATACATCATATTCTCTCTCCCTCCCCCTCATTCATTCCATAAGTTCTGTGACTCTAGAGAACCCTAATTACAGCATCTGAATAGCCTTGTGGGTTCTGCCTTTATAAGTACCCAACTAACCTAATTCAGTACCATTTCTCTGGGAATCCCAGCTATGGACCCAGCCAGTGTCCATCTTCTTGCTTCAATTGAACAATCATGGATTCAGCCTTTCTCCTCATAATTTTCAGGTTTCAATCAAAGATATGCCCAGCACACAATAAGAGCTGAGGTCCTAGTCTAAAGTCTGGGTAGGAAAATGGGCAACAAATGTGTCAGTGTATGAAGGATGCCAGAGGTGCAAAGGATGGCTTCAAGTTTCAGCCAACTCACCAACTCTTCCTCCAAGGCCACTGAGGAAAGAAAACTCCTGAGGCACCAGTGAATTTAGAGATGCAGTTTTACAAAAAACTAATACACAGATTCTCTGGCTCGGAAACACAAATATCTGCTATGAAGCCTAAGGGTAGTCTCCTATGTGATCCAGGCACACATTGTTTCAATAATTAGTACTAGATGAATGTTCACAGTCATCAAAACAAAGCAAAAGTATAAGGGAGGAAGGAAGGGAGGGAGAGAGGGAGGGAGAGAGGGAGGGAGGGAGGGAAGAAGGGAAAGAGGAAGGAAAGGAAAGGAAGGAAGAAAGAAGGAGGTTCAGTGTACCATTTTTGTTTTGTTTTGTTTTAACATGGGCTGGAGACAAAAGTAGACATAGTAAATTTTAAAACTTAAGTTCAAGTTGGACTAGGGAAGTAGATCAGTTCAGAGAGTGCTTGCCTAGCATGCAGTATGATCTAGGTTAGTTAGGTCCTCAGCACTACATAAACCAGGCATGCAAACAAAGGCTGGTGGTCTCAGCACTTGGAGAGGTAAACACAGGAACATCAGAAGTTCTAGGGCATCCTTGGCTACACAGTGTATTCTAGGGTCAGCTTAGCCTCGGGGAAACAAAAACAAACAACAAAACCTTTTTTCCACTTGTATGTGTACTGATTTAAAGCAACGTAAGTTAAACGTCCATGCATTCCTCAGATTCTAGGACTCAGATACTATTTCAAAAGAACATTTCAGGAAGATAAAGGCTCTTTTTAGAAAAGATGGACTCATCAACAACTAGTTACAGTTGCAAAAACTCACTGGCAATAGCCAATAAGTGCCTGTGAAAGGAAAGAGGAATATGGAGAAGCAAAAAGCTCTGGGACCAAACTTCTGAAGAACAGAGAATTCTGCACAAAAATCTATTCATGCTTTGACCTCATGATCCTATACTGATGTGATCAATAAGGGCCCACACACAAAGGGCTTTATTCTGAATTATCTTTCTAAGAAATAGAAAGGGTCTCCTCATTAAGGATCTGGTAGGGAAAAGCCCACCAGCACCAGCAGCAGAAGCAGCAGAAAATGCCAGATACTTATAGTTCCATGGAAAGTGGCAGCCCATCAGATACTCAAGCCATTAGACTGGTTCTCTAGTGTGGCTCTGCCTCATTTTATGCAACATTTATCTCAATCTTCCTGTCCATCCATCCACCTCCACATAACCCAATATTCTTTAAGAATTACCTTATAATTTATAACCGGGAAAGGTTAGAATAACTATATCTCTCTCACACTAGGTAATAGGTTGGTAAGGTATGCTATGTTCTATTATACAATATAAGACAGCTATGAAAATTATGTTCTTGCAGTCTGTATAGCAAGCAGCAGATAGACTATTCTATAAAATGGCATTATGGAAACACAAAGTAGTACACACGGTGGGCACAACTAGATAAATGTATATTTTAAAAGACCAAAAAAATTATTCATCCAATAAGCAATTCTATCTTACTGTTTAAAACAGGTCTCACTACACAGTTGTTTCTGGCTGGTCTAAAACTATGTAAGATCATGCCAGCCTCAAACTTACCTGCTAGAGGTACACTACTATGCCTAGCCCAACAAGCAAAATTTAAGTGCTCTATTCAATGTATAGAACCCAGGGAACACAACAGTAAATATGAGAAAAGTTTTGGTCTTATTAAAGCTAACCTTTTACGTGGTAAAGGGCTAGGCCTGTAGATAATAAACTCAGAGAGGATAAAAGCAACTATAATTGGGGTGGATGAGGTGGGTAATGGAATACAGGTGGTGGCCATCTTGTATCTAATTTTCTTCTTCTATTTAAAGGACTTCCAATGAAGGCTACCCTCCAAGACCACACATAGTGCTAAAGTTTGGTACTTTGAACAATCTTATTTTTCACAAGTCTAAAATAGGTGTTTTCATAGCTTGTCTTGTAGCCGATCTAGGAATCAAGCAAATTATTAGGATAAGGTATAAAAGTATTCTGTCCTCTTGACTATTAAAGAGTTGCCTCTGAAGACTTTTAAAAACTAGGCTGTTTCTTTACCTACAAAGCTACACAGAACTATCCTCGTGAGATTAGTTTATCAAAACCATCCAAGCTAAGTATCTTGGCTCCCATGTAGGAAGCTTTGAGCCCATTGGTTGATTATTCTAAATCTTTGCTTACTTGTAAAACTGAGCTCAGTGCCTCCTTGCTTCATCGAAAGGTTTATATGAGGTAGTTAAGAACAAACTGCAATCTATTTACATCATTCTTATTCTTATTTCTTGGAGGGAAGCAAGTATCATGCTATCTTAGAACCAAGGAAGATGTCCTTAACCAGTAGCAGCAGCAGCAGCAGCAGCAGCAGCAGCAGCAGCAGCAGCAGCAGCAGCAGCAGCAGCAGCAGCAGCTCCGTTTCTGATATTTTTGTCGACAAAGTAGTTTCACTTCCTAATTTCTAATTTTCGAATTGACAAGTAAAAGGGTACAATTTCCTAAATCTTTTTAAAGGATTGGATACTAACCATATACCTCAAATGCAGTGAAAATTCAGGATACCGGTACTCTCTATGAAAGAGCAGTATTTCTTTGTGCCAAGACACAGACAGTACAGGAATTATTTTGGAATACATAAGCTACAACTCTTGTGCAAGGACACCAAGCTTCCTCATTTTCTCCCTTCTGACAACTCCTTGGGTCATCTCAATTCTTATATCACAAGTCTAGTCTTACTTTTTCTAACATCAGTTTTCTTATAGTTCCACAGTACCCATTTCTTTTTCTTATTGCCCTTAAGTCACAGCTCATTTAAGGATGTTCATCCAGCTCAGCTCTCTTATCCTATCATCTATGGTATCTACACCTGACTAAGATGACACATGCATTAAAACTAGACTGCTTTCCTTTTGCTTCTCCTGAATGTAAGTATAATACATTGTTTGTATACAAATGTCTATATTTTTCTATTAATATCATTTTTGGATAATAAAGAGATGTAAAAATGCCAATATATAAAGAGGGCAATGGATGTGAAGGAAATGGATCACAAGTCATGCTCAATTAGGTAACTTCTGGTCTATCTACTTATTGCATGTAAAGCTATATAATTATTTTAAAGAAATATTAAGAATAAAAACTCAGAAGATCCAATTTGACTTTCATAGCTCTGGATTTACCAATTCTATTTTTAATCTAGAGAAATATTCCCATGTGAGCCCAAGGAAACATACAAAGATGTCCTTTACAGCACCATTTATATCTAAGAAATTTTGGAAAACAACTTAAATGCATCACAATGGAGTGGACAAATACAAACCCAACCCATGCACCATTACAACCTGACAAGGAGAATCAGTGTTTGCATCTGAAGTCACTAAAACTACCACAAGTTAACTAACTGATCCTGACAATCACTGGAGCATACACATATATGTTCAACTTAAAAACTTTATGTTTCTGGAGCTTCAGGTGTAACTCAGTGGTACAACACTTACCTAGTATACACATAGGCCCTGGGTTCCATCCCTATGACCATTAAAATAAAGTAACACCCCAACAAGAAAACCTGGAGGCTTCTAAATTATATGTGAATACAGCCTTCCCATGAATACAGAGAAGACTAGAAGTTAACACACCAAACTAAAATGTCAAAGAAGTGATCCCAAACACATCACATGCTGATTGTACTGTAACTAAGGCTAAACTGTAAAGATCACTAAGTAAACTATAGAATTATAAAACTTCCAAGGAGAGAAGATCCTGTGGCCTTGGGCTAGGTAAAAATTTTAAGCTGGAGAGATGGCTCAGAGGGTAAGAGCACTGACTGCTCTTCCAAAGGTCCTGAGTTCAAATCCCAGCAACCACATGGTGGCTCACAACCATCTGTAATGAGATATGATATATTCTTCTGGTGCATCTGAAGACAGCTACAGTGTACTTACCTATAATAAAAAAATAAATCTTTTAAAAAAATAAATAAATCAATAAATTAAAAATCATTAAAATAAAAAGCTTTTGCTCTTTAAGAGACATGTCAAGAAAATTCAAAGATAAAGACAGGAGCTGGTAAGATGATCAGCAGGTAAAGCCTGCTGCCAAGCCTGACAACTGAGTTCACTTCCAGGACCTATCTGGTAAAGAGAACTGACTTCCATGGGTTGTCCTTGTGCTATGGCAAGTGTATAAACACACACACACACACACACACACACACGAGAGAGAGAGAGAGAGAGAGAGAGAGAGAGAGAGAGAGAGAGAGAGAGAGAGAGAGAGAGAGAGAGGGAGGGAAAGAGGGAGGGAGACGTAAGGTTTTTTATTTTTTTAAATTCAGCCAAAGATTGGGAGAAGATATCTTCAAATTTAATTTTTGATGAAGAACACATAATGGCTATTCATGGTGGCATACAACTTTAAGACCACAATCCAGGAAAAAGAGGAAGGTAGATATTAAGGCTAGCTAGGGCTACACATTGAACTCTGTCTCAAAAACCAAACAAATAACCAATAACAATGAAAAAAACCTCTTAAAACATAGTAAAAGAGCAACTCAAAAATAGGCAAAGGACTTGAATAGACACTGTCAAAGATACTATATGTCTGGCAGGTAATCACAAGATGCTTGGCATCAGTTGTCAAAGCAGGTGGCACACATTTGCTACTTAATACATATCTGTCACAAGGTCTCATATTACAAATACTGATCATATAAAGAGTTTACAGCAACTCGAAGTATCCTACACTGCTGACAGGAATATAAAATGACATAAACACCTTGGAACACAATTTATTATTCAAACTGCATCCTAATTATTTAAGCTAATACCTTCAGATTGTTCTGCCCACCGCCTTTAGTCAAATGCTTATTTTTGTAGTGAACAGTGATTAATGCACAGTATCTTGATCAGCCTGATCAAGATACTGTGAATAAGTATTGAATGCTCAGCTCTCAAGAAAATATCTATAATGCTCCTTTCAAGGTTCAGGGAACATTGAGAAAAAGGCAGATGGTTGTTGGAAAAAGCTGTGAAAGTCTCTCTGAGCATGACTATGCACTTATAAACTCACAGCAGCTATAGTTAACTGTGCAAGGGAAGGGAAGAAGGTGCTCACTGGTTCCTGGCACTTCCCCCCAGAGAGCTACCAGCAGGGGATGGGTGCTAGGGGAAGAAGTCACTGTTTTCAATGGTGTGGCCACTGGCAAGTTACCCAAACATCAATGGACTTGCTGCACTCAAGACCACATGATGGCTCTAGAGAAGGAGGGTAAGGAGGGGAATTATCTTTTAGTTAAGGTTTCTACTGCTGGAATAGTATCATAACCAAAAGCAAGTTGGGGAGACAGCATTTATTTTCCCTTACACTTCAGGAAAGTCCATCACTGAGGGAAGTCAGGGTAGGAACTGAAGGCAGAAACCTCAAGTCAGAACTGAAGCAGAGGCCATGGAGAAACTTCTTACTGCCTTGCTTCTCATGGTTTGCTCGGCTTGCTTTCTTATAGCACCCAGGCCCAGGGTGGCACCCACAGTGAGCTCAGTCCTCTCACATCAATCAAGAAAATACCTCATAGGCTTGCCCACAGACCATTCTGGTAAGGGCATTTTCTCAGCTGAGGTTCTTTCTTCCAAAATGACTCTAGCTTATACCAAGTTGATAGGAATAAAATATACAATATTATTCTCAACAATTATGTGCTGATAAATCTTAAAACATATAAAATAGACAAATTATCTTTAAAGGTACTTACAAAATTCTAAAAAGGATTTTTCCAAAGGAGGTAGTGAATATAGGCAGAGTTATTATATACATATATGTGCTTGTCAAATAATAATGTTCATTAAAAAAAAAACAAAACAGGAGGGTTGGAGAGATATCTCAGTGATTAAGAGATCCAATTGCTCTTTGAGAGAACCCAAATTCAATTCCCAGCTCCCACAGGGCAGCTCACAATTGTCTCTAACTTCAGTTCTTGGTAATCTGACTCTCTCACACAGACACATGAAAGAAAACACTACTGTACATGAAATAAAAACAATTTAAAAAAAGAAAAAAAATAGATACATTACACAGAAAGGAAGGAGATGATGATGCTTGAAGCTAGTGATGCTTGAAACATTAAACTATAGAATAATGTTATTCTCAACAATTATGTGCTAATAAATCTTAAACAAATTATTATTTTTTAAAAGGTACTGTAAAAATTCCTTCAAGCTCTACAAGTTTTACAGGCAAATTCTATGAGAACTATAGAAGCACCAATTCCAATGTCATATAAACTATCAGAGGACAGAAAATGAAGGAAGGACCATCTCTCAAGATCTAGCATTATAAGGCTAGCAATGCAAACACCAGAACTTAAGAAAAACGTTAATCAAATTCATGGACACAGATGCAAATAAAATGTGTAAGTACAAAGATCATGTCAAGTTCAGTTTAACTGTGGAACTGAACAGCAAAGTCAGTCTAGCTTACCACATTAACTGACTCAAAAAAGGGAAACACACCGGGTGTATTTCCGTGGTAGCGCACACCTTTAATCCCAGCACTTGGGAGGCAGAGGCAGGCGGATTTCTGAGTTTGAGGTCAGCCTGGTCTACAGCGTGAGTTTCAGGACAGTCAGAGCTATACAGAGAAACCCTGTCTTAAAAAAAAAAAAAAAAAAAAAAAAACTTGCCTTGGTCCACAGCAGTAAAACCCTAACTAAGACTCCTCCTAAACTTACTGGTTTTGCATGAACTTGACACAATCTAGAGTCACCAGAGAAAAATAAGCTTCAGTTGAGGTAATGCCTCTATGAGACTGAGCTTTAAGATATGTTCTCAATTAGTGATCAATGGGGGTGGACCCAGTCCATTGTGGGTGGTGCCATCCCTGGGCTGATTGATGGTCCTGGGTTCTATAAGAAAGCAACTTGTGCAATCTATGAGGAGCAAGCCAGTAAGCAGAATCCCTCCATGGCCTCTTCATCAGCTTCTGCCTCAAGGATCCTGCCCTGTTTGAGTTCCTGTCCTGACTTCAATGATGGAGAGTGCTATGGAAGTATAAGCTGAATAAACCCTTTCCTCCCCAATGTGCTTTCATGGTGTTTTATGAGAGCAACAGAAACCCTAACTAAGACAAGTTGGTACCAGAGACTTGGGTATCGCTGTCATAGGTCTGACCACGCTTTTGTTTGGAGGAATTTGGACTTTGGGTTAGGAAATGCTTTAAGCACTGCTTAATGGGCCATACTAGTAGGAACATGGAAGATGGTGGTGCTGAGAATGTTCTGAGCTGAGAGGGCCTAGCTAAAGAGGTTTCTGAGGAAACAAAATTAATTATCTGAAATGGAAACTGTTCTTGTGATATTTTTGTGAAATATGTGGCTGCTTTGTCCAAAAAATCTGCCTGAGGCTGAATTGAAGATTTGTGAGGCTGAAGTGAAGAGTTGATTTATTGATTTGGCAGAGGAAATCTCAAAACAGTCTAGTGGTGTACTTATTAATGTTCACCCTCATGCAAACTTATAATGAAAAAGAGTAAGCTGAGCAAGAAAATACAACATGTACAATTTGAGCAGAAAAAGGGCACCAGGAAGTGGAATGGAGCTCAGTCCTGTGCTCAAGAAGATAAACAGATTAAAGAAAAGCCGGATGGTAAATGGAATAAAAGGGAGTTGTGACTTCAGGCTAAGATCCAACCCAGATAAGCTTCCAGTTTGTGAAAGGAATTTAAGAAAAGATTAGGGCTGGGTGCAGTAGCACACATCTTTAACCCCAACACTGGGGGGGGGGGGGGGGGAGACATAGGTAGGTTTCAGAATTCAAGGCCAGCCTGGTCCACAGAGAGTGTTCCAGGACAGCCAAGCTTATATAGTAAAGGAAACCATGAAAAACAGAAAGCTGAAAGATAATTAGAACAAGGCAACATGTTCTTGCCCCAGCAAGCAGCAGAACTTGGCAGCTTTAGCCACATGGTTTTGGCTTTAGAATCAAGGGTAAAATAAAAGAAAGGGATTATGGCATCTCCTTCGTTGACTAAGGAAAGCAGCTGAAGCCAGGTATGTGTCAGAGAGAGGCCATTGTATGAGGCTGTGAAGGTAAAGCCTAGATTGCCTTGAGGACCCCAAGATGTTGGACATGCCAGTGTCGTGGAATACCCGCTGAGAATAGTTGCTAACAGGGAGTAGAACCAGCCCAAGAAAAAGAAATGTGTTGCAGAAAACAAAGCTCAAAGGAATTAGAGATATGAAGAGTTTTGACATGGAGATGCAGAGTCTGAAGTTTGCCTAGTTGCTTTACAGTCTTGCTTTGGTCCAGTATTTCCTCACTAAGCTCTCCTTTGGAATGGTAATGTATATCCTGTACCATTATATATAGGAAGTATGTGATCTGCTTTTTGATTTTGATTTTATAAGGGATTACAGTTAAGAGACTGTATGATTCTCAGAAGGAACTTTGAACTTTCAGACTTTTAAATGCTGATAATGTGTGTATGTATATATACAGACCATGGAGGCTTTTGGGGTTAGACTAACTGCATTTTGCATTGCGATATGGCTGCAAGCCTATGGGGCCAGGTAGCCACATGTTGTATTTGAATAAAAATGGTCCCTATAGGCCCATAGGGAGTGGTACTGTTAGGAGATATGGCCTTATTGGAGGTGTGTTACAAGGGGGGTGGTGGGCTTTGAGGTCTCATATGCTCAAGCCATGCCCAGTGTGGCATTCTCTTCCTGCTTCCTGAAGATCCAGATGTAGAACTTTCAGCTCTTTCTCCAGCACCATGTCTGCCTGCCATGAAGATAATGGACTAAACCTCAGAAACTGTAAGCCAGTCCCAAGTAAAAGTTTTCCTTTTTAAGAGTTGCCATAGTCATGGTGTCTCTTCACAGCAATAGAAACCCTAACTAAGACACTGCCCTCAATCCCTACTTTGTGTATGTGATGTACACAGGTGTACATAAGTGTACATCCATGTCTCTGTATGCAGAAGTATAAGAAGAATATCAGGTGTCCACTCTTCACCCTACTTCCTTAGGATAGATAGTATTTCCCTGATCCTAGAGCTAGGTCAGTGGCCAGAATGCCTCACCAATCCTTCCATCTACATCCCTCAAAGGCTGAGGTTAAAGGTATGAGGCTCCCATGCCCAACTTTTACATGGCTACTAAAAATTTAAACTTAAGTCTTATTGCTTGTGCCAAAAATACTCTGATCCACTCAACTTTCAAACTAGAATCACCTAGGAGATGGGCCTTTAGGTAAAACTGTAGGGGCTTATCCTGTTTTATTTTGAGATAAAGTCTTACTATGTAGCTTTGGCTAGCATGGAACTCCCAAAGTGGATCAAGCTGACCTCCAAATTATAAGAGATCTATTTCTGTTTCCCTAGTACTGGAATTATACTATCATGCTCAGCTCCCCCCTCCTCAGATTTATTTATTTTATTTTAGACTATATAAATGTTTGCCTACCTACATAACTATACACCACATGCATGCCTGGTCCCCATAGAAGTTGGAGGAGGGTATTTAACTCTGGAACTGATGGGTGGTAGAAACTGAACCTGAATCCTCTGCAAAAACAAGTTGTCTTACCCTCTGAGCCATCTCTCCAGCTCTGGATTATCTTAATGATAAATAAAGTGGAAATTACCCTTTAAGCCATCTCTCCAGCTCTGGATTATCTTAATGATAAATAAAGTGGAAAGATATGCCCACTATGGATACTATTCAGTGGTCTGTCATCCTGAACTGTATTAAAAAGAGAAAGTGAGCTGAGTACAAGCATCCAGCACTATCTGTTTCCTAACAGTGGTTGCAATGTGCTTCAAGCTCTTGCTGTCTTAAGTTCCATGCCATAATGGTCTGTACCTCAAACCGTGAGCTACAATAAACCATTCCTTCCTATATTAGGTACTTTTCTGTTGTTACTGGGATAAAGTACTGTACTGGCTGGTTTTGCATGTAAACTTGATCCAAGCTAGAGTCATCACAGAGAAAGGAGCCTCAATTATTGTTCCGTGGAGGAAGGCTCAGCCTATTGTGTGTGATGCCAATCCTCATCTGGTAGTCCTGGGTTCTATAAGAAGGACAGGCTGAGCAAAACCAGGGGAAGCTAGCCAGTAAGCAACTCTTCTCTATGGCTTCTGGATCAGTTCCTGCCCCAAGATTCCAACCCTGCTTGGTTGAGTTCCTACCTACCTCTAGTGATGGATTATGATCTGGAAGTGTAAGCCAAACAATCCCTTTCCTCCCCAGCTTGCTTTTTGTTCATGGTATTTCATCACAGTAAGAGAAACCCTAACTAGGACAAATACCATGAACTTTAAGGCAACTTAAAGAAGAACGTTTACTTTGGTTTATAGGTCCAGAGAGATTCAATAATAGTTGGATAGGTATTAGAGCAGGCAGCTGGAGGAGAAACTGACAGATCACAACTTCAACTAAAAACACAGAGAGCAAAGGAAATGAAAGAGACAAATTCTCAAAGCCCACTCCAAGACTGCACCACCTCACCAAACAGCGCCATCACTGGGGGACCAAGAGTTCAAATACATGAGTGAATGGGGACATTTCCCATTCAAAACCACCACACTTCCTTAAGTGGCTTTTGTCAGAGTATTTTTATCACAGCCCCACTCCCAATAACTTAGAAACTCAATCATCTCCCAGACACTACATTAGTTTTTGTTATTTTTTGAGATAGCCTCTCTCACTAAACCTAGAGCTCATGGATTCAGCGAGGTTGCCTAGCCAGCAAAACCTCAGGTTCCCCTTTCTTCAACTCACTGTTGCTAGAATTATATTTACTGCCATATCCTGCTGCTTTTTACATGTGGGTATGAGGCATCTGAACTCATGTCAGGCAAAATACTTATATACATAAAAATACTCATAATCATAAAATATATTTAAAAATTTTTTAAAGTATATAATAAAGTTATCATAATGAATCACAAGACTCAAAACTCTGTATAGTTTTATAGCAAAGAAATTTTTTTTTAAAAAAAAAGACATTTGGGAGGCAGAGGTAGGCAGATTTCTGAATTCAAGGCCAGCTTGTTCTACAGAGTGAGTTCCAGGATAGCCACGGCTACACAGAGAAACCCTGTCTCGAAAAGACCAAA
>NW_022196903.1:85831185-85837888 GCF_008632895.1 Mastomys coucha | reverse complement strand
AAAAAAAAAAACATTGTCTACACTTGATAAGTTAAAAATTAACAAGGCAAAAACATTTTTATAAGTAGAAAGCAAATTAAGATATTAAGATATAGGCATAAGGACAGGGTGAAGCAGACCTGGTTCAGGAGCCTACTATGTTTGCTGCTTCAAGTCTATAGTAATGTTGGCCGAAAGTCATGTACTACTTTTGACAAGGATACGGAAATGTATATGTCTAGTTCCTAAGAGAGCAAAGAAATAAGATCTCAATTTATAAACACTCCCCTACATGGAAACAGTAAGTTTTATGCAATGAAGATACAGGCCCTGATGATAAAAGAGCAATGGAGGTTGTTAAGATCTAGACTTTTCCACAGACCTAAGAGGGACTATGAGGCTAGGAATGGTATCTAGGAGTAAACTTTAGCTAATTTATATGTATGACTCTATGAATGTATACATGAAATTGATCTTAATGTTAATTTCTTCTTTTAAAGAATTCATGATTGCCTTTTAGGACTATGTGCATACATATCAGGTCAGCCTCAACGAGAAATCCTTATTAAGTGAAAATAAAACTGAATACTTGAAAAACCAACAAATTATTTTCAAAGTCATTATTCCTGTCATGAATTAAAGCAATACAAGCAGTTAAGCCTCATCATTTTCATAGTTCTAATATATTTCTTTAAAAATATATTTCTAGGGGATGGAGAAATGGCTCGATGGTTAAAAAGCACTGGCTGCTCTTTCAGAGGACTGGGGTTCTATTAGCACCCACACGGCAGTTTATAACCACTGTAACTCTAGTTCCAGAAGATCCAATACTTCTTTTGACTTCTCCAGGCACTGTACGCATATGGTGCACAGACATAAATTCAGGCAAAATACATATACATTTACATGTGTCTTTTCTTTCAATGTCCTTTCTTTGGTAAATTTGTCTTTGTTTCAGAAATGTAATTCAAAAATGCAAATTTTCACTTCTCCTAAGGGTAAAATACATAGGTGTAGTATAAACCAGAGAGGTTAATAAAAAGTACAAAGACCTAGGTCAGAATCCCATTTCTGCTGCAATAAGCTCTTGGCTAAGAACATGTTTTTGAGGCATGGTTTCTCATTTATAAAATGGTGATAGTAACCAACCTCAAAAAGTTATCAGAGTTATCCTTTCATAGGGTCTGGTTTACTGGATATTATCGGATATTATCAGTGATGACAGAGTAATGACGCTTTTCAAGGTCTAGTCCTGACTATACCCCCTGTACACTTCATGTTGCCTACAAGTACCAAGCTGTTTATGCCTCGATCCCTTTTCCTAAGTTTCTCCTCATGTTAACCCCTCTAGAATCTGTCACAAAATTCCTCACTACACTTGCCTAGGTCTGTCTGATAAATGCTTATCATTGAAGGGCCATCTAGTGCACACACTGTTCCACATACTGGTACTCCTTAACTGGGTGTGGTGAGCACCCCTGTATTTCAGTACTTCGGACAATAGCAAGTGATTAAACAATCTGGTCTACCATTGTGCAGTAACAAGTATATAAGAAACTAAGACACAGTGTTAGAGTTAGAATTACTGCACAATAAGAATCAGATTTGTTGACTTGAGGCTGAGATAAAATTTCAAGTCATCTTACTATACACAACTATCCTACCCATGCAGGAAAATCTTACTAACAGCTGCTTTTGTCATTTTTATTTAGTGTCAGCATCCTGCTTTGGATTTGAATCATGTGCTGACTTCTTTGGGACTGTTTTGAAAACCACAGAGCATACTGATTTCTACCCTTTCAAAAGCAAGGGTGCCAGCTATTGTGCTAGCCCCTGTCACTCACCTCAGCCACCTGCTGGGTCCCCACTCTGTGCTGAACCAGCCCCTCCATATTTGTAGCCATGGTGAAGCAAGATCATTAGAGAACCTGTTTGGAAAAATGCAGCAACTTCTATCAGGTGTGGAAAACCAGGCTACTTGAAAATTATCACTCATCAGAATTCGTCTTTGATACTGTCTTACAAAGACCATGCCTTCTACAGGAAACAAAGCCAGCAGGGTAATCATATCTAGATATGCCATAAAATTAATGTACCAACTTTTGTAGAAACATTTCAATTGGTAAGTTTCTCTTGGCAGATATAAATGCAAAGAAATAAGGGACTTATCAGATCTTCTTGGTTTAACCTCTCAGAGAGGTGGAAACTTCACAAGCCTTTTTGGGTAGCTTAGTCACAGTACACTGAGTAAAATGGTGGCTATCTGAGAAAACTATGAGGTCAACTTTGGACAGAATACTAGCTTGCTAGATTGCTATCAACTAAACTTTTATTACTAGTGGCAATATGAGAAGCAAAACCATGCCCAGATTACATACCTCATTTACAGGCTGAAAGATAAACAATACACCAACAAAGAGAGGCAAAGAATATGCTAACAAGACAAGGTACTCATCAATTTATTAATATGTATCTATTAATATATATTTGAGACAGAGTCTCACTGTGTAGCTCTAACCAGACTGGAACTTGCTATGTAAACCATATTAGCCTCAAACTTAAGAGATCCATACCTGCCTCTGCCTCCCAAATGTTGGGATTAAAGGAATACGTGTGTGTGTGTGTGTGTGTGTGTGTGTGTGTGTGTGTCCTTAGCTTTCTACTAATTGAAAAAAAAAATATATTGATGCTATCATTTGCAGAATTTGAGGAAGATCATCTAAAGACCAAAAAGCCTGATGGCCTCCTAGGTCAGAGTCACTTAAACAGTCACTGCTGACCTCCATCTCTTCTAGTCACAAACATGACAGCTCCATGAGTATCCCCTAGACACTTTTCAAAAGACAGGGTTTATTTGGGTCAATTCATTATCTGAATAGATCCCAGGCTAAACAGAAAAACAAGCTCTAGCAGAATATCGTTGAATTTATACATAAAAACTGTACAATAGTACTGTACAATATACTTATGTGTAATATATACAGATGCACAATTAGTTCATTTGCTTGCTTGGACTATTATACAATGAATAGTTTCACAAAGCACCTTTCTATAGCATTCTTACTTATGAGGCACAGATCTCCAAGCTTTTTAACTGTAGCCATTTTCTGTATTTTTCTACTCATTATTAGGTAGCCACTTCTATTACTTTAATTTCCATTTAGATTATTTCACTGCCTAAATGAGTGGTAAATGGAGTGTGAAACTGGTTGACAACATAAAAAGACCTAGAACCTATAAGCACAGGTACGGCACCAACAGGGACATGATACCAGGTCACAGATAGCAGTGATTCACCTCCATATACTATGGCCAGGCATAAGCTATAAGGGTTAGTCTTCTTCTTACTCTGAAGTCTTTTCTTTCAGGGTATACAGGGTTGAGGAACAAACCTAGAGCCTATCACATGCTAAGCATGTTCTACCAGTGAGCCACACTACCAGTCTGCTTTTTTAAATTTTTTTTTGTAAGTAGATAAAACTTTTTGTTTCTACTAAATGCAAGAGGGAACACTGGGGGCTGGCGAGATGGCTCAGCAGTTAAGAGCACTGACTGCTCTTCCAAAGATTCTGAGTTCGGATCCTAGCAACCACATGGTAGCTCACAACCATCCATGATGAGATCTGACACCTTCTTCTGGCGTGTCTCAAGACAGCTACAGTGTATTACGCTGGAGCGAGTGGAGCCAGAGGAGCGAGCAGGGCTGGAGCAAGCAGAGGTCCTGAGTTCAATTCCCAGCAGACACATCATGGCTCATGGCCACCTGTACAGCTACAATGTACTCATACACATAAAATAAATAAATAAAATCTTAAAAAAAAAAAAAAGAGGGAACATGACTTTGTTTTAAATTTTTTGTTATTGTTTTTGTTTGTTTTGTTATTGTTTTGTCCTTGCTATGATTTGGTTCCAACTCAGAAAAACAGAAAAAGAAAGGAAAGCAACATTTGAGATATGCAGAAAAGTTGTAACACACAGCTACATGTATGAGTTCTAGACTTGCACTCTTCAACAAAGAAAATAATGATAACCAACAGATATCATATGACAAGAATTCAATTCAGCCAGCCATCCACAACTAATCATTTTATAACTCTGAAACATAATCACTGTTTCTGCTACAAACTGTAGTTTAAGTAAAAATAAGTAACTCTAAATACATGTGGAACACTGGTAGAGAATTATTACTGAATAATATGTAACTATCAGAACATTCTTTAAAAGACCTATCTTTTTATGGGGTCTCCTGAAAAACCCCAGAGACAACTGTCTGAATTCCAAGCTTAATTTAATAACTCAGAAAACTTATTGCAATGATCCACCTTATGGGCTTCTTTTTGCTTTTGTTTTATATTATTAAGGACCAAATTCACAGCTTTAAACCTGCTAGGAAAGCACTTTATCACCAAACTATACCTCTACCCCAAATCACTTTAAATCTGCAGGGACAGTCAACTTATGATAGTTATAAGTCACAAAATAATGCTAGTAAACATATGTATAAATATTAAGTCAGGATTCTGGATACTATTTGACTGTAAGTGTATACAATTGTAAATGTCTTCCCCATTCTTTAACATGTCTTGATGAGAAGCAAGTAGTATATTAATGCTGAATGGATCAATATTTTGGGAGTTTGTATTACTTTATTGGCATACAATGGGGATGCATGTGTATGTGGTGGTACACATGTGAAGAGGATAATTTGCAGCTGATTCTTTCTGCCTCTATGAGGGTTCTAAAGGCTTACACACCACCTGGCTTGTAAGCACCTACCCCAAGCCATCCTGCCTACCCTGGCAGACTGCATTTTAATGTTTTAAGAACATTCTCTCCTACCCTAGGGTTAAAAGTACCATGATACGAATTTTATTATATAAATGCTAAATAATGTTATCATTCACTTTTTAAAGCTCTAATCCATATGCCCTTTAGTTTTTTTTTTTTAGTGTGATGAGTCTGGCACCATGCACTGAACCACCTATCCTTTTATCACTGATCTGTAATGTCATCTCTGCCATTGTAACTCAGGTTTCTTTCTGAGTGTAGATATAATGGCTGGTTCTCTATTCCACCACTGGCTATTTATCTTTCTGTTTGCTACCATCATTATTTCACTGTCACAGCTTTATAGGCCTTGTCCACTTCCTGAACCATCTCTTGAATTCCTGGAATTCTTGATGTCTATGTTGGTTTTCTACCTCCCAAGCAGCATCAGCCATCAACTGTTAAATAAAAATGAAAGAGGAGGAATGTATGCCTTCTGAAAAGCAGAGACAGTTAAAGTAAGAACAAGCAGAGAAACTTCAGACAACCATGATTCCAACAGAAAGACTTTCATCCAACTTGAGCAGATAAGTTAGAGGGAGTTTCAAAACTGCATTTAACCATGTGAGAAAATGTGGCATGCAAACCAAATCCTATATGCACGCGCACATGTGCCAGTATATGTGTGTGTGTGTGTGTGTGTGTGTGTGTGTGTGTGTGTGTGTGTAACTTCTCCTTGCAGGATATCACAATGTAAAAAGTAAGTAAAACAACCTCTTAGGAAATGTCAGGAAGAAGAGCTGTAGGGTACCTTTAACTAAGTGCTCCTGAAATAAAGATAATGTGAGCAAGACTCACCACCATACAACTGCAGGACATCCCACAGACACAAAAGTCATATGGGAAAGGGAGGTCAGAGCCTTTGGAACAAAGTATGGGGCATCACTTTTCAATTAGAGGACATCTCCCTTCCCAAAATGACAATCTCCAAAGAACAGTGGTAGTTGGAAAACTCAGTCACTAACTTCATAATTGAAATCTAGAAACAACAAAACTAAAACCTATTTACTACTGAAATAAGCTTTTAGGGACTTGGGAGAACTAGATGTATGGCTCAGTGAAAGAGAGCCTGCTTAGCATGCGCAAGAACTGGGTTTTGATAAAAGCACCCAAAACAGGCCCTTTTGGTTTATAGAGGTAAGCTTACCAGCACCAACAGTAACCAACAGCTGATGTTGTATTAGTAAGTATTGTAGACAGAAAACAGCTAGTTCTGGCTATAGAAACCTGAAGATGACTCTTCAGCTAGCTAATCTTCAGATTGTACCCAGAGTCATGTTGATGGAAGAGAACCCAGCTAACTGCCAAAAGAGCTATCAAGACACAGCACTTGTAAGTAAAAAATGTGGTAAATCCCAAATAGCCCACTAACTCTTATTAAGAAACTACAATGACCAGACAATGAACTGAAGGTTGAGAATTAACAAAATAAGGGAAGTCCTTTATCCTTGATGAACCCGATGCGATGCAATTTAATAGCTATGGTGAGTGTCCCAAGAAAGAAGTAACTCCCTCTGCTGGAGAGCTAATGACATCTTAAAGGGGAGTTAGTGAGATGCCTCTGTGGTTTGTAAAAGCACTTGCCCTCAAATCTGACAGCCTGAGTTAGATCCCTGAAATCCACATGGTAAAAGGAGAGAATCAACTCCATCAACTTGTTCTCCACATGTATCTTAAAGATATATTTAAATGAGGTTTTAAGAACTGGGAATTTGGGCTGGTGAGATGGCTCAGTGGGTAAGAGCACCAACTGCTCTTCCAAAGGTCCTGAGTTCAAATCCCAGCAACCACATGGTGGCTCACAACCACCTGTAATGAGAAGTGGGAATTTGAGCTGGGCAGTGGTGGCACATGCCTTTAATCCCAGCACTTGGGAGGCAGAGGCAGGTGGATTTCT
>NW_022196903.1:85712374-85830757 GCF_008632895.1 Mastomys coucha | reverse complement strand
TCTTAAAAAAAAAAAAAGAAGTGGGAATTTATCAAAGAAAGAAAGAATGGAGAGTTCTAAGCAGGAAGGACAGTTCTTAAGGAACTAGCAAGTCTGACACAGAATGAGGTATTTGAGGAATAGTAGGCAATATGCCAAAAACCATGGGAGAGGTCAGACATAGACACTGACACTGGATGCTGGGGAACCATCAACAGCTTTAACATGATTGGATCTTATCTTCAACAAAAGAAACTTTTTTGATAGCAGGGTGGAGGTGACAGGAAAAGTAATATTGCAGACAAAAGCCAGTAAAGAATCCACGACAACAGTAAGAACTGAAGGTTGATCCTTAAATTTAATTCGAACTAAGGAGTTATCCTGAGCAGCACATGATGACAGCAGGACACAGTAAGTAAAAACTCTAGAGCTGACCACAAGGTAACAAGAGCACAAATGAACTCTTCCAGACTCACAGAAGGCTGAGAGCTGATGAGACCCTGTCTTCAGTTAAGCAGGCTCTTGATAGGAACAACAGGTCTCTCTCAGCGGCCAGGAAGTATAACTATGGCACTCAGCAACAGAGAAACTGTCTTCAGTAGCTGGAGTCTAGAAACTCATCTTTCATGATCAAGTGATTCAAATCACTCATGCTTATGCACTGCCTACCTGAACAAGAACTTAACAACATTCAAAGTGCCTACTGTCCTGAGCAAGTCTCCTTGATTGTGAGGCTCAGGCACTAAACTGATCTCTCTAATGCTAACCACATCAGACTGCCAAAACTAGATGTAAAATGTTTATATTGGAACTCATAGTATGTTGCAGCTACTATTTGTTGAAAGTGCTGCTTTTACCTTCTCAAAAAACAAAAACAAAGAAACATGAAGGCAGAAACTAAAGCTATGAAACATTCTTTAAGATCTACCCAAAACTGAACTGTATGTATATTGTATAAACAACCAAAGGCCAACTATAATTCACACTGTTAAGCTGCAAGCTGGGCAAAATGAAAGGGCTGAATTAGGGTGTAATCTGAAATAATTAAAAATAAGTCAAGGTTGGGCAGTGGTAGCCCACACCTTTAATCCAGCACTCAGGAGGCAGAGGCAGGCAGATCTGAGTTTGAGGCCAGCCTGATCTAAAGATTAAGTTCCATAACAGCCAAGGCTAAACACAGAAACCCTGTCTCAGTGGGCTAAAAAAAAAATAATAATCAAGGTCAGCTATAGTGAGCATGCCTTTTTGATCCCAAATATAACATTTAGAAATTAGCAGTTATTGGGGCTGGAGAGATGGCTTAGTGGGTAAGAGCACTGACTGCTCTTCCGAAGGTCATGAGTTCAAATCCCAGCAACCACATGATGGCTTACAACCACCCGTAAGAGATCTGACACCCTCTTCTGGTGTGTCTGAAGACAGCCACAGTTTACTTAATTATAATAATAAATAAATATTTGGGCTAGAGCAAGCGACCCAAAACATGATGAAGGCTCACAACTATCTGTACAGCTACATTGTGTACTCATATACATAAAATAAATAAACCTTTAAAAAAAAAGAAATTAGCAATTGTTTAAATTAATTAAATGTTCTAGTCTATGAGATGAGATAAGTAACTGATACCCTATTACTTTATGAAACTTGCTTGTTCCACATAGTTAGTTCCAGGATTAGGTAGTAACCCAATCCTGGAACTCAACCCAAAAAAGCAGTATCTAATGATCATTTGAAAAGTAAAAGGCAGGCAGGCAGGCCAGCTGTCATGATGGCAACTTTAATCTCAGCATTTAGGAGGTAGAGGTAGACCAATACCTGTGAATTCAAGGCCAGCTGATCTACAAGGTGAGACCCTGTCTTTAAAAAAAAAAAAAAGATACTACTGGATACAATTTCATGACATAATTTAAGTATATTCTGTTAGAAACCTATTTATTTTTACATTTTTAAAATTATATTTGTTCTCTTATATATTTTATCCCAACCACAGTTTCCCTCCTCCCTTTCCTGTCTCCCCCTCACACCTCTAACCTCATTCCCCCTCCATTTCCCTACAGAAAAGGCTAGGCCTTCCAGGGTATCAACCAAACATGGCACATCAAGTTACAGTAAGACTAGGTACCTCCTCCCATGTTAAGGCTGGATGAGGCAACCCAGTAGGAGGAAAAGGGTCCCAAAATCAAGCAAAAAGGATCAGAGGCAGCCCCCACTCTCACTGTTAGAGGGGTCCCACACAAAGACCAAGCTACACAACTCTAACATGTACAGAGGTCAGACCCATGTAGACACCTATTTATATTCATGGAAAAATAAAAATCTAGATGACATAAAATAAGAAACACAAAGCTACAGATTAGATGTCAAATTAGGATTTAGAATTAGGACATGAGAAAAAAAAATCAAAGTTTAATATAATACCAATGTTCTTCAGTAGAAAACATGCCCTTTAGATGCCTCTAAGGCCAAGCTTAAATCCACAACCAGTTATCGAAATCCTGATGCTTTTAAGACTTCAAATAATCACTTAGCTTCTGGGTCATGTGATTTCCTACTCATCATGCCCATCCAAAGAAGACTAGTTTCTTCTTTCAGTAAGAAAAAGGAGAAAATAACATTCCCAGGGAGGAGGGAGAACAAGAAATGAAGAGCATAGGAAAGTAGCAGCTTCCACAGCCATGTTGTTCCTATGCTGCTGGGGAACTACTACAGTGTTTGTGTGTGTGGAGACTGCTTCCCATCCTACCAATGACTCAAGTGTAATAATAATGATATTGATTCTGTTTCTGTTAGAATGAGCCAGGGATAGACAATTGGAAAAGGAGGACAAACTTCTGGGCACCTATGACATATTTTCTGTCAAACTAGGTATGTTTTGATCCTCAGCACTTTAGTATGATGCATAAGCTCCAACAAGGAAGTCAGAAGAACGGACACACAAGGAAACATATTTAAAGTGATCCAGCTGCTAATGAAGTGCTAGTGTTCCAACTCATACCACTCTGACTTTAAAACTTACACTATTACCTCTAGACCACATTATACTTCAAAATCACTTCCCAAGAAAAACAAAAAGTCAAGGAAGAAAAACAGTAACAGGGTATCAGTTACTTATCTCTCATCCATAGGCTAGAACATTTAATAACTAATTTAAACAACTGCTTATTTCTATATGTTACACACTTCAGTACCGCTGTCAGGAATTTATAATCCAGCTCCACCACGACAATTTCTTAGGAATTCAAAATTACTTTTAGTATTTTAGCTATAGAGTAATTATACTGACCAGAATTGTTAAGTTAAAAAATAAGTAGAACACTGAGGGTAATTTTTAACAAGGGTTTCTCTGTGTAGCCCTCGCTGTAGTAGTCCTGGAACTCTGTAGACCAAGCTGACCTCAAATCCCAAGTGCTGGGATTAAAGGCATGCAGCACCACCATCACCTGTCAATTTTTAACACTTTTTTTTTTAATAGTATAGAATAGAGTTTATTCAGGGCATAGGGAGGGGAGTTAAGAGGGTAGTAGAGACAGAGAAAGGCAGAGGGGGGCGGCCATGAACATGTGGAGAGAGAGTGGGGAAGGGAATGGGAAGAGAGCAGGGGCAGGAAGGCAAGAGGAACAAGAGAGCAGGAGAGAGAGGAGGAGGCTCTCTACTAACAGAATAAATATTCACACCAGAAAACAACAGTACCAGCAGCCCGAAGTCTCTGATGCACCTCTCCTGTTACCATTAACTTTCCTTTCTTCTCCTAATATCTATTACCAAGGATGATTTTTTGCTTGTTTTTAACTATAAGTAATATACTTTTATGTGTGTTTTGCTTCTCTTGCAGTCCATTTTCATTACTGTCTAGGATCCTAACACATGACTATACCATAACCCACTCATTTACAGCTAGTGAGTGTTCAGTTTGTTTCTAGTCTGGAGCTCTTATACTAGTACTTCTGTTAACAGTCTTACCCATGCCTTTCGGTAACTGAGATCTTGCCCTGGCTTGTCTTTAACTCAGTTATCTACCTGTCTCTGCTGAGATCAATGGTGTAAGCCATCATGCCCAGGTCTTACTTTTTAAGTAAGTTTTACCACTGATCTCTTCAAACCCTTTTATTTCTTTTCATTTACTTTTTAGTTTTTGCTTTTCTGAGATAGGATTTCACTATGTAGCCTAAGCTAGCTTCAAACTTGCCATCCTCCCGCCTCACATCTGAAGTATATCTCCAGATTTTAGTATCTCTTACTTTGTTGCCAACTATAATAGGTAGTACTTATTCATTGTATGATTACTATCTTTCATTCATTCATGATCCAATCACACACTAGAAGATGCAGAGCTAGGATAACAAGTATGCACTACTACACCTGGTTCAATTACACATCCTATAAGGGAATATCTTATATCTCTCTCGAAAAACAATTATAATAATCTTATTTCTTAAAATTGTACTAAGTAAGTCAATACATACATTCTAGTCACTAGCCTTTTCAGCTGAGGACTGATATAATACCACTTGTGACATCTGCTTTTCACCTTGGTAAAACAATAATTACTAGGTATTCACCTTTTCAACCTAGTAAATCTTGTGTTTCTGCAGAATAG
The DNA here is from genome assembly GCF_008632895.1 of Mastomys coucha. Classification (NCBI taxonomy): domain Eukaryota; kingdom Metazoa; phylum Chordata; class Mammalia; order Rodentia; family Muridae; genus Mastomys; species Mastomys coucha. The sequence goes on along the minus strand of NW_022196903.1, from coordinate 85,826,181 downwards.
GGGTATGGGAGAGAGGATCATGAGCAATATGTCATTTCTGACATGTTCTATTAATACACAATCAGATTCACTGCAGAATAAAAGACCCTGGAGAAAATGCATACTGAAGCATTCCAGCATTGAGCAATTTTTCAAGAGGCATCCAATCAGTGCTAGAATGTAAAGGGCACCTATGGGTAGCTTGTTGGAACCTTTTTTAGCTCTTGCATAGATAGCTGTTTCTTACTACAGAGAGCAGTAAAGGTAAACAAGGAAGGTTCCTGGAGAGCTCTAGCCTTTGAGTCTCACCAGCCTCATTTCTCCTAAGAGCTGCCCTTTGCTCCAGACCTAAGCACATTCTTCCACATCTCCCATGAATCCAAACTGGAAAAAATTATCTTGTAATGAAATTCCTCTCTATTTACATTCTAACATTTCCAAAAAACCTTTGGGACTATCAGTAAATACAAAATAGATCATGTCACCACATATTAAAAGGTTTTAATTCTTTTATTATTACAATGGAGGAGGTACTTTTTATTGCCTATAAGTCATACTTTGCTCTGAAACTTTCACTGACATATGCTTTCTAAAATTCAAAACTGCCTCATCAAGTCCAGTTAAAAATCTGCACTAACTCTCATTTCCTATCCTTAACATTTCACTTTTTTTAAAAAAAGATTTATTTATTTTATGTGTATGACTACACTGTAGCTGTACAGATGGCTGTGAGCCATCATGTGGCTGCTGGGAATTGAACTCAGGACAGCCCGCTCGCTCGGCCGCTCGCTCCGCTCCACGCTGCTCACGCTCACGTAATTCACTGTAGCTGTCTTCAGACGCACCAGAAGAGGGCGTCAGATCTCATTACAGGTAGTTGTGAGCCACCATGTGGTTGCTGGGATTTGAACTCACGACCTTCAGAAAAGCAATCAGTGCACTTACCAGTTGAGCCATCTCACCTGCCCCCAACATTTCACTTCTCATCTCTTCAAGACACCCAGATGGCAAGGTATGAACCTGGCTAAAGAATCCCTAAACAAATGCCCATGCCAACATCCTGAGTTAGGCTTCAGTTCTCCCTATATACATCTCCTTCTCATCACTGTGAGCTATACCAGTTGAAAGTGTTCCCTGGCTGTCATGCCTTTAGGTAGAAAGCTTCAACATTAGCTTTTCAGTAATGTGGAGGGGTATCCTAGCTACCAGAGTTCACAGAAAGTTGCAAAGGGTTATGGAGAAGAAACAACAAGATAGCAAAAAATGACAAAGAATGTCAGCCTTTAGGCAAGTTAAACTTCCAAAGACCAGAAAGCCATCGTCTATAGTGTGTGACAGAAACATGAATTTCAGATGATCAGACAGAAAAAAAGGTCAGCCATTACGTGAGATATAATAACATTTACCTTTGATCCCAGCACTCAAGAGGCATAGTCAAGTGAATCTCTGAGAGTCCCAGGCTACCCAGGGCTACATATAAGACCCTGTCTCAAAAAAAAAGAAATCAGCTTTTCATAGTCAGCAATAAAGCAAGACACACTAAAATGTACGGAATTTATATCAGGTACTAGGGTAGTTTTGATGAGCTTCAGGGCCATTTCCTACTCTGTTTTTCAAGACAGGGTTGCAAGCCCGGAACTCATTATATGACCCAGACTGGCTTCAGTCCCCTTGAGATGCTAAGCTCCATTCACAGATGATCCCCATTGGTGTCCACTCTGGTACTTCAAACCTCTGGAGCAAATGGCACACAACTCAACAACAAATACCTAAATGTGAACCTCAGTATGTGGAACCACTCAAACAAGATACAGGCCATCTCACCACAGTCTCACCTCCCTTGTTTGCAGTTACTGAAGCAACTCCTCACCCACTCTCTTCCATCTCAGTATTGGCTCCCTTTTCCCCAGTTTACAAATGTATAAACCTCAAAAAGACTGCTTACTCAAGATTCTGGAACCAAGTTTTTCTAACTCCACGACCCAAGATCCTTCCACCATACCAGATGACTTGGCTCCTTGTATTAAACACTTCTCCACCTAGGCATGGTAACACAGACCAGACTACAGTCTCAGCTGCTCAGAGGCTAACATAGGAGATCACTAGAGGCCAGGGTTAAAAGGCCAACCTCAAACTAAACAACAACAAAACCCTCAAAACTTCCTAGAATTCCTCTTATAAAGAGACTGTTGACATAAACCCTACTCCCAATACTCCCAAACAGAGTTCTCATTATGTAGCCCTGGCTGGCTAATATGTTAAAAGAATGTCTACTGAAATCCAATTCAAATTCCCTGCTTAGAATAATGGACATTTTATTGCTGGTCATGCTAACCCAACTGTCAAGTTCGGGTAAAAATGCACCAATTAAATATGCAGCACTTGGATATCAGTAGTGTCATCAACTTACTCAACAAAGCCTTCCCTTCCCATCTTCAAGCTTGCTATCCAGGACCCAGCTCTTTTCCTGAAATCGAGTCAAACATCACATTCTCAGTGAAGCCTGACTTCCTCGTCATCCAATCTAAATTAATGACCTCACGATTCCTTCTGCACACTATCCAGTTTCTTCCCTGGAACTGACTATTCTCTGAGCCTTTGTATCCCCTCAACGTCCAAAACTCTAGGGGAGAATGGCTCCCTGACCAGGTCAGTTGAATCTCTTGGAAGTATCCCTTAGTGCCTAAGGATAGGCTGTGTTTAATGAACGAAGTAAAGAGAATCACCTCACAAGTTTTGCACTCCAGTTGGTTCCTTATATTTTTCCACATCACCATTTTGGGACTAGGGATGTTACTCAACGGCAGGGCCATCCCCAGCACCACAATAAGAAGAAAAAACTACCACCACCATTTGCAAACTACTTTGAGGCTCGCAGGGTAGCTTGGACTCCATTTTCAGAGAAGAGTCCCTCAAACAATGCTGAGGAGAGAGGCGCGGCTTGGCAAGAACGCCTGGTGTCCCAATTTCACTGACTGAAATGGAGCCCGCCAGAGGGACTCCGTCCAGAGTCGTGAGGAAAGTGCGACCCCGAGGAGCCTCCGTGTGCCGACGAGCTCTCCCCTCCAGGCCGCGCCATGGGTTCAAAAAGCATCCTCAGCTTCCCAGCCCGAGACCCACCAAGTCCCTCAGAGGCTGGCCCGGCCGGCCTCTCGCCCTGCACTATCAGCCCCCGGGACCTCCCTCTCCCACCTGGACCAACCAGCACAGCCCCGGGGGCGGCGCCGCAGGCCGTGGCCCTCCTGCACGGGGGGCGATTGGCCAGCCCGGCCGTCACTCAGGAGGTCGCGCCCTGCCCACGCCCCCCTCCCTCCCCTTCCACCCTCCTAGCCCGGAAAAACGGCGGTTGGGCCAGGGTGGCAGCCAACGGCAGGCGGGGAGTGCTGGGGTGAGGAGCGGGGGACACAGGAAGAAGCGGGCAGGCCAGGCGCGCGCGGAGGGGAGCCTGGCCGGCCGGCGCCGCGGGGACAAAATGGCGGCGCTGGCGGAGGGCCAGGCGTGAGGCGGGGCCGCGGACATTCCCCCCTCCGCCCCCGCGGCGCGCGGCCGGCCCGGTCAGGACAGCGGCTCGCCGGGCTCGGCCCCGGGCGGGGAGGGGAGTGGAAGAGAGGGGAGGGGAGGGCGCGGCCCGGCCCACTATGCAAAGCGCCGGCCGCCGCCGCCGCCGCCACCGCCCCGTGGCAAAGGTAAAAGGCCGCGTTCAGCCTCCGCGGCCTCCTCCATGGCGGCGCAGGCCTGCCCTCCGCCGCGCTGCGCCGCGCCGCGGCTTGGCCCGGAGGGCTTGCTTACCTCAGGGTTGGGCGCCACAACAACCGTGGAGCAGGTCCCGTGTCTGCGGCGGGCGCCCCCGGCTAGGAGGGCAGGGCGCGGGCGGGGCAGGCGCCGGAGGGCAGGAGCCCGGAGGCTCCGGTGGCTGGGACGCCGCGGCGGGCCGGGGCGGAGCGGGGCGGCGGGCCGGGCCCTGGCGCCGCCGGGGTCGCGGAGGGACCGCGCTTTGTTATTGTTTTTGTCAGTGAAAGGTCAGAGTTCGTGACCCCGGTGCCGCTGCCGCCGCCGCCCGCGCGCTGGGAGGAGGAGGGCGAATGTTCCTCTTCCTCTTCCCGGCGCCAGCCTCACCGCGGCGGCGGGGGGCGGGCGAGCACGCGATTGGCTGAGCGCGCGCGCGCACCGGAACGCCGCCGCTGCCGCCGCCAGAGCTAAGGCCGGCAGGCCTGGACCGGGCAGGTGCGGCAGACGCCGTAGGCTCCGCTTGCAGGCTGAAGAAGCGGGCCCTTGACTGGCGCCGCGCCGAGAAGTCGCTAGCGAGCGGTTTCCCGGGAGTGCGCAGAGCTCCCGGTACCTTCCTCGGGATGGGTGGTAGTAGCTTGAGGTCTTGAAACTCCAAGGATGTGCATGCTTCTGGCCGGACCAGGCAAGTGTGCAGATGCCCCAGGCCCCTTGGAAACCAGACTTGTGCGGTCCCATGCCCCTCCTCCTCCCGATTTGAGTAAAGCTGCTTTGGCATGCACTGATTGCATTCTGCAAAGCCTCTGGGTTATGCTTCGCCATTGGGCTTGGGAAGGTGCGGCCGTTCCCTCTCAGTGCCTGTCTGCAAAGTTCATCCATCCTCCTGGATCACCGTGCTGTGTAGATTGGAGATACTCTACCACACATACACACACCTCTTGCTCATTAGAAATAAATGCTTCAAGATTTTTGCAGTAGACATTTAGGGTGACTCCAATCGAATTTCTATTTGGTGGCAAGTGTTTTAAACACAGTCCCCTCCCCTTCCTGTCGCCTGGGAAAGTGTGTGTGTGTGTGTGTGGGTGTGTATCTCTGTTCCCTACAGACCCTGTAGCTGAAAGTTTTCCTTATTTATAGGACATGTGACCCAGCTCAGTAACATGGGTAAGGTAGCCTATATATAAGTCCTTTGACTGTAAAATTCTTGTAAGTATGGAGTGTTCTGTTATATACTTTTCCAAGAATTTAAGTTTGTAATGCTAAATAATACAGTGTAAAAAATTCACATTAGATGGGGTTTTCGGAGGAACAGTACAATTGTACAAGGTTTAAAAATAAATCATAATGAATGCACTTATCTTGGTTTATAGTTTTTTTTTCTTCAGTTAATATTCTGGCTCTGCAAATGAACCATTCTTTTTTTTTTATTAGATATTTTCTTTACTTACATGTCATATGATTTCTCCTTTCCCAGTTTCCCCTCAAAAAAAAAAAAAAAAAAGAACAAACCCCTTTTGCCTCCCCCTGCTTGCCACTCCACGCTCCCACTTATTGGCCCTGGCATTCCCATACACTGGGGCACAGAACCTTCACAGGGCCAAGGGCCTCTCCTCCTATTGATGATTGACTTTGCAATCCTCTACTATACATATGCTGCCGGAGCAATCAGTCCCACCATGTGTACTCTTTGGTTGGTGGTTGAATCCCTGGGAGCTCTGAGGGTACTAGTTAGTTCATATTGTTGTTGTCCTAAGGGGCTGCAAACCCTTCAGCTCCTTTGGTCCTTTCTCTAACTTCTTCATTGGGGACCCAAACGAACCATTCTTAAGCTGCCACTTAAACTCAGGAACTAGAACTCACTTTAAGTAACCACAGTAAACAAAACCAGAGCTCTTTGATACTGGTTGGTGAAGTTAGCCCGGCTTCTGTTGGCCACATTTGCAGTAACCTTAAGTAGCTTTTCAAGTTAAACTGTTTAAAATTGTAGCAACTTTTCTCTTGACAATAGTGCATGAGGGCACCTGCACAGATACATTGTTAGCAGGTAACAAGTGTTTGGAAGCTGGGGTCAGGAAGGCTTTGTAACACTTTAATACATTTTAGAACCACAATGGCACAATGTAAGGTGGATTTTGGGGGGGGGGGTTGTTTTTTTTTTTTTTTTTTGGTTTTTTGAGTGGATTACTCTTAGTAAGCAGGCGTTTGAGTTCAAGGCCAACCTGATCTACATAGTTCCAGGACAGCCAGGGCTATGTAGAGAGAGACAGCTCACACAGATGCACCAGTCCTGCCCCCTCAGTACCGGGATAAAAGGTCTGCATCACCGCTGCTTTACCTTCACCTTCGCAATGCTTTTGCCATTCATTGCCAGCCTTTTATAAGGTTTTCACTGTGATGTTCTTCAGAACCGCCAAGCTGGTTTATTCTGAACAGTTGCCAGCTCACAGTGTCTGATAGAGTTGGCAACAGCACTTCTTTTGAGCACCACAGTTGACATGTGTCCCAGGCTTAGGTCAGTGATCTCATTGCCAAAATGTATAAGACCAAACAATGTGGCTCAAGTTAGCCAGGCAAGGTATCCTACACCTTTGATCCCCCACTCAGGAGGTACAGCCAAACAGATCTCCGAGTTCAAGACTAGCTTGATCTATAAAGTAAGTTCCAGGACAACTAGGACTGCTACAAAGGGAACCACTGTCTGAAAAGAATAAACAAAATGGCCCAAGTTGGCCTCAAAACTCACTATGTAAGTATAACCTTGAACTTCTGATCATCCATCCCTGAAATATAGGAATACACCACGTTGTCCAGTATAGGTGGTACTTGGAATGGCTTAGGGTCTCTTACTGGGGTGAAACACTAAATACCAAAAGCAACTTGGGAAGGAAAGGTTTTGCTTATACTTCTAAATTACAGTTCCTCATCAGAGGTGGTAAAGAGAACTGGAAGCAGGAGCTCATGGAAAACCCATGGAGGAGTACTGCTTACTGGCTTGTTCCTTATGGCTTGCTAAGCCTGCTTTCTTACAGAACCCAGACCCACCAGCCTAGGGGTGGCACCATCCCAATGGACTCCGCCCTCCCCCATTATTCACTAAGAAAGTACCCCACAGCACAATATTATGGAGGCATTTTCTCAATTGAGGTCCCTCTAGCTTGCGTCAAGAAGACATAAAAACTAGCCACCTCATAAAGTGGAAACTTCTGGGGTTATTTTTTTGAAAGTTATGTCGGGGCTGGTGAGATGGCTCAGTGGGTAAGAGCACTGACTGCTCTTCAAATCCCAGCAACCACATGGTGGCTCACAACCATCCCTAATGAGATCTGGTTCCCTCTTCTGGTGCGTCTGAAGACAGCTACAGTGTACTTTCATATAATAATAAATCAATTTTTTAAAAAAGAAAAAGTCAGTTATGTCAAATGATGTTTTGCTGGAGCACACAGGTAAAGAGATGCTTTGCTAAAACAGACACAAGAAAGGACGAGTGATGAAGTAGAAATATGACCTCACAGACAGTGGGAGCTCAGAATTGGTTTGCTTTACTCTGTCTCACTTCACTAACAACACACATGTATTGGTTTTACTTTACATTGCATTGCTGAGCTCTGCTTGCGTGTAATGCCATAGAGAGAGACTTGCCAAAGAATTTCTTGTGAGGTTCCTGTGGCTTCGTGACACTGCCGGGGCCATAGGCTTGTTGGCGAGCCTTGTGTTTCTTCTGGCTTGAGCTTGCTGGTTCATGTGTGGTGTCTACCAAGTGGACTGGACTGCAGCTGCTGATTTGTATTGGTGTTTGCTACTGGACTGAACTGCTGATATCCTGACAGGGAAGATTGGACTTACCCCCCAAAGTAAACAGGTCTACTAAACCTTTGTATCCTAAAAACCTTTCTTTTATACTACCTCTGGTGGGTAGTGGGGCAAGAGAGAGGTTAAACTCTTATTAAAGTAGGTTGGAAAAAAAATGTATGCCTACATGCACAGAATGGAACCCAGGGCTTAATGCATACTAGGCAAGCACCCTTCCAATTGAGTTATATCCTCAACCCAAAACAAAATTGTTTAACCTTTTAAAATGTAGTTTTAGAAGATTTTGTTTTTTTAAAATTCTGACCATTTCAGTAGATTGTTCTGTCACAGGGACTGGGGCTCTGAGTGATGTGTGAGACTGCACACCCTTGGATGAAGGTTATCTGAGAGTCTGCCCACACTCTGTGGGCCCTGTCCCATCTTTCAGCCATGATGGTATAGTGTGAATCTGGTGACTTTCCAACAGCAGTGTGTGACACAACCTCCAAGCTGTCCCATCTTTACCAAAGACCCCAATGAAACTCGGCCCAGTGATGCTCCTGAACTGGGGTGTGGCCTGGGTCTTCTGTCACAGGGCTCTATGGGTGAGTAGTTCTCTGACTCAGCGGTCCCCTGAGGGAGTAGTCTTTTTCATGGTACCAATATAATCTGTGGTCAGTGACTGATCGACTTGTCTGCAGCTTTAAGGGTAGGAAATGTAACTGGTATTTCATCTTTGGGCCTAACATGGAATAAACACTTTTACCATCCAATGTAATTTTACACCTACATCTAAATGAAAATCCTGACTAAATGAATGTCACTAAGTCACCATTAAGGAGCAGACACATACCACTTTTGCGATAGTATAGACATCAGCTGCAGGCCTCAGTGTAGCTGAGTGACAGGGAGCTTATCTAGCAAGTAAGGGGTCCCAGGTTCTGACCCCAGCATTGCAGGAAGAACATGTTTTCCCTGGTTTTGTAACATAAAGCTAGTAGTGTCTGTATTTTCTTAGTGGAAAGGCTTAATAATTACCTTTCAAAAGTATGTAGGAATGTTGGTTTTTCTGTAATGGTTTATGCTTTGTTCCTATGGGGTAATCATTTCATCAGAGTTCTCTTCATGTTGCTTGTGTAATTACTACATGCTTGCAAAATAAACATGAAGCTCCTATAGATGTCATTAGGCTTATTGTTAAGAATGTGGAATTAGAACAGACAGTCTGTATAGTAGACTGCATGTTCCCAGTATGTTTACCCTGTATCATCTTAAAACAGCCTTGTGAAACAAATAATATTGTCCTGTTTTTACAGCTGGAGCGGACAAGGCCCAACACAGGGAGGATGACTTCCCCAAACCACTCGTTGGCAAATAGAACATGTACTGATAGTTGTTTCTGCCCTTGAAGACTCTGAGAAAACTGTCCCCACCTTCATGTTTCTATCAGAGTCAGCCTCTGTCAAGGCTACATGGGGAGATCACAGCTTCAATTTGAATACCATCCTTTCATTAAGAAAACTGATGTCCCTAGGTGAATTGGTGGCTCTGGAATACAAGGCTATAGGAAACATAGCCCCACATGAACTGCCTTGACTTGAGCCTCCCAGGCCATGGGGCACGGAGGGGGCCAGGATTTCAAGTTGCATTTGGCTCAGATACCTTAAAGCCACAGAGCTTGTTTTGGAAGAGGCATGAGTCTTGAGATGCTAATGGAAAAACAGATTACATTCTTAGAAAGACATACCTGCCCTTGGTCCCCAGTTCTCAAGTCAAGGGTTGTTGTGAAGCAACTTTGCTTTCTTTAATGTTGGAATTGGAGAAGGGCTGAGGGTGGAGTGGAGTCACTCTGTGAGTGCTGCTCTAGCAGCAGAGTTTCAATGGAGCATGAGGTATCCCAGCTCCCAGTCAACCCTGTGTCCTGGTCTTCAGCCTTGTGATATTTTTTTTCCATAGAAAAATCTTTACTGCTTAGTGGGAATACAGTTGCTTGTCTGTGTCATAAGGGACAAGGATCTGCATCTCCTTACAGATCTTTTTTTTTTTTTTTTTTTTTTGGCTTTTCGAGACAGGGTTTCTCTGTGTAGCCCTGGCTGTCCTGAAACTCACTCTGTAGCCCAGGCTGGCCTTGAACTCAGAAATCCACCTGCCTCTGCCTCCCAAGTGCTGGGATTAAAGGTGTGTGCCACCACTGCTGGGCTCCTTACAGATCTTAAGCTAATCCTGTCTTTGGGTCCATCTTGGTCTTCCAACAGGCCTGGGCCTCAGTTCTGAGCCTCTCTATGGGCAATGTCCTGTGTATACCCCCTTGGTATCCCTCTCTGTATACACTGGTGATATTTCTCCCTTGCTAAGTCAGCTGCTATGGTGTGAAGTGCTCTTTCAAAAATGAGTTGTTTTCTACACTCCCTTCCTGTCATCTTCTATTGTCTTTTGTCTTCGGGAAGGGAGCCCAGAAATGCACATTTCCTGGTTCTTTCTATGCAACACCGAAATTATATGGCCTATAAACCAATAGTCGCCTTTCTAGAAAATTGCAATCTGAATCTCTAGAATCAGACACGTGATGGTCGGACCTGGAGTCACCTGTGTCTGATGCTGTCAGTATGAACACCTCCATGTGGCGTCTGCATGTGGCTGGCTCTGTCACAGCACAGTGGACCCAGGGGGTAAATGTCACAGAAAACAAAGTGAAAGTTTTATTCCCTATCACCTCCTCTATTTGCTTCCTCCATTCCATATCATCTCCTCTGTTTCCTTCTCCCTGGGGCCATCACCAAGGCCTTTCCAGGTTCACAGGAAGGAATACAATCTCACCATACTGGGAGATAGCACTATAGTGGTCAGGATTCTCTAAGGACTCACAGAATGAATATATGTGTGGGATTTATTAGAGTGGCTTACAGGTCGTGGTCTGAGTAGTCCAACAATGGCTGTCTCCCAAAGGAAAGGTCAGGAATGTAGTAGTTGTTCCGGCTACAAGACTGGATATTTCAGCAGGCCTAATCTGGTGCTGGCATGTGGCAGGATATTTGATCACACCATGAAACCTGAAATTGTGTTATTTCCTGAAAATACTGTTTCTAGTTGTGCTATGGCTCAGCCCTTAGCACTCACCTTTAATCCCTCTGGCTGGAATACAGACATGCCCTTAGTACAAACCTTTAATCCCAACAATGAAGTTAAAGTTAGTTTGTAGAAGGAAGCACCAATGTTTGAAAGCGATGTCTAATTGCGTGGCAGACAAAGTGACAAATCAAAGATTTGACAGACTAGTATATGCCCAACTCTCAGGAGACGAGAGAGGAAAAGGAAACTACTTAAGAGAGCAATGCAGACAAGAAAAAAAGGGCAGTTTTTAGTGGAAGAGTTTTACAAAGACATATTGAAGAGAGAACAAGCTAGATACTGGTAAAATCAGAATGAGCCAGAGAATAAGGAGGAGGCAGAAGATTAGAATAATATTACCAATGTTAGTATGAGGCCAAATAGGGTAATTCAGGAGAGGCTGAGAGAAGTTAGATTAAACCAGTCAGTTTGGAGAGGAGTTTGAGCCAGAACAGCTGAGTTGAACCAGCCAGCCAGAGAGCAGTAAGAACTGAAGGGGTGAACTTATTCAACAGCAAGTCTCAGAGGCCGGAAAATTAGGCCTAGATTAGATTGTACGTAGGCTAGAAGCTTTCAGAACTAGGACTAGATTAGCAGGTAGAGTCAGTAAGCTTCTGAGATGACAATTACATCAGGTGAATAAAAGATACCTTTAGCCAGGCAGTGGTGGCACATGTCTTTAATCCCAGCACTTGGGAGGCAGAGGCAGGTGGATTTCTGAGTTCGAGGCCAGCCTAGTCTACAGAGTGAGTTCCAGGACAGCCAGGGCTACACAGAGAAACCCTGTCTCGAAAAACCAAAAAGATACCTTTATATTGGCATCCCAAAAGATTCCTAGAGAGCTTCTGGTCTTCAGTCTATGCTGGAATCCTGGAGCAGTAGATTTTAATTCCAGTGAAGGAGTGTCTCAGCACCAAGAGAGATGGACTTACTGGGGAGAGTGAGGACAAACAGGCAAAAGGTAAAAGCTTCCTTCCTTCTTCCATGCCTTTCTATGTGGACTGCTGCCAGAAGGTGTGGCCTAGAGTTAGGGTGAGTCTTCCCACCTCGAATGGCCTAAGAGAGCCCCTCACAGGCATGCCCAGCTGGTTGGGTTTTAGTTGATTGCAGATGTAGTCAAGTTGACAACCAGGATCAGCCATCACAGGCGTAGCTCCAAGAGTGAAGAAAACTTACGAAGGACCACAATAAGCAGCTGTGACGGAACCAACCACATGTTTAGTTGATCTTTAAATAGAGGACCAGAATGGATTTTCCAAAATTCAGATCTGTTCTTCTAAACCATCTGACGGTCCCCATAATCTAGTGACTGTAGGGTATTGTCACCCTGACTGACCTGACTCCAGACAGCCTGGGTGTCCCTTTGGGGACCTCCCTATGCTCTGCTTATTCCAAACTACCCCAGTTCCTGAGCTTGTTAGGAACACAATGCTACTCTCTCTCCTCATCCCACAGTCTTCCTGTACAGACCTCTCTAGTACACTTTCCATGTGAAGCAACCCTTTGTTAGGTCCAGCCCCACCCAGCTCACCCAAAGTTACCTGAAGATGCTCCTGGCTACCCACGCACAGTGCAGTTACCTGTTCCCAAGATGGCTTCTCTGCTACTTGTGTCATGCTATGCTTGCTGACACTTGCCAGCTCAGAATCACTGGAGAGAGTACCTGGGCAAAGCCATGTTCTGAGTTCCTTGGATTCCGGTTGGCTTGGCATCCATGGAGCTCAGCACGCACTCTCCTTCGTCCAGCAGCCAGCTGGAAGGGAAGCTCTAGCACTCAGAAGCAAGGTTTATCACACAAAACCCTGCTTTCCAGTTAGCTAAACCTGGAACTGAATGCCTGTTTCTCTCAAGGTCCCACATTTCAACATTTGTTTTTCATTTGTCTGTGAATGTTTTCATTGTAATGCGGGTATTAGGAAATTCAGCATTTATCAGCCAGTGTATACTAGAGTTTCAGCCAGCGAGGGTACTTTCCCAGAATAACTGAGAATTAATTACCATTAGCTAAGGAGGATGTTCCTGGCGGGTGGAAAGTTACCTGTCATCTTGTTCCAGAGTCACCAGCACTAGTGGGATCATGAGAGGCAGCCCCAAGTCTTGTTTGCTGAAGTCACCTGTGCCCACACTACCTTGCAAAGAATGCAAAGGAGAGTAATTGGAAGCACCTTTGTTCGTGGTAAACTGAGGCACTTTAAAGCTGTATCTCAATTCAGAGCTCCTGAATCAGTCACCTTCACTGACAGACAAGCAGCTTTAAATATTTGCTGTGCTAGATCAAAGCATGTGTGTGTCTAACAATACTGGGGAACCCAGGACCTTGTGCATACTTGACACAATCCCAATGGTTGACCATGTCTCCACTCCTATATATATATATGTGAGAGACAGGATCCATTTGTGGAGCCCAGGCTGACTTTCAACTTATGATGCTCTTACCTCAGCCTCCCAAGAGCTTGTGCACCTTTTACAGCTGGATGAAAAAATATTTTTTAAAAAGATCATCCTTTCCACCCCTCATTAGGACATAGAGAGTCTGTGTGTCTATGAGGAATAGGCCGCAGAAGAACACAGTAATAGCTCTGTAATTTAAAAAGAAGGAACATTTTTGTGGAGTGGGTAAGAGGATGATATTTAAAAGAAATTAGTGAAATCATTTCAGTGAAAACCAATTGTCATTTCACCAGGCTCCACAAAATAAAATCCAGGGCCACAACAAGGGCTCATATAGTGTTGTTTCTTAAAGAACTGTCTAATTTTATGCCTATGAAAATTTGCATAATTACATATATTGGAATAATCAGGCCCTACACCTTAGGGCATGGCCAATTAGCATATAACAGTATAGAAGTCATTTGTTTAGGATTGCTCATTATGATCAGTGGATCATAGTATACGTCAGCACACACACTGGGCATGAAGGCCTCAGACTAATTTACCCCCTGTGTTCTGCACATTTCTCGTAGCTGGGAGCAGTCTAAAGGTCACACATCTCATGGCCCTCACTTTACCCCAGGACAGAATGAGCATCTACTGATGAGTTACATCTCCAGCCTCAAAATGTGATACCCACAGTCCATACTATCAGTACATTTTACATTGATAGTTAGTAGATCATAGCCAAAGCTATTGATACAGGCCTGTAATCCTAGCTACCTGGGAGGCTGAGGCATAAGGATTATAAGCTCAAGGCCAGACTAAACATCTAAGCAAGCTTCTGCTTCAAAAAGCTTTCAGGCTGTGGCTGGGGGACTGGAGAGATAGGTACTAATGCAATACCTGCCTAATGTGCACAAGGCCACTCACAACATACACAATACATGTGCAAATATGTACACACATGTATCTTACAAATATACATGTATTATACATATAATTGAAACAAAAAATTCATAGTCCTAACAGACAGTGAAGTCACACAGCCATGTTTTTTTTCTTTAGAGGGAGAATGAGCACATGCATACACAGGTATATGCGTATGTACACAGATGTGTCATGTACATGTGTTAGGTGTAAAAACATGGCACCCAGATGCAGCACCCTTTTTTTTAAAGATTTATTTTTATTATTATACACAAGTACACTGTAGCTGACTTCAGACACACCTGAAGAGGTTGTCAGGTCTCATTAAGGGTGGTTGTGAGCTACCATGTGGTTGCTGGGACTTGAACTCAGGACCTTTGGAAGAGCAGTCAGTGCTCTTATCCACTGAGCCATATCGCCAGCTCCAATGCAGCACCTTTGTTGACTTCTTCCTATGGCTTTTACTCCACAGAAGCATCTCTCCTGCTCCCGTGGAGAAGCCACTTCTTTCCCCAGTGGTCCCCAGTGGTTACATTCATCAAGGCATTCAGAACAGGGCGATATGCTGGCATTCTGCTCTGGAGACAATACACCTTTTCCAGTGTGATACCACTGAAGTCTATACAAGGAACCTCCCATGATCACCAGCGTATCATGTCAGTGGCCAGGAGTCCATGGGCAATAGCTCCGGAATCAAGTCATGTGAGAGGAGACAGCTGGCTCAGGAGACCTTGGGGCTCCTGTGTCAACTTCAGTTAGACTAGCATGATGAGATGGGAGTCTGTTTTTGATTTTGAGACAGGGTCTCGTGTAGCCTAGGCTAGTCTCAGGCTGGCTCTGTGGCCGAGGATGAATTACCATTCTTCCTGCCTCTGCCACCTAAGTGCTGGAATTATAAGCATGAGCCCCGGCTTCATCTAGTTAGTATTGTGCTGAGGACCAAACCCAGGGCCTCATGCATCCTAGACAAGCACTCTACTAACGGAGCTACATCCCCAGGCCTGCATGAATTCTGAAAAGAGCCGCACAGGCTTGCCTGATACAACCACCAGCTCCCTTGCCCTGTGGCATCACTTTCCAACGCCCTCAGGTCTCACCTTTCTTCTGTGGATCTGAGTGCACACTGCCGGCTAAGGTACTGCCCTGACAGCACTGACAAAGCCTGAGCTAAGATTTCACTCAGGGCTCACAGGCAGCTTAGACACTGGCCTTTTTCCTCTTTCTGTTTTCCTTCCATCCTGCTGACAGACAGAACCTCTGAGGCACTGGGAGAAGCTAAATGTGTAAGCTGCATTCTGTATGGACATACCAGAGGGAGAATGCCAGGGATTGGCCCTGTGTGTGTGTCCAGGCCAAGCATGATAGTAGGATGGCCAACATAAGCCAGAGGCTTCCTCTGAATCCTAAGGCAGTCTCCAGCAGCTTCCTGCTTTGCTTGTTCCTCTCAGACAAACTTAACCTGTCGCAGACCTGTAGTGTCTCCTTCACACCTAGAACACTGAGGTATTCCAGGAACAAGTGCACTCTCCTGCTTGGAACTGTGCAGTGAGTAGGCATGTCTATTCCCTTCCCAAGCCAGACTCCTCAACGCTTAGCACTTTGACCGCAGCCTTCTGACATCTTTTCACACAAAATACAAATTCTTAAAGGCCTGAGAACATCAAGAAGTGGATCAGCACTTGGGAGCCAGAGGCAGGCGGATTTCTGAGTTTGAGGCCAGCCTGGTCTACAGAGTGAGTTCCAGGACAGCCAGAGCTACACAGAGAAACCCTGTCTCAAAAAACAAAACAAGAAGTGGATCAATTTATTAGGTTACGAATATTTATGAATTCATCTGAGAAATAAACTAATATTCATTTATTTACTTTGAATTAGTGAGAAAAATATGCTAATTTTTGAAGTCCCTTTATTTAAAAAAGATTTTTTTTATTTGTAGATGTGTATTTGTATATGTGTGTGTGCATTTGTGTGTCCGTGCTTTGGTATGCACAAAATGAATGCAGTTACTAAAGGAGTCCAGAAGGCATCAGACCCCTGGGTCTGGAGTTGAAGGCAGTTGTGAGCTACCTGGTGTAGTTCCTGGGAACTAAACTCATCTTCTACAAGGGCCACAGACGTTCTTAACCACCGAAACATCTTTCCAGCCCCCTTTAAGACCACACATTTGAGTGATCATCCTAACATGCTAAGTACTACATTCAGTACTTATTACACTAGGAACGTATGTTAAAAATTTTTTAAAGCCAGGCATAGTGATATATGCCTGTAGTCCCAACTAAGTCAGGAAAATTACTTGAGCTTTGGAGTTCAAGACCAGCCTAGACAACATGATAAGATTTTTTTTTTTTTTCCAAGACAGGGTTTCTCTGTGTAGCCCTGACTGTCCTGGAACTTGCTTTGTATAGCAGGCTGGCCTCAAATTCAGAGATCTGCTTGCCTCTGTCTCCTGAGTGCTGGGATTAAAGATATGATAAGATTCTGTCTTAAAAGAAAAAGGGCCATTTAAAAAATATATTTACTTTGCATTTTAAATATTGAGATTTTTTTTTTTTTTTTTTTTTTTTTTTTGGTTTTTCGAGACAGTGTTTCTCTGTGTAGCCCTGGCTGTCCTGGAACCTACTCTGTAGACCAGGCTGGCCTTGAACTCAGAAATCGGCCTGCCTCTGCCTCCCAAGTACTGGGATTAAAGGCGTGTGCCACCACCGCCTGGCTGAGATAAATCTTAATGTAGTACTAGATAAACAGAATTGTATTTGTTTTGGCAACATAATTGGATTCTGTTCATAGATTTTATGTGATAAAATGTAATCTTTTTAGATGACATTGGAAGAAAGGGCTTATGGACTGACCCTCTGCAGCTGGATTTCTAGAGGTGTTCTGTATGATTTGCACTGTGGGCATCAGAAAGTTCCCTAGCCTCCACTCACACAAGTCCACAGAAGCACTCTGGAAGCAATCATGGCACAGCTCAGCTTAGGGCAGGCAGCTGGGAAGTGTGAGACCCTGGGAAATGACCTGTTTCAAACCCTCAGATTCCTCGTCCCCGGCAAAGCTTGAGCAATACCAGCATCCTGGGGAACACCAAAGGCCGAGCAAAGTCAAGGCATTTGGTACTTCTGGTTGCCAAAAACCCTACAGACCTACCTCGGTTACTGATGACTGACAGCTGTTTGACTAGGAACTATCAACGTATCCCTATGAGACACCCAAGCAAATATCTTACAGAGGATCCAAATAACTGACCTCTACCTCGTTTATCACAGATCCTCCCCAAATCCATGGCAAGGCACGGCCCTTGCATGCTACTAATCCAAACTAGTGGTCTTCCAGAAAATGTGTTCCATAGGATGAATACTGACAGTAATTCTCTAAGAACCGTCTTCCTCCAGCCTCTCTTATACACATATTAGTTACCTTTCCATTCCTATAACAAGATACCTGAGATATTATGAAGAAGAAAGGTTTAACTCACAGTTCTGGAGGAGGGTCTTGTCTGAGATCAGGAGAACTTGTTTTGGGGAGAGGATACTAGATAGCAATGACAGGAGTCTACAGAGAGCAAACTGCTCAGGGCCAGGAGTATGAGAGCAAGCTCCCCTCCAAGGGCCTCCTACTTGACCCCACCTCCTAAAGGTTCATTATACTGCACCAGTAGCAGCACCCTGTAAACCATAAACATGTGGTTCCTGCCACCCCTGGATCCATGCCACTCCTGGTAGTACTTCCTTAGTGACTAGTCCAGGAGCTATGGGAGTGCAGGGAGCTTGGTGAGGGCTACTGAGAGCATGCTGCCTCTAAAAAGCTATCTTGGCCTTCCTTGGTGGCTATAGACAAGAACTCTGTAGAGCCAGCTTCAGAGGCAGTCAGTGGGCAGCCAGTCTCTGGGATCCACCTCTGACACTGCACAGCAAGTCAGAAAAGCCCAAAGGACCTCCTTCTGGTCCTTTGGGACTTGCTATTGTTTCCCACCTGCTTAAGCCAATGTGATACTTGTGCTGAGAGCAGCCACCTGAGTGTGGACACAGCCGTCCCCTCCTGACAGTGAGAACGAATTCGAAAGCCACAGAGCGAAGACTTAATCCTGGAACAACGTTATTAACTGGTGAAAGCCAGCCTATAGCTGGCCCTACTTCACTTCAGAAAGCAACTTGGGTTGCAGGCCCAGACTCAGTGGCCTCGGGGCCACACTAGGGCTTCTTGGCTTAGAGACATTTACACGACCAGATCCGTGAGAAGCTGGATAAAGGATACAGGGTAAGCAGCCATGCTTTGGCTACTGGCCCTCACACCTTCTGGTGTGGCCATGCTCCGGATGAGCCAGCATCACTCTCCTCCCAGGCCTCCCCCTGGTCCACGCCAGGCAGAGTTTGTCTCTGGGGGTTCATTATCACCAGACAGACTCAGCGCTTACTCCTGGCAGGTCAGAATTCTTATAGGGCTGGATGCACTAGACCCCACCCAGCACTGCTATTCCCCATACACTTTAACGACAGGCATAGACTCCTTCCCATTTCTTCAGACAAATAGCCTAAAGCAGCTGTAGTATCCATGAAGGCACTGCCCTTCCCACCTCCCCACCAAGCAAAGCCACCTGCTTTGAGAAAAGCCTCCATGGAGCAGGTAAGGCCATGCTCGCACTGAAGATGCAGGGAGAGGGATCTATCTGATGGACAGGGCTGCCAGCCTCACTACCATCCACGGTCCTGTCACTGCCCTGAGAGAGAGGGAGTTCTTTCTGTAATGGTCCTTAGCACATCTGAACATTAATACTCAGTGTGTACCTGTTTCTCCCAGAGCTTGTGAGACCCTGCAGCCATCTTTCTGTGACAGAAGAGAACAGTAGGCTCCTAGCTGCTCTGTCAAGTGACTTGCCTGGGGTCTGTGTCCTTCATGTCCTGGCTACAGCACAGCCTTTGCAGGGCTGCTCTGTGCATCTAGGGGAGAGGAGCTTCTGTCAGAACTGTGTGGATTCAGAGCCCGTCATTTCTGTAGCTTTTGGACCCAGGGGGCAGGCGTGCCCTCAGACCTGGTGAGGTGGCTTCATCTCCAGTGATTCTGGATAGACTCAGTGGATAGTCAGATGACATGGCTATGTGAAATGAGCTGAACAAAGAGAAGGTCACAGAGCCACTATGAATGGTCAGGAAGAGATAAGCCTGAAACCAATTCTCAGAGAACCATAAAAAGAAGAGGTAACAAAGGTCCAAACAGGCAGGGCATGGACTGGTCACATAGGAGCTGGGGACTGCCTTGGTGACTCTATCTGCTATGTTTTACAGATAATCCAGGCAGGGTTTCTCTGTGTAGCTCTGGCTGTCCTATAACACTCAGTAGACCAGGCTGGCCTCGAACTCAGAAATCTGCCTGCCTCTGCCTCCCAAGTGCTGGGATTAAAGGCATGAGCCACCACTGCCCAGCTTAATCCAGGCATTTTGATCAAGGTAAATATTCCCACAGAATAAAAACCCTACTTGAGTATCAGATAGAGGATGTTACAGAGAAGAAAATATAAAGCCAGGATATGGGTCGGCCTCAGAGTCCTGGCTTACAATGTGTAAGGCCCTGGATTCTATAGTAATCACTAATTTTTTAAATTAAAAAATAACCAGAATAAACCAGGTAGTGGTGGGACACGCCTTTAATCCCAGCACTTGGGAGCCAGAGACAGGCGATTTCTGAGTTCAAGGCCAGCCTGGTCTACAGAGTGAGTTCCGGGACAGCCAGGGCTACACAGAGAAACCCTGTCTCGAAAAAAACAAAACAAAACAAAAATAATCAGAATAAAAGAACAGAGGTCCTTGGGTAACCTTGGGATGTACTGTCTGTCACACTTAAGAGCTGCGAAGTGACACTGGGCAATGGTACAAGGCATGTTGGGGATGCTTCCGCTGCTTAGATAGCAGCCCAAATGACCCAATAGCAACAGCACTGGCTACATATACTGTGTTGTTCCTGTGTACACAGGACTACCCTTGATAATGCGCAATGCGCCAATGTTAGATCCATGGGATGTTACTAAGTATGTGTAATGGCTATTCCTGGTTATCAACTTGACTATATCTGGAATGAACCATAATCCAGAATTGGAAGGCTCACCTGTAATTCAGATCTTGAGGCTGGGAGATACAAGTTTCTGACCTGGATCTTGGCTTGGAGATCTTGAGACATAGTGGCTATGAATCCCAGGAGACTAAGGCAAGGAGATATATGAGTTCAAGGTCAGCCTAGGACAAAACAAATCCCAGATCCAGATGCGGTGGTACACACCTTTAATCTGGGCCACACTTTCCTCTGGAGACCTACAGAAGGACACTGGAAGAAGGAAGATTCTCTCTTCTTCACTTGCTTGCATTTACTTGCCAGCACATCTGTTGGATCTACTAGCCTTGTGGGACTGAGCAACTACTAGATCCTTGGATTTCTCATTCACAGCTGGTCATTGTTAGGGAGTTGGACTACAGACTATAAATCATCATAACAAATTCCCATACTATATAGAGACTATCCATAAGTTCTGTGACTCTAGAGAACCCTGACTAATACAGTAGGACATTAATACTATAAGTAAAAATGACTGGAAATTTATGCGCTTTTATTTCTGGAATCTTCCATTTAATATTTTCAGTCCACAGTTGACCTCCTGCAATTGAAATCACAGAAAAATGAAACCAAAGGAAGAGGACTACTGTCCTTGAGTCCAGCTCCACTCTCCAAAGGTTCATGGGTCTCGGGGTTCAGGTCCCATGTGAGTGACTCTAGGAAGGATTCTAGGATGGTGAAATGAACAGGAACACTTGTCTGTCCATCCAACTTGAATTATTAACTATACACCGACTGCAAAAACATTGAAAAAGAACTGCAAACTAGAAAAAGAAATCCCTGAACATATTTAGTGGAAATAAGTCCTTGAGATGGTGGTTTTTTTTTTTTTCACAAAAATCCTTTTTGTAGGGGACAAGGCAGCAAGAGATTTCAGAACATGGTGGCATTTTTTTTTTCCCAACTGCAGGGATGGTGAGGAAGAATCCCGTTCCTCCTCCCGCATTTTGTAAAATCCATCCACCTTAAAGAACAGGCCAGCAGGTGGTGGCTCTGCCTCAGGAGCCTAGAGGGAGGGGTGCTGTGGGCCTCAGGTATGCAGAGCATCTCCCAGCTCCAAGGTGGCTCAGCTTAGGTGTGCAAAATGTCTTCCAGCCGCTCAGTGCCTCTATGCCTGCCAAGCCATTTGCGCAGACCACTTTCTGATGACCCGCCTTCTCTCTTCTTTACCTCTGTCAAAAAGTAAGCTTGGTGTGGATGGTACAGCCCGAGGACCTGTGTTACAGAGAGGACAGACCCACCCCCACCCCAGCCCCAGGGCGGTCAGTGTGCTCAGTGTGGACCCAGGAATGGGCGCAGAAACTTAACGCAGATGCAGGTCTTCCATGTCTGAGGGATCTGTGGTGGCTTAGCAGGCAGCCCTGGTGTGGCGCTGAGGATTCTGGGAAGGAAGAAGTCACTTTCTGGCTAAGCTTTGGCCGTACAGGTAGTGGGATCTTTGGAGAAGAAGATGATCCTCTCCCTCCTTAGGATGGCAAGGCACAGTAAGGCTGCAGGAGTCACTCTCCACCGCAAGTGAATCCCTGGCCCCATTTGTGGCTGATTCCTGTCCATCCCTTGGAAGACATGGCCCTGGAGGCTGCAGCTCACCAGGATGGTAAAGTGCTTAGAGGCACAGCTGATCCTTCCTGTCTGGTTCCCACATCCCCTGAGGCACCACCATACGGAGATTGCAGAAAGCTGAAAGTGGTCCTATTCACCAGGAGTAAAACCAGAAAAAGCCATATTCTACTAAAAAGCCCACGCTGCTAAATGTCTTCTTCTCTTGGCTTCCATGTCTTCAAAGTACTAAATTTTAACTCACTTTTAGATAAGGGTACGGTCTGTGATCGGGATTGGGAAACATGGAGGCAGAAAAGAAGAGGTCTATAAATATCTCTTGGGGTTCCACCTTGAGATCAAGTCCCACACAGAACCCACACGTGCATCCAGATGAGCTGAGACCAGGAGGAGCTTTCTGGAAGGGTTCTCATGTTAATGTAGGAGTTTGTTGTGAGTCCATGTGCCTGGTGACTGCTATAACACACTGGCATCTTCCATGGCCTCCATCCACCTGTGAAACAGAGACAGCACTGGGTATCTATGTGATTGGACTAGATTCCTGCTAGCCTGAAGCCAAGGGTTGTATCTTTGTATCTATTTCCCAGACATGCTTCCCATGTTTAGAAAACAGCCTCGGACTCGTGAAAGTTGACTGAATCAATGCCAGCCCATATAAAAGAGTCACGAGCGTCTAAGTCTCATGGCTGAGAACATGCAGGCCTGTAGCTGTGCTTGGACCCCCAGGGCTTGCACAGAACAATGCAGGACAACACTGCAAGACAGACAAGGAAATGGAAGACTGGCTGTTGCTGGTACCTCTGAGCAGAATTGCTGTCCTCTGCTTTGAAGCTGTAAAACAGGGTTTTCTTGTGATAAAGATGAAAAACAGGGCCCGCTTCGCTGCTGCCCGCCTCCTTTTCTGGGGCAACAGTAAAACCCAGCAGAGGTATGCTCTCCATAGCTACTTTGTCCTGCAGGGGACAGAAGGAAAACCTGCTGTTAAAACCCCTCCATCCCCGAGGCTCAGGGACCATCATAAAGGACAGTGAGAGAAAGAATCAAAGAGATGAAGGATGGGAGGAATGCTGCGGATGTGACAATGGCCTTGTAATGAACTCACTGCAGAGATGGTCATCTGGACAAAATCAAGTCAACAAGGTCGGGAAGCATCCAATAGGTGGCACTAACTGGATTCAGTGGATGACACACACACATATATATACATATACACACATACATACACACACATACATATATATACATATACACACATACATACACACACATACATATACACACATACACACATATACACAAGTACATATGCACGCATACATATACAAACACATATACAGATGCATATATACATACACACACACACCTGCACAGAAACACACATAAACATACACACAATACACACACATATACATACAAAAACATACACACATACATATATACACATACATATACATACACATACACCTATACACACACACACACATATACACACACCTATACATACATACACACATATATACACATACATACACATGCATACATATATACACATACATACACAAACACGTGAGATGTCATGATGGTGGGAGGGGTGTTGGTGGAGTGAGGGGTGGATAAGATCAAGATACATTGTATACAGATGTAAAACTGTCAAAAATTAATAGATTTTTAAAGACCCACACGTGTATCAGCCCCCTATGGTTGGTCCTTGCATCTAGAGGAGGAGCGCCTGTGAGTGTGGAAGACTCTGGTCACCCCTGCTTTCTGCCAAGGCCAGTCCGGGAAAGGGAAGGGAAGGGACTGAACAGGTTCTGACAGCAAACTAGGGCTGGACATGGTCAGGGCCACTATCTTTTAAATTCTCTACTACTGACAGAGAAAGCAATGTCCCAAGAGCACACAGCTAGCATGGAGGAAGAGCCAAGATTTGAACTCACAGCCTTCCAGCATTCTCCCTACAGACTAGAGTAGTCAATGATTTAGTGTCCCAGATTGTTCAGGCAACACGTTCAGTACACATTCTGCCAAGCCTTTGTTTAAGGGGCCTTAGCAAGAGCCCTGCAGGGTCTAGGCTATAACAGCACGAGTGCTCAGAAGACAGACACACACGGGACAATGGAAACCAGTGTACAGAGGAAAAGCCAAGGCTTTTACATAGGGAGAAAGTTTATATGGATGGAAAATGCATGTTTAATAAGAAGCAAAGTCTCCATAAAACACACCTAAGAGAGAGTTAAATCCAGAAGAAGAGGGTCAACCACGCACCTGCTACCGAAGGTTACTGCCTGGAGAAAGCACCTGGCAGATGGCAACTCTGCTCGGACACAGAGCCTGGCCAAGCTAGAATTCCCCTCACCTGGCAGATTACAAAATCCCTACCACTGTCCTGGCTTGCTTTTATTATTATCACTAATTATTATTATTATATACAGCCTTACATTGTAGCCCAGGCTGGCCTGGGAATCATAGTAATTTCCATCTCAGTTTTCTGAGTGCCAGGATCCACTGGCACGTTAGCACCATGCTCGGCTCTAAATAAGACATGCTAACTTTCAGTTTGAAAAGGTGAGCCTGGGTCCCCCACGCAGAAAGTCCCACTGTAGACAAATGAACAAAGGGACCCTCTGCTGCCCCTCTGCTGGCCCAGTGCCTGAAGATGACACACATAGTGACCACCACAGCTGCAGTGAGGGACGCAGGTCACCTGAGAAGGCCCAGCCCTAGGCTGATGAACACATTCTTCAACAATGGTCAGGGCACACGTTAAGTCTTGACTGTAAAGTGGATTTGGCTATGGAAGCCCCAAGGTGGTGGGGCCTGGAGATAGAAACCATCTTACTTTCTAGCCCATTCAGCCTCCGCAGGACTGGCCAGTGAGATCAAACCACCACAGCCCACATCTCTCTACCTTGGGAGCAGGTCAGGCTTTAGGGCACTCTCGTTTGTATTTTCTTTTTGAGATAGGAGATCCTATTGTCCAGGCTGGCTTTGAATTCACGATGTAGCTGAGGATGACCTTGAACCTCGGCTCCTCCCACTCAGTGCTAAAATTATAGGCTTGCTAGCGAGGCTATGTGGGCTGGGGACTGAACCCCACGCTTCCTGCATGCTGGGCAAGCATCCTACCAACGGAGCTGCAGTCCCAGCCCTTGCTTGTAGCTTAGAAACTAAATCCAGTATGTCTGATGCAAGTAGCAATGTGCATGTATTTAGAAGCGTCACTGGAACCCTCCGTTATTTTAGTAAAAGCAATGGACAGGCACATAGGAAGCAGTTTTCTCTGAGCCGCTGCATGCTGCCCCAAGCAGCCAAGATGGAGACAGAAATGAGTTTTCTCTCGTGACTTTGCCCTGGCTGCTAAGCCTGTGACATTTAAGTACTCAGTGAGTGTTCACACCCACACTCCAGTATAAAGACTTGATTACCACCCGAAAAGGTCTCAGTGTCCAGGGCATGCCTGTAGGTGACTAGGCGGATGAAGACTGCAGCTGGCCACCCTTCCACCTCTGCCCCTCCATCCGTACTGTCACACACACACACACACACACACACACACACACACACTTAACACAGGCCTCCCTGAGAGAACAGCCCCAGAAAGAATTCTACCTCGCTGGCCAGGTAGGTGTAGAGTACTTTGCCCTTGATGACAAGCCAGAGTTTCTTCCAGCGCCTCTTGCCACTCTTACAGCGGCTCAGGTAGCCGCTGATGGTGGAGCCCTCTCCTGATGCGGCCACCTGGTGGAAGGGAAGCAAAGCAGGCGAACAGTCAAAATGGCTGGACAGACCATCAGTGGGGAGGCTCGAAAACTGATCTCTGGGTTCTTGTGGTCAGCAAAACTGCTTCAGGGTCTGAGAAGCTGATGTAAAAGTCCAAAGCTGCCTCCAGAAGGCCAGCCCCTACTGGGATCGATCTCGTTCATTCTCCCTCTCCCTCTTCCTTTCCCTCTCCCTCTCCCTCTCTCTCTCTCACGCACACCACAGACTGAAAGATGGATTTAATCTTAGCTTAGAACATCTTGCACTTAAGGAGGAATCTTGTACCTATCACCTAACCGGTATAAGGGGGTGGGGTGGGGCTCCTGACTGGTGGAGTAGATGTAGTCCTACTGTGTCACACTGCTGCCAGTTTTTAGGTGACATTCTGCTGCACGGGATCTGGTAGTGGCTAACACTGAATGGGACTTTGGCACACTGTGTGAGCATGTATGAGACCCTGGGTTTCACCATCACCACCAGAAAGCAAAGATAACAAAAGAGGGCACCCCTTCCCCCCCCAAGTTTTGCTTGGAGGGATTCTGGGATTCTCACCAGGCTCCAGCAGTAACTATGGATATCACCAGGCAATTTACCGACCTCCTGAGAGCCTCCATTTTCTTACAACAGACAGACACGCCTGACTTACAGTGAGTGCACTGGAAAGCGACGGCCAATTTCAGGG
Source organism: Mastomys coucha (assembly GCF_008632895.1). Taxonomy (NCBI): domain Eukaryota; kingdom Metazoa; phylum Chordata; class Mammalia; order Rodentia; family Muridae; genus Mastomys; species Mastomys coucha. The sequence goes on along the minus strand of NW_022196903.1, from coordinate 85,800,179 downwards.
ATAGTTTCCTCTGACTTTCTCATTTTATGGATGGGAACTGAGGTCCTGAGGAACAAGGGACTTCCTGAAGTTCAGACCCCTTCAGCTTAAAGGAAGATAACACTTGGGACTCTCAGCAAATACTCGGGGTTTAGAACCTAGAATCTACAACCAGCTCAGGCTGGAAAGGAAACCAGGGTTACTCTTGTCTTGGTGCAAGGCATGAGGACCTCCTAACTCTTGCCTGGGCTCTGGCCCCACTGCCCTGATGGAGCACCTCCACGGATCTGATTCCGCAACCTTCTGGGAGCTTAGATACTCAGGGGCTCACACAGGTTCCCTCCCCTCCCCTTGGGAAGCAAGGCTGCAGAAGCAGAACCCCAGCAATGGGTGAGGGTGCTGGGCGTGGAGCTGTGGGATGCTCATCTCCTCCACTGGACCAAGGAGCTGTCAGAAGTAAACTATGATCAGTGAACACAGATCTGTATTGTGAACATGTGAACATTCCTTGAAGAGTCCTTAAAGGAATTCTGGTCATGGCTGGAGAGGTAGAAAAGCTCAATTCGATTCTATATTGTTTTGTACGTTTTGCATATTTTCTTTACTTTATTTTATTTACCATGTATGCATTATTTCCAAGATTTTGGCGAGTGATCATATCTTTATCCACTATTGGTAGGCAGGCACTTTACTACTAACCTATGCCCTAGTCGTATTTCCAAGATCTTCAGTTGGCAAATGCAATAAGTTAATGGCTGAAATAGCATTCATCCACTGATTTTCATTCCCTAACACATCTTCACACCCACTGCTTGATGATGCTTATTAATGGGGACTTGGATGCAGCTGGCCATGCCTCTTGGCTTTGAAGGCTCTTCTCATGGACATGCATTGCTTGGGGTCCCTATCTGCATGATGGACTTATGCTCAGCCAGTTTTGAGGTTTCTTGCACAGTCAGCCTCAAGGAGGAGGCTCAGCACCTGTGCTGTCCCCTCCCTGCAGCCTGGGAACACATGGGGCTCACAAATGCTGACACGGGACAATTAACTGGGATTGCAGCTCACCAGTGGCCTGAGCAGGCTCCATGGGCACTAATTCTACAATATGGGGAATGACAAAAAAGAAAGCCAAGGAGAGACACAAGGTGCCTCTCGAGTTCCTCTGCAGCCCATAGGTGTCTTCTAAAGACAGGATTATTCTTGATGGCACTACCTGGGCTCACTTTCCAGGGATGAGTACTCTGTGTCCAGAAGAGCCTAGCTAGGCTGGACACAGGAGGATCTGAGCATGCTTTCAGAGGACAGGAACCTCCCAAGCCATTGTCTCCCATGTATATCTTACCTCGGTCAGAGCCGACGGGACTTTTTTCTGCTTCTTGAAAGTTGAAGGGCTAATACTCTGGAAGACAGAGGACAAGGTGCTGCCCGAGGAGAAGCGGGACGAGGACAGTGGAAAGCTCATGCTGACTGGACGCTCTGCAGAGGTGAGAAGCCAGGGGAAGGGTTGTCTGGGATGCTGGCTCAAGTCCCTCCAAGGCTCATGGGGGTGGGAGTGGGAGGAGATGGGCGCAGGATGGCTGGCATGCTCCTTCCTGTTGACGCTGTGCAGAGGCTCTGGGGCATTTTCTCAGGACATTGAATAGTTTGTCCTGGATCCACCGGCACGACTATGATTCCCCTGAAAACCTTGGTGTGGTTTCAAGAAGGCCCAATATACATCTGCTGTCTCTCCGGCCCGATACTTCTGGGCATAGCCTGTCACTTAAGTACCAAGTCTCGGGAGGGTCAATTCAGCTTCTAGAGGACTCTCTCTCCTTCCTTGACTCACAAGCCCCTCCCGAGCAGCCTCCCAAACATGCCACAAGATTTCAAAGACAGCAGGCTAATGGAATACTCCTAGAAGTCCTACAGGGAGATGGGGAGAAGGCTCAGCAATTTAGAACATATCTGCTCTTGTAGAGGACCTGAGTTTGGTTCCCAGCACCCATATTAGGGGGCTCACAGATGTCTGTAACTCCAGCTCCAGGGGATCTGAGGCCTTATCTTGGCCTTCTGGGCACCTGCACTCACATGCATATAACCCTGTAGACAAATACCAATATCAAATACCCCAAAAGAATCATCCATGGCGGATAGCCACAGCAGCCCTGCCTTCACAGGGACAGAGCAGCTGTCAGGTTCCCATGGAACCCAGGTTTTGAGCCTTGGCTTCCCCGGGGGCTGGCTTTTATGCAAAACAACCTCTCTCTTTCTTCTGGAGAAAGCAGATTCAAGCAGGAACCCGGGCCCTAGAGGAGTCATGAGAACTTGGGGAGAAGCCATCAAGAGCCTTGTAAAGTTACCTCTCATGGGGCCTGGGACAGGACCATTCCTCAGCTTCAGCTCCCGGAAGCAGCCATCACAGACCTTGGCCATTCGGTTCTTGAGGCACTTCAGTGGGTACTTGTTTCGAGAGCAGTTCCTGCACACAATCTGCCCCCATGTTGGGAACACACATGGAAGCTGTCAGTCACCCTCTCAGTTTAGCCCAGTCCCACCTCCTCTTGGGAGCTCCAGGTTTCCTAGCTGCTCTGTGCCACATGGACCCCTGCTTTTCCAGTCTGGGCTGTAGAATGTCTCTGAGCAAGTGCTTGCTTTTATGAAGAGCTGTGCTCATAACCATAAAATAGCACTCCCCTCTAGTGACCACAGTGGTGAGTGCTCCGGTGTTCTTAACATGGTGTGGTGTTGGCAGTAGGGCCTGGGACTGCCATGGTCGGTGGATCTCAGCGATACAGACAGGAGCAAGCTCTACCTCTCAGGCTGTCCTTGAACTCATCTTCCTCTGGCCCCCTGAACCCCACAAGCAGGAACATGTCTTCCCCCTCCGCGAGCACACCCTCACCCCAGTCTTGTCACTCACCTTGCCGCAGGCATGGCAGTGGTGGCGCCTCACGGTGAGCGAGAAGTCACAGCCGCAGTTCATACACATCATGGCGTGTGTGACAGGCACCAGGGTGGGGAGCCTCTCCCCCAGGCTGATCCCCAGCCTCTCCCGGATCTGCAGCAGCAAGCAACCACAGTCAGGAGAGAGCTTGAGGGGCAGCTGGGGAAGTGCAGCCCCCTCCTCCCTAATTGAGTCAAGTCTCCTGCTGTCCCTTGGTCTGCTCACCAGACTGCAGGGCACACTGGGTTGAACTGTGGAGCCATGCTCTAACAGGAGCACAGAAGGCGGGACCAACGAGGGTGTTGCCAGGGCCCCGAGGACAGAAGGCACTTGTCCTCCATCTGTGAGTTGGATATGGCAGGACCCACCCTAGGAACCCTGGGACGGCCCCCACTCACCTCCACACTGTGGTGGAAGGCAGCCAGGGCCTGAGTCTTGTAGTCCTCCGGGAGGGCTCTGCTCAGACAGTAGTGCCACTCGTCCCGCTCGGCGCAGGAGCTGTTGGCACAGGCTTGGTGAGCCTCACAGTGCCATGGCTCTGCTTGGCACCCTCTCTCTTGCTCTGAGTCCTTGCTCAGCAGCCTCTGGGCCCCAGTAGAGCCCCAGTGTCCAAGCCTCTCTGCCCAAAGAGCTGAGGGCCACCCAGGAGGAAGTTGGGTGGAAATTCTCAGTGCCCACTAGGTGTCGCCTTTGCCCTGCACTGGAGCTTCCCACAGCACAGAAAAGCCTGGGCAGGGAGAAGGCACCACTTTGGCCTGTTAAGGTAAGGCAGGCAGGCAGCCAAGGTCACACTGCTTAAAGGGGATGTATATCCCTCTTGCAGTGGGCAGATCTATCAATGGCAGCTGGTACTCTAGGCCATAGGACAGACAGACAGTAGGGCCCTAGTTAGGAGCAGACAATCAGTGTGGTCTGTCACCATCCTGTCATGGCTGGGCATGCAGAAAGCTACACACTGAGGCATCGAGGCCCCTAATTGCCTCAGGCAGAGAGGAGAGGCCATGGAGCCGTCCCAGGAATCGCTTCCTCCAGGAAGTCTTCCTTCTCCTTTGTGGGATCCCCCTTTGTCGCTTCTGTATTACAGCAAGCAGGTGCCATCTATAGACATGGGACTCTCCCCAGACCCCAAATCGACTGGCACCTTGGCCTTGCATTTCCCAACTCCTAGACTTGGAGAAGTAGACTTTGTTTATCTGACAACTGGCTCCTATTGTTTTAAATACAGCATCCTCCCATCTACCGAGACCCTCCCACAAAGATGGAACGGTCAGAGATGGGTGACTACTCATTACTTCCCTCTTGCCCTGTCGAGGGTGCCAAGGCTGACAGCCCACTGAGCACAGGACACATCTGAGTCACCTGAGGACTTCATGCTGGGCCAACTATCTCTAACATTTTTTGATGAGATACTTTCATGGGGCCTACAGACCTCTGGGCATAGGAACCGGCATTTATGTTTGGTTTTGTGCTGCTAAAGCCTGAACCAGGGTCTTGAGTATGTCGGGCAGACCCTCTACCACTGAGGTAAGCCCCAAATCTCAGGAGTTCTTTTTTTTTTTTCTTTTGGTTATTGTTTTTTATTTGCACACATGCATGCACCTATGTGTGTGTATGCATGTCCATGCCTCTGTGTGTGTGTGTGTACTTAGCTATGAGTGAGGAGGTCAGAGGTCAACTTCAGGTATTTTCCTCAATTCTTAACTTTGTTCATCTTCAATTTCAAAGATTTACTTTTTATGCGTGTTTGCCTGCGTGTACCTAAGTGAAGCATGCACATGCAGTGCCTATGGAGGCCAGCAGAGGGCACTATAGCTGGAGTATGGCTCCCCATACCTTGCAGACAGTGTCAGGCAAGACTCAGGAGTTTCGATCTTCAGAGCATAGGGTACTTTGTCCATCACAGGGCGGCTGACCTGCCAGAGAAACCAACGGCATTCTGCTTCAGGGGGGAGGGGGAGTAGCACAGACAGCTTTGTCCACTGGTCGTGGCTGGACAGGGTTCTGACCAGCATGGATGCTTTCACTCCAAGCTGTTGTGCCTTCTCTTCTCAGCATGCCCTTCTCAGGCACCATCCCCAGATGGCATCAAAAATAACGTTCCAAAATGTTCTCTGTCCCAAGAATTCCCCAAAGTGCCCACGTACCCTCATGTTTAAGACCAAGATAAACCAAGCTAGTCCACACCACACATACAACAGCTGAGAAGTGTTCAGTGGTGGATGGACAGAGAATATGTGCGTGCACACCCACACCCACACCCACACACACACAGAGACAGAGACAGAGAGAGATGAGAGACATAAAGATGGAGATACGCAGAGACACAGGGTACCCAGAAAACGAAGGAGACTGACCAAGCTTCCACACAGAAACCTTGAACACAATGCTAAGTGAAGCCAGAGAGCTCCAAGAAGACGAATGCTGGGAACTGTATTCACATAAGGTCATTCACCGAGATAGAATGAACAGGACTCAGTGTTTAATGGAGACAGTTTCTGTTTGGGAAGACAGGAAGGTTCTAGAGGCGGGTGCTGATGCGGGCTCGGCACTGATTCATGCCACTGAGCTGTCCTTCAGATGGTGCAGAGGGTTTTAATGTAGTTTACCACATTTAACAATGTAACCTAAACCTGTTTGTTTGCTCCCTCCTAGCGGTTTCTGCATTTACTGTCCTCCTTCTGGGGCGACCCTTTCCTCTCCATGCCCCATCCACTCCGAGAATATATTATTGGCTCCTAGTTGTATCTGGGCAGCCCTGTGCTTAAACCTGCAGCAGTCCACACTGAACACTGTATCCTGGGCCTTGGTCCTCAGTGGAGAGGAGTAAGGCTGGCTCCATCTTCCCAGCACCTCCCCCTTGATGACACGCCTACCCCAGGGTACCTGGTTTTAGATATCTACCTTCATGTTGGCTACTGGCAGCGAGCTCTTCAGACGGTACTTCCCATCCTTCTGGGGATGCGTGTACAGGAGTGTGTCATTCATCTGTAGAGAAGGCGCACAGTCACACCAGTACTAGCCATGACGAGGGCAGCAAGCTCTATACATAACAGGTCCCTAGGCACACCCCAGCAAAGGAGCAAAGCCATGCTGTGACCCCATCACGACAGTTACACTCCTACATGGATGCTCAAGAGGACTTGGCACATTTGCCAATGCTCTGGTGCCAAGTGTCAGAGAAGCGTTATGTGTAACAGCTCCAAAGGAAGAACTAACCAAATGCCCTTGATAGTTGATGGATAAAGAACCATGGTCCAGTCAGACTGTGAAATATCACACAGCAACCCAAAGGAGCAAGCTGCCAGACTGTAGCCACATGATAGGATTACAGGCATTCTGAGGGGGAAGGTCAGATATCATAAGTGCAGCCCACTGCCTTTACGTGAAGGTCCAACCCAAACTAACAGCAAACAGGCCAGTTAGTGCCAGGGTCACTTGGGAGTGGGGAAGACCAACTGCCAGTGTTAGTGGAGCTTTCTGGAAGTGTTACAAACGCTCCCAATCCTCATCCAAGTGGTAATCCTACAACAGTCTACATAGCCAACAAAGACCAGCATGTAACTTAAGGCTGCCACATAGGACTCTACAAACAAAATAGTCAAGAAAGGAAGTAGGTGGCTGGGGAGGTGGCTCGTGTCTTTAATTGCAGCATACAGGAGACAGAGGCAGGTGAATCTGTGGATTAGAAGCCACCATGGCAAGTTCATGGCGAAGTCTCCATGGCAAGCTCAAGACAACCAGGGCTACATCGTGAGACCATGCCTTCCTTTAAAATGAAAGAAATGAAGTAAAGTGGGAGCTGGTGAGATGGGTAAAGGCAATTGCTTTAGTGGGTAAAAACAATTGCTGCCAAGATTGATGACCTCAGTTCAATCCCAGGGACGCTGCACATGGTAGTAAGAGAAAGCAGACATCCTCCCTTGCTTCAGGGTTTAATAGAAGGCAGCCTCTTCAAGAAATGCACAAGGCCCTTGGTGTGGACACACAACTGGTCCCTGAGCACAGCTTTGGTGGCTGCTTTCATTTCAATGCGTGACCCTCCTCCACCTCCACTGACTGTCTATTCCCAAGACCCCTTCTATTTCATCTTCAGATTCTTGGCTGTTAGTCTATGTATTTCCCTCCTATTACACTCTGAAGGCTGAAGACAAGGCTGTAAGTGATCTCTGTGCTCATGTCGCAGCCTGGGGCTGTTACTCAGTGAGTGCTGGATGCACAGAGCTCGTAGCTGCACTGTCATCATGCTATATAAAGCTCTGGCAGCATGGGGTGGCAGCTGAAGGCAGCCCCACCGACAGTCACAAGAACAACAGTGAGAGGCCCAGGAATGGGGAAACAGATACCCAGAAAACAGTAGGCCTACAGTTTGGCTCTTGGGGGGTTCCCTAATGGCCTCTGTGTTGAAAGCATAGACCACAGGATGGCACTGTTGGGAGGCATGGAACCCTGAGAGGGTAGGGTCTAGAGAGAGGAAGTTAGGTCATCGTGGCATGACCTTGAGGAGACTGTGGGAACCCAACCCCTTCCCCTTCCTGTCTTTTGCTTCCTAGCCATGAGATGAACGACGGTTCTACCTTGTGCTACTTGGCTATAGGCCCAAAGCTACAAGGCTACCCCATCAAGAACTGGTACCCCCAGAACCGGGAGATGGATCTGGCCTTTCCTCTTTAAATCCTGACTGTCTCAGACACTTGTTCTACAGGTAGGCGACACAGAAGGTATAGTGTCTTGGGGTCTTAGACTGGAGCAAAGAGCTACTTGTAGCATGAGACCCTGGGTTGGCATCGTTAACCCAAAGGTCTTGGATAGTCGCTAATGTTCAAAGTGTGGTTGTGTGGCCTCAGCTGTGTCGTGTATGCTCACCTGCACAGAGTGATGGACTGGAGGCTCAACCCTGGCTACCTTCTAGGTCTTGGCCATCTGCTCAGCTAGACAAGCTGGTCTCCTCACCCCTCTGCTGTTGTACACACCTCAGAAAGTGCCTAGGTGTAGTTATAGTACCACAAGAAAGCCCTGGTTTGAACCGATTATGGTAGGCATAGGAGCTATTCATTTTAACAGCTACACTCCCTGTCCCCCAACCATTCAAATAACATATAAGCAGTGTTTTGTTGTTGTTTTGTTTTGTTTTATCTTGTCTTGTTTTGTTTAGTTTTGAAGGCTCAGCTTTACATCCTGAAGGCTGCCCTGACTCCTCTGTCACCAAATGCTGGCCCTAGAAAGCCAACGGTGGGGCCTGCTTTACCTCCATCCAGTGCTTACCAGGAACAGGTGCCGGGGGCGTCGGCTTGTCCCTCTCACCCTCATCAGTGTCCCTTCCTTCAGGAACTCCTGTTGGGAGAGAAGGCAACCTCAGAAGTGGAATGACAAAGTCTAGGAAGGCTCCGTGTAGGAAGCAGTCACCAGAGCTGCCAGAGTACCCAGGAACAGCTTATAGAGACTGAGGCCCAGGAACCCAAGATGGGCAATCTGGCCTTCTGGAAATGTCCTCACACAAGCTCAACAATGTTCCAGCCACCAAGTATGAGTCCCACTTATGACTCCCTCCCTAAACAGCACTACAAAGGGTCCATTGAGAACATGCCCTTTGAAGGCTTACTGAACATCTGGACCTGTGGATAGTAACTCCAGCCCTGTCCTTCTGAAGGATACAAACACAGGCTTAGTGAGGATTTCAGAGCACAGGATCTCTCAGTCAGAGCCACATACGAGATTTCAAAGAATCCTAGACTAGCCCCACTCTGCTGATGTGGCTCCCTCCCTCCTTCCAACTGGCAATGATCACACTTTCAGCTGTTTTCTGAGCTGCATTGTATGTTTTCCATCTGGAAGCTAAAACGCAAATCAATCAATCTCTCTCCCACCCCTCCCTTTCTGGGCCTGGAACCCAGGGCCTTACACATGCTATGCATGCGCTCCACTCCTGAGTGCCACCCTAGCCCCTGTTTTGTTAAGAATGCTATTTTTATGCTGCTTTCTTGGGGCTTGTCTTTTGAGAGCTACTCTGAGCTCTGCTTTCCTGGCAACTTGGAACTAAAAAAACACTGGGTACATTTTTTTTCTCTCTCTCTCTGGAGAGCTACCCCTGGGCAGCTATGGTGAGCAGAACTGACTGGCACTGTTTCTTTAACTGTCCGGAGAGGGCATCATGCAAGGAGGGGTGCAGACAAGCTCCAGGGTGGTGCACCAGGGCCCCCACCCCTCCTAAACAGCACCTGCAGCCAGAGCCGTCTGGGGCCAGCCCAGCTGAACAATGGGCTTATCAGAGTGAAGCTGGCCATGTCCTTGCCTGGGCTGCACTCACCCTTCCTGGCTGGAGGAGGTCTCCTTGGCCCCGCACACTGTACTCGATGTGGACCAGCTTCTGCAGGTTTTCCTGTAGGCAGTACCAGGAGATGGTTACCCCTCCACTCCCCTGCCAGGCACTGTGTATCCTCTGTAAGAGGACAGACATTGCTTCCCCTTGAGAAGGAGGAGAACAGCTCAGAAAAGACCAGCCTAAAATCCTAGAGATGGCAGACATCACGGGGCTCTTCAGCCTGGGACTTCCCAGAGATGAAAGACGAAGGGACGGTCACACCCTTGGCCACAGTGGGAGAAAGGGGAGGCTGGGAGATGGAGGGAACAAGAAGGGAGGGCCAGTGAGAGATGGCTCGGTGGCAAAAGGCACTTGCTCCCAAGCCTGATGAGCTAAGTTCAATCTCTTAGAACCCACTGGGTGGAAAAGGAGAATTCCATGAGTTGTTTGTTCTCAGATCTTCAAGTATATGAACAAAATACATGTAAAAAAGAAAAGGTATTTTTTTTGAAAGAAGGCAACTGAAATGTCTTTGACTTTGTGAAGGTCAAGTGTGGGCTGGTAATACAATTCAGGGTAATGAAGCTACAGACGCTATGGATAGGAACCAACTGGCAAGCTCTCTTCTAGGTGTCTGTCATGCACTGAGGGCTCATGGGAAAGGTCGGAGTCCTGTGAAATGGCAGTGAGCAAGTTGAATACAAGGTTTCAGCACTGGGGAGGCCAGAAGCCCACGGGCCTCTCAGGCAAAGGCCATGTGCTCTGAGAAGAGGGCTCTGTGCTGTGCCCTGATAGCAGACAGAAGCTGACTATCCCAGAGGATGGGCAAGGACCTGTCCAAGCCCAGTCTCAGACCCAAGGCAGAATGGGGTTGCCACGAAGCACTGGGCAGCCAGACATGTCATTCCTCAGAGAAGGTATGTGTGGGGAGAGGGTCCTCCTGCCTATGGAGATTTCTATAAACAAAGACTGGAAATGAGTATAAGAGGGAAATCAGAACTTCAGGCCCCACGGACACATGAGCTACGGAGGAAGATGAGGCTGACGAGAATGGAGATCAGACTAGCCCCAGACCCAGCATGACAGAATCAAATCAACTGGCTACTTTCCTGGTGTCCCACCACATGTAGTACAACCAAAACCAAGATGCAAATGCTATTCCTGTCAGCCATCATACAGCTTAGGCTCCTAGTGCCTGGTATTCAACCAAGAGTCACAGGAACACTTTGGTTGCAAGGCATAAAGAAACCAAGCCGGAACAGACCTGAAAGCTTCCTCCTGGCTGGCTAGCTTTCATACACAGTGCCATGGAGGCTGCTGGGGGGAAAGCCATCAAAGGTAATACTCAGATACAAACGTGGTATGCTACAATACTGACCTTCAAGGCACAATGCGTGCACTGGTGCAATCGTGGCATGAAGGCTAGGGGAATAACCAGCTACTTTTGCATTGGATTTCCACAGCAGGAAAGTCACGTCTGTCACCAGAACCCTAGCCAAAAGCCTGCCTGTGTTTCTGGATAGGCCCTAGGAGGGAACCCAGTACTGTTGCCTTGATAAATGGACACGTTGTCAAAGTGCATTCTAAATATTCATATTTATATATCTAAATGAATGCTGCCCTCAATCTTGGTCGGGGAAGCTTCGCTGTACAGCGCTCAGACTCCTAACTGTTAACGTGCTGAGTTTAAACGATGGTTGAATATTCAGCTATAAGTGAGAAATCTACATCCACCCCTTACTTCCAAGGCTCAGAGCACTCTATAAAAAGGGGGCACACACACAGTCTAAGGACGGGAGGATGAAGAGGAGTGACACGGCCACTGCATTCATCAACCCACGGCAGCTACGGTCACCTGCCTGAGACCTGCCAGTGGGCAGGAACCACACCAACATCAGCCAACATTCCAGCAGGAAGAACTAGTTGGACTCGGTGAGTTACCATAATGATAGAAAAGGACACCGAGAGACATAGACTGGAGATGCTTGCTCCCAAGCAGCAGGACCAGGAGGGAGCTAGGGGGTCGTTATGATCAATATCCATCGTTATGTGTAAGAAGATATCAAATAATAAAAGATATGCTATTTGTTAAAGAAAAATTTCATGAGAACACACACCCAAAACCAAATTAGGTTGTGGGGTGGGTAGGCTGGAAAGATGGCTCAGCGGAGGACACTGGCTACTCTTCCAAAGGACCTGGGATTGAGTTCCTGGACCCAAATGCCAGCTCATAACCATGTGTAACTCCAGCTCCAGGGGATCTAAAGACCTCTCCTGGTCTCCACAGGCTCCAGGCACACATGAGGCACACAGACTTACATGCGGGCAAAACACCCATACACACAGAATAATGAGATAACAAAAAATTTAAAATACTAAACCAGGAAGACAAACTGTGATGGTTTGTATATGCTTGGCCCAGGGAGTGGCACTATTAGGACGAGTGGCCTTGTTGAGTTAGGTGTGTCACTGTGGGTTTGGGCTTTAATACCCTTGTCCTAGCTGCTTAGAAGTCAGTATTCTGCTAGTAGCTTCCAGATGAAGATGTAGAACTCTCAGCTCCTCCTGCAACATGCCTGCCTGGATGCTGCCATGCTGCCACCTTGATGATAATGGACTGAACCGCTGAACCTGTAAGCCAGTCCCAATTAAACGTTGTCTTTATAAGAGTTGCCTTGGTCATGGTGTCTGTTCACAGCAGTAAAACCCTAACTAAGACACAAACCCAACTCATTTTTTTTTCCAGAGAGAAAGCACTCTACACATCTAAAACAGGTGACAGCCGGGCAGTGGTGGCACACGCCTTTAATCCCAGCACTTGGGACGCAAAGGCAGGCAGATTTCTGAGTTTGAGGCCAGCCTGGGCTACAGAGTGAGTTCCAGGACAGCCAGGGCTATACAGAGAAACCCTGTCTCAAAACAAACAAACAAACAAACAAAAACAGGTGACAAGTATTGGAGCTCTGAGCCAAGGACCAAAGCACTTATATTAAAGGGTCTGGTGCAAAGGTAGATGGCATGTGTTAGCAGACAGAGAACTTCATCAGGGCTATTGACCTCACAGAGGAGTTCAGGGGAATTAAAAACAAAAACATGCAACCTACAATACAAGGCACGACAACTCTTCACAGGTTTGGCTGTGAACTGAACCAAGTTGAGAAAAGGAAGAGCCAGAAGCCATGAAGACAGATCTCTAGTACACAGAGTGAAGACACAAGGGCTGGGGAGATGGACCAGTGGCTAAAGTGCTTGCTGTGAATGCACACATGAAGCTCCGACTTCAGTCTCCCATACCCACATAAAAGCTGGGCGGAGTACCTATGACCCCATCACTGGAGACATGGCCAGCCAGCCTAGCTGCATCAATGAGTTCCAGGGTCAGTGAGAGACTGTGTCTTCAAAAATAAAGTGAGTTACCAGGTGTGGTGGCACATGTCTGTAATCCTTGGGAGGCAGAGTCAGGTAGATCTCTCTGAATTCGAGGCTAGCCGAGTCCACATAGTGAGTTCTACGACAGCCAGAGCTACATAGAGAGACTCTGTCTTTCAGAAATAGGTGGAGGCCCACTTTGTAAAATCCCTGACACCATCACTATAGCCAATAACCCACGGCAAGGTAGATCATAGGCCCTAGCGGGGAGCCCAGCACTGTTATTCTGCCAGATGGACATCATAGTAAACTGATACCCAACGACTCATTGTTGTGACATCAATGCATCTTTCAGCCTTCACCAGAGAAGCTGCTGTTGGCAGTAGGCATCCACCACTGGCCAGAGTGTAGAGAATAAGAGACTGCAGAATGCTCAGCCCCAACTGGGACACCTGTGTCACATCACTGCCTCCCAAAGCTCAGGGATCGGTGTGGAAGAAGAAGCAAGAAGACTGTAAGGGCCAGAAGCAATGGATGGCTACCAGAAAACTGTTTTCCACACTCAACGGGGCAGCTGCACTGATGAACTCACTGCAAGTGTGACCGTGTAGACTTGAAAAAAACACAAACCAGCCCGAGAAAAAGAAGGTGAGCACGAGGTCCAGCTCCTAACTGAAGAGATGTTGGCAGTCGGTGGGGGCTAGTGGAGGGAGAGTCGGTTTTCTTTAAGGATGCGATCCCTGGCATATCCACCAGGTTCCTGTAGAAAACCACATACATACTCAAGAGTTTAGGTATTGCCAGCACTGACCGGACTGGATGGGGCAAGGGAGGGAAAGCAAGTACACAAATTGGGGTGGGGAGAGGAGGGAGTTGGTTCTGGGGGAAGAGGTTGAATATTATCAGAATGCATTGTATGTAACCCTCAAAGAACTAATTTTTAAAAAGGCGAAGAACAATTCCAAAAAGATACCAACACTGACCTTCATATGCATGTACATGTTTGTGAATACGTATATATACCACAAAAAGAGAGAAAGAAGTGTATATGTGTGTCTTGGGGGGGTGGAAATTAAGGGTGGTGAGAAAATACAGCAAGAGACTTTTCCAAAATAAATGACTCCCCAGCAAAGCCCAGATCCAAGCAAGAAGCTGGAGGCAGGCAGGCCCAGCACAGCCCATTCCCCTTAAAGATTTCCTTACATCCTTCCCCAAATCAAACCATGTATATGTGTATGTATATGTGGTGAGTGTGTGTGTGTGTGTGTGTGTGTGTGTGTGTGCGCGCGCACACTCTCTCTCTCATTATACAGCTTAAGCTGGCCTTGAATTTGCAGCCATCCTGTCTCAGCCTCTTAACCTCTGGGATTATATGCGTGAGCTATCATGCTCAGCTAACAGAGAAGCTATCACAGCATTCAGAGGGGAAGGACGCACACCACAGAAGGCAAACAAGCATTATCTTAGTAGAGATTTTGTGAGTCGGAAGACAGTGCTGCATCATCTTCAAGTTACTCAGAGAGGAAAAAAATGGACCAAACCAGCTTTTAGTATCCAGGACAAATGGTTTTCAGAGGTAAAGGTAAACTGCACAGTTAGCTACTTGGGAGAGAGATGGTGACTCGAGTGGACAGACTGGTTAGGTATGGGAATATCCATTCTATCCTGCACACGTCTACACATAGGTCAGTAGACACACGCCCCTTTCTTCACTCTGTCAACCAGGAGCTCCCAATAGAAAGGAGAGTCTGCGGCACAGCATGCCTCAGACCTGGAGCTTGGTTTCTGGGCTTCACCCCTGAGCTCTCTCTCATTCAGGGACCTTGGGGAGATAGTTCATCCTAAGACAGAGAAGGAAGTAAGACCAACGAGCCTGGAAAGTCCTAACGTTCTTGTTAAGGAGGTGAGGAACATGTGACAGAAGAAGGAAGGAACTAACAAGGGACTGACTAAACCCTCCAAGGGGAGAAGCACAGGTCAGCTGGGAGAGTACTCAAGAACCATTCTTGCCGAAGGAATTCTTCCATTCCCAACATTGTGGGTTTAGAAATGTTTTATGTTGACCCTTCTCTATTTGAGAAACAAACCAATCAATGTGGGCTAAAGTAAATATCCGTGAATTGGTACCAACATATATGACTAGACTGTTTTATATTTGAGGACAGGCTGCACCCATCATTGAGGGGGAAGAGACATCTCCTACAAATGATTCCAGAACACTTAGGAGGTTGTCAGCTTAAAGGAGGAGGGAGCAGGTTTCTCTGTGCTGACTGCTTAGGTGTGGGCTGTGCACAGTGACTTTTGTTTTAGAGACTGTGGGAAAGGAACACATAAACTTTGTTAGGTGACCATGCCACGACATGCCACAACATGCCACGACAAGATGGAATCCCACCTTTGTGATCTCCTTCCCACATACCCACCAACTTAGTCTCATAAAGAGGAAAACATCAGATTCCAGCAGTGGCTACTTGCAGTATACCTGACCATGCTCTCTCAAGACCTTCACGGCCATCAAAGTCAGGGAACATCTGAGAAACTGGCTCCAAGTGGACCAGGACCAAAGGGACAGATATTGGAACAGGACATTGGGCCTATAAGAACTATGGGCAATAATGCCATTTCCACACTGGCTCTAAACACAACAAGGGTTCCACATTCATAGAAAACATTAACAACGGGGAAACAGTAGAACCCATGGGAACTCTTGGCACTATCTTCTTAAAATTTTCTGTAATTTAAAACTTGTTCTTAAAAATAAAATATGTTCAGAAAGTAGCATGGTGGGCTCCAGGGACTGAGTTGGGGTGGTGTTTAAGGACAAAGTTTCAGTCTGAGAGGATGAAGACATTCTGGAGACGGCTGTGTGACAACTGTGCAGTTTGGTAATGGGCTAAGGGCTAGGAGAGGTGGCACAAGCCTTTAATCCTAACTCACGAGAGGCAGAGGCAGACAGATCTCTGACTCAGAACAAAACACAACAGCAGCGGCAATGACAACTGGCTACATCTGTGGATGCACATCTCCGCAAAGACAACATACACGTGGCTGACAAGTGTACGCAAAAGTGTTCAACATCAGTCACTCATCACTGGGAAATACAAACCAGACCCACGAGACATCACCTCCCTCAGAAGAATGGGCAGTACGGAAGAAGAGGGGAAAGGGTGTTGGGAACAGAGACCCCTGGTGAGATGCCAGCAAGTTATGCCTTATGGCAATTAGTATGGCATCTCCATATCCAAACCACTAAAACTACCATATGATTCAGCAATCTAGATCCAGCAATCAGAACGGGCATCTCACATAGATATCCACACTCACTCCCATGATTACTACAGCACTGCTCTCAACACCAGACAAACAGAAGCATAAATGCCTGTCTACAGATAACTAGAAAAGAAAATTCCATCTCTTCACACAACGGAGCATGATTCGGCTTGAAAACACAAAATCCCGTCATTTAAACAAGAAAGGGAACTGGAGATCACTGTGTTAAGTGAAATAAGCCGGGCGCAGAGAGACAAGCACCCTCTGATCTCTAGAGCAGACTGCAACGGAAGCTGGTCTCACAGGAGGCGAGCGCAGAGATTGCTACCGGGGACCAAGGAGTTGGGAGTGGATGGGTAGAGTGTGGCTCATTGGGAACTAAGGTACAGTTAAGACAAGCAAGCACAGGGGTGTCTCACCCGAAGCAGCTTGCCCATGTCTCCCACCACAGCATGTGTCTCACCTTGAGAGAGCCAGGTATGGCTGCCCCATCCCTCCTATGGGTACTGTGCATTGGACCTAAGCTCTCCCTGAGGAGGGGAGACATGCTTTTGCCAACACAGAGAAAGGACTTCCTAAATCAGGATGTGGAGAACACCGCCAGACACTACAGCAACAGGGCCGTGGCCTCTAAGCATCTCTATCTTTCAGCTGCACTGAGGAAGCCTCACTGTATGCATAGGATGCCAATGTGACAAGCAGTGAGGTCTGACCCTCTCAGGAGGAGGTCAGAGGGCCAGATGAGAGTTTGAACCTCCTGGAAGCAGCCCCAGCAACTAACCTGTATATTCAAGCCTGTCCCTTCAGCTTCCCACCCTAGCCAGCTCTAGCCTTTCCCAGATCTAGTTCTACTAGCCACACTAAGTGACAAAACACAGCTAATGTACCCTAGATCTCCTACCCCAGCCTCTGCCCAGGCCCTTTCTTCCTTGTCTTCTCATCTATATGCACATATATGCAGAGCCCTCCATAGCATGTCCTCTAAACCCTAACTTTGGGACACTCCATTCTTTGAACCCTCAGCCCCTCCTCTCTCGCTAACCATTATCCATGGATATTTACATCATGGTCACCGCTTTGCCGAGCTCAAGGCCTGACTTACATACGCAGTGTCCCCAGACTCCATTTCCTATTCCATGTGGATCCTCTGTGTACCTGCCATAGCACATCTGCTGAGCAATGCCTTGGCGTACATACCACTACCATCCTCTTCTATACCAGTTAAAGACATGATTAATCACTTGTTGAATTCTCCCATTAGGTTAGGACTCAACCTCAGGCTCATACAACAAGTGTCAGGCCAGAATCCAAGGCTCTTCACAAGGTCCCAGGAGACAAGACAGTGGGGTAGCACAAGGCAGATGAGAAGAGTGAAGAAGCAGGCTTTGGACTCCACCCTGGAGAAAAAGCCAATGGTGGGACTTACCCCCTGTTCCATGCTTTCGTTGGCACGGTCTGTCACTTTGGAGATGAGAGTCAGAGCACCTGGAGAGGAAAGAAACAGATAGCAGCTTTATGAGGACTAGGCCAGCTTCCACTGCCCTTGCCTCTTCTCTGTGTGTCCCGTCTCCTGTGTGGTGGGCCATGAAGATGGGGCAACACCAGATTTTCCCACTACAGCAACAGGTCATGAACCTGTTGCTAACTACTCTACAACTGCCTCTGTTTCCATGGCTGCTGACTATGCTACACTAGGTACACCCTGGTGGGGGGTGGGGTAAGGCATCAGCCCAGAAGGGAGCATGGTGTGGTTAAGGGAGTGATGAACATCTTAAACAACGCATACTTCTTAGGTCATCCAATTGTGTGACCCTCTCTTCCTCTGCTGGCCAGACCCCTAGGCTCCCCCAGCTAAGGATGACAGAGGTCATCTCAAGAGACTTGAAGAGTCTCTGGTGGATACCCCCAGAGGTGTGGTATGCGGGATACACACAGCTGGGTTGCTCTAGGTCTACACTGGACACTGGTATAGATTTGAGTGTTGGCGAACAGGAGACACAACAAGAGGTGTGCCTTCCTCCAGGGTCTCTCCAGACTTACTCTGAGTGTTGTCATACTCGGCTGAGTCCGGGCACAGGTTATTTAAATAATCTGGAGGGAGAGGGAGAGACAAGTGTCAGTTCTACCAGTAAGGCAGTCTCCTACCCTCCACTCTGACCTCCACCAGAATGGGGAGTCCACCTTTTCAACACATTACCCCAACCCAAGACCAGGACCCTCTTAGCACCCCCCACTACGATTACCAGTCTCTAACTCATTCAACCCCTATCTATCTATTCACTATCTGCTGTGTAGTCTACATGGCCATACCTCTGGGGAAAAGGCACAAGAAAGTACTTGCTGTCTACTGTTTTCTGGTTACAAGACATGACAAGCTACACAGCATTATATTACAGTGTGACTATGCTACAGCGGGTCCACCCTGGTAGGGGCTGAGGCATCACCCCAGAAGGGAACATGGCATGGTTAAGGGAGCAGGGACTATTTTAAATAAAGCATTCTTCCTGGACTACCCAACTCCATGACCTGCTTCCTCTGCTTGTCAGAACCCCCAGGCCCCATGGCTGAGGATGGTACAGGTCATCTCTAGGATACCCTAGAAGCGTCATATGCAGAATATCCTCAGCTGGGCTGCTCTGTATCTGTATTACAGGGAGGAGGTATTACCCCCTGACATAGTCCTCACCCTGCCTAGCAACCCTCTGCCTTGCTCCTTAAGGTCTGGCCATATAGGCAGTCTTGCTGCCTCTTGAACATCCCGAGCTTGTTCCCACCCTTGGGCCCTTTGAGACCCTTTCTAGAATTTTGTACCATTTCTTTGCTCAGATCTTTGTTCCATGTCACCTCTGCCATATCTAACACATCAGCCCCCTTCCCTAACCCTGTAACCACTTGGGTTTTTTTTCTGTAGCATTTTCAACACAAATATTATATATTCATATATTTTAATATATTTACATATTTCGGTATAAAATCATTGGTACTGGAGATGGACCCAGGGCCTGGCATATGCCAAGCCCATGCCTTGTCATAGTGTTTTAGCTCTCCATTTGAACTGTCATTTGCTGCCATTGCCAGCATCCAGCAGAGGTCTGGGACATAGGCGGGGCACAATGGCTACTTCATCGACGGAATGAGCAGATTCTCTAGACCTCAACACCAGCACAATTTCCTTGTGACCCATGAAACTGCATGTGTCTGGCCCCACGGTGTATCAGAACGACACCCATGGGAGTCTCAGAAACAGGGTAAGGACTGATTCTATGTGGGAGGCTGTACACAGTGAGTGGAGAGAGAATCTATGAGGTGAGAGGGTGCAGGGGTGGGGGGCGGACCTGAGCCTGGGCCTGGGAGGTCACTGTGGTGGTTTGAGAACACTCCCCCATAAGCGTGTATGTTTGGATGCTTGGTCACCAGGGAGTGGCACTATTTGAGACGGATTGGGAAGATTCTGAGGTGTGGCCTTGTTGGAGGAAGTGTGTTATTGGAGGTGAGCTTTGATGGCTAAAAAGTCCACGCCAAGCCAAGTGCCTGCTGGCTGCCTGCCTGACGATCCGTGACCAGCTCTGAGCTACTTCAGCACCATGTCCACCACGCTTTCTGCCATGATGATAGTGGACTAAACCTCTGAAACTGTAAACCGGCCCCTAATTAAATCTTTCTCTTGTAAGAGCTGCCTTGGCCATGGTGTCCCCTCACAGCTGTAGAACAGTGACAGAGACAGTTATTCACTGATAGGCTAAAGAGAAGAGGCAGCCAGAGTGGCAAAGGGACAGAAGTCGAGAGAGAGGCCGGAGAGCCTGCCACAGAACTGGGAAGGACAAGCCTCAAGAGGTCGTATGCAGCAAAGCCACAGGGGTGTCACAGGCCTGAGGTGGAACATACACTATCTTCTCCTAGGAAGGCAGCTTCTGCAAGATGTCAGCTGATTTAGGAAAGGCACGGTGAGAGTGTCACTAGGTTTCTGGGTTTGGGAACAGGGGGAGCCACTGAAGCAAGGCTGAATCTGTGGGGCCCTGGGCATCTGGAGCAGAGCCATCTTCCCCACACCCGCTTACATGCACGAAGTGAAATCCTTGTTCTTGTGTTACCCCACCTCAATCCATTTGGACCCAAATGGCTCACCAGTGAGCAGCACTTGGTACTGGAAGAGGCGCTGGACTACACGCAGCATACGATGCTTCATGTTCTGGCCACCCCCTTGCGAACTCTGCTGCTTGGAGAGGGGAAGAGAGATGCCGTCAGAGACCTCACCACCCACAGGCCCCCCTTCTTCCTGCTTTCTCACCAGCTGCAATATCCCACATTGTCAGACCCAGGCTGTCTTCCACCAGGAAGCCCTCGGATCATCCCTCCAGGTTCACAGTCAGGCTCAGTAACTCACTTCTCTGAAGTCCTATTGTGCCCAACAACAGGTAAGGGTCCCTTTTGCCCTCCCAGAAGCTAGGCTTCCAGTTTGTGGCTAGTGCTAGCCATTTCCTTGGTTATTCTCTGGCTGGGCCCCTGCTTGGTTGATAGAGATGGGAGAACTAGTTGTAAGACTCTCCTGTGGCCTAGGCACCTACTGCTCAGCAGGGATCATTCTGTTCTGGGTTCCCCTCCTGTCGGGTGGGCATTCTAGCTTCCACTAGGTCTCCCCACCTTCTGCCTAGCTCATTCCTCTTGTATGCCTCATTTACTTCTCTTAATGCTCTCCATGTTCCCCTGCCTGGGCCCCAGTACATCTTTACAGCAGGGTCTCTAAAGACCCGGGACCCACCTCAAATTCCCGGACGGTGGTGGCCAGCCGGGGTGAGAGCAGGCAGCTCTCAGCGAGCAGCCCCAGGTACCTGTCAAACTGCAGGATGTGTGCGGCATGATGCTCAAACTCCTGTTCACGGGCCAGGAAGATGTCGGCTACCTGCGGCTGGCCCTCCCCACTGTCAGGAAGAGGACAGGCAGTGAGAAGTCAGCCTTGGGGCAAGCAGAGGGTGAGAGGAGGGGCTCTAAAGGCTGTTTTGCTTGGGGTGCACACAACTTACCACCTGTTGCTGGGTTCCCTGTTTGTCACCTGGAGACATCATTTTTTTGTATTTCTGGAGGTTTTTGTCTGTCCCCCCACCCCTAGGTGGCATAAGTGGGGTATGGGACCCCAGGCTGCTCACCAATCCCCCAGCCTCTGCTCCAGGCTCTCCAGGATGCCCTGGTGAAGGTCACAGATAGCTGGGAGCTCCCGCAGGCCCTGCCGCAGCTCCTCCTGGGCCAGTGGCTCTCTGCCCTCTTGCTCTACGTTCTCCAAGGCCCTCAGGATGGCTCCATGGAAATCCTGCAATCCCAGAGGCCTGTTACACATGGAGGGCCCTTGAGGCTCCAGATCCCTGATTTGTACAGAGGCAGCTGCAAGAACTGAGGCCGGTGTCATTGGCTCCACACTGTCACCTGTGGACCAGGCAGGCCAGCTTGTATCCACTTGGTACAGGGCTGTCTTTTTGTTCACACAGAGCAGTGCCATGGTGTAGTGCCTCAGCTGATGTCCTTCTTTTACAAGATAGGGAATTAATCAGCAATTCCTTCTCCAAGGAAATGCAAAGTCCCTTGCTTTCTAGTTCCACAAGAACTTTAAAAAGTCAGAGCAGGACCAACATGATAGCTTAGTGAGTAAAGACACCTGCTGCCAAACATGACAAGTTCAATCCCTGAGACCCACAGAGTGGACGAAGAAAACTGACTCCCATTAGTGGTCCTCTGATTTCCACCTGTGTACAGTGGTATGAGTGTGTATATTCACATACATACTTATAACACTAAGACACATATAAACACACACACTAAAGTTTAAAAATAGAAGATATGGTAGATCAGAAGTTCAAGGCCATTACATAGAGTTTGAGGCCAGTTTAGGTTACATGAGAAGCCCTCCCCACAACACACACACACACACACACACAGAGAGAGAGAGAGAGAGAGAGAGAGAGAGAGAGAGAGAGAGAGAGAGAGAGAAAGAAAAAAAGAAGGAAAGAAAAAAGAAAAAGAAGAGCCACAGCAGGTGCCTGTGACCCCAAAGTGCAAGAGTATCAAAGTGAACTCACAGAGGCCCAGAGGAGTCTGTGTTGGGCACCTGTGAACCGTCCCGTTCCTGATTTCTCTTGTCTAGAAGGTGAGAAGGAGCCTGACACCCCTTTGTCACTTTCTCCTCTTAGGCACAGGCATGAACTCACAGCATCATAAGTATGGGGGGAGGGCAGAGGAAACTCATAGCTTTTCTCACAGGACATGGTTAAAACGATACTTTAGCATTAGCTGCTGCTCCTGCACCTGGAAAGCTGGGCTGGATACTTCAGAAGTGGCCTGCCCTGTGTTCGTGGTGTTCCCTCTAGGCATTGCTTCTTCTCAGGCCACCCACTCTCCATGAGGGAAAGCATGGGACAGATGCCCAGCCGGAGGAGTCCACTCAAAAACTGCACTGACCTCAGAGGGCTCAGGCAGCACAGCACCCCAAGAGAGATGGGAGCAGAGGTCACACCTGAGCCAAGCACAAACAGCACAGACCCAGCCCATGGTGGCCTCGCACTAGGCTGTACCACAAGTCCCAATCCATCTACGAAAGCCAGAAAAATGTGTCTTCCCACCGCAGAACCAGGAAACCAGCAGCAGCAGCAGGAGTCTTGGGAACCACAAACATAAGGAAGCCAAACAATACTGTGTTGTGAAGGAGGGCTTACGTTAGAAAGAATTCTGAAAACCTCCTGGAACTGGTCAACAAATGCATGGGGTGGGGAACTGCCAGCCAGAA
The DNA here is from genome assembly GCF_008632895.1 of Mastomys coucha. Lineage (NCBI taxonomy): Eukaryota > Metazoa > Chordata > Mammalia > Rodentia > Muridae > Mastomys > Mastomys coucha. The sequence continues at coordinate 85,777,565 of NW_022196903.1, read as the reverse complement.
AGGTACCAGGGACAATAAGAAGCATGAGAGAGCATAGGCGAGGAAGGTCCACCATGGGGATGAGACAGGGAAGGGGAGCCCATATGTCCTTGGGGTGCTGGGCAGGAGGTGAGCGTTGTCGAAAGCTCACTAAGCATAGCTAAAACAATGCTTGCAACAGGTTCATACTTTAAGTCCTATTGATGTTTATCTGCCTGTAAACCAATGAGATGTTGGGAGATGGACTACTTGATTCCTTGGTTGGCGGTGGGCTCAGTGGGTGTCCTGGCTACCTTGAGCAGAGGACTGTCAATCAAATTGCCAGCCTGCCAAACGCCAAGCAGTCCAGAGACCCCATGAGGAAGCCACGAGATGACTGTGGCTACACGAGTTGAGCTCCTGTACTTTCAGCCACAGCCACAACAGTCTTAAGTTGTGTCTTAAAGTTTACCAAGGGGGCTGGAGAGATGGCTCAGCGGTTAAGACCACTGAATTGCTCTTCCAAAGGTCCTGAGTTCAATTCCCAGCAACCACATGGTGGCTCACAACCATCTATAATAGGATTTGATGCCATCTTCTGGCATGTCTAAAAACAGCTACAGTGTATTTACATAAATATAATAAATAAATCTTTTTTTTTTAAAAAAAAAAGTTTACCATGGACTTTCCCAATTACAAGTGTCATGAATAGTATCAGACCCCGGGTCATTTCCCAGCATGTCAGAGAGCGAGAGCCTTCCCTGGGTTTACGGGCTGCTGTGACGGGTGTGACGTGTGTAGGTCTGCTGTGGTTGGTGCAAACACCTCTCTGGCTATAGACATGAACTGCCCAGGTCACTGGAGAGCCACTAGGCATACCCTCCTGTGACGCCCCACTTGTAAGGCGGGGGGTGTGTGCCCAACTAGCAGTACCACCCATAGCCACAGAAGAGTAGACTATGAGACTGAGCCCTGGAAATGGTGGCGCTCTGAGGCTACCCTTGGTTTTGGGCTTCAAGGGCAGTAGAAGAGATGGAGACACAGAATTGGTGGCAGAGCCTCGAGCTCACATCACCTGTGAGAGTGTAGGCAGAGCAGCCTTTTGAGGGGGCAGCGGGAGTGACCAACCATAGTGGTGGCAGCAGCAGTACTGGTGACATTAAAGGTGAAGGGTCTCAGATTCACTGGGCCAGCAGTTACCACACCAGCCGCTGACAAGCGCTGGGGAATTCCAAGTCCCTGGGCCCAGGAGGTATAACCAAAGCTGCTACCACCAGGTTGAGAATTCCCCAGTGTCAGATTACAGATCAGCTATGTCCAGCTCCCTGTCCCCAAAGTCTACAGCTGCAGTTGTTCTCTGAGGGCCAAGAACAGAGAGCGACTGTGAGCTTGCAGTTCTCACAGAGTCGAGTGCTCTCCCTGCCCACAGCATCTGCATGTAAGGTCTATCCCTTCCCACTGCCCAGATCCAAGTTAGCCTTGCATTACATCTAAATTTATCAGTGCCTCACTGGCTTCTAGCGCACAGGCTGGGTTTTGGAACTTACCTCCCACCTTAAAACCCACAGGAGTCAAAACTCCCTTGTCCTAGGAGATTGAAGGCTCCCCCTCCCTGCTGATGCTGCCCTGGTACAATGTAACAATTCTCCTATATTCTGGGAACGGAAGAACTGAAGGACCCATCTCTCTCTCTTCCTTCAGGTCCCTGATTACACCATTATGTGATGTCTATCTCTCTTAATGTTCACCTCAGGGTCTCGTCGTGGCTGCCTGTGGCTGTGAGCCTCTAACTCTCTTGAGGCACAATTTCATCTCACCTGCCTTTTTATGAACCCACCCACCCTTCCTTTTTTATTTTTATTTTTTTATTTTTTAAGATTTCTGTTTCGTATGTGTAGAAATGCTTGTAGTCTGCATGGCATGTGTATGCAGTGCCAGAAAGGCCAGAAGAGGGCATAAGATCCCTAGCAACTAGAATTACAGACAGTTGTGAACCACAATGTGGGTGCTGGGAATTGAACCCTGAGCTCCTCTGCAAGAGCAACAAGTGCTCTTAACCACCAGGACAATCTCTTCAGTCTAAGACCTGCTATTTTCTTTAAGAGACAACACCCACTTCCACTTCCTAGGTCTACACCAGATATCTAACTTGAGACAGGAGAGTAGCATTGGGGGTGGGGGTGTCTACCTGCTTCTGCTGCCAACACTGACTGCTGCCAAATGCTAAGGGAAGCGGAAGCTGCCAAAGCGCTACCCTGAAGGAAGCTCTTATCACCTATGCACAGATTCCATCTATGTAGAGCAGGAGGCCCCCCCAGCCCACACCTAGATGACTGGGAAAGGAAGGGCTTTTCTGGGGCACCTGCAGTCCCCCCTCCCCTAGCTGAGCTTCATAATGGACACAACGAAATAGAGCCAGGGAGTCCTACTTGGCTTTGAGCACCAACTCCTGTTTGCTCTGGCTTCCCCTGAAGCACTGACAAGCGACAGGAAGATGCTGCCCAGTGGCACCCTAGGCATCTTCGAGGGAACCAGCACCTGCTGGGAATCACAAACTTGTTTTTCTCCTTCCTTTTCTTTCTGCCTAAAAAAATATATATGATGCGGGGGTTGAATGGGATATGGATGTGAAGGTTAGGGGTACAGCAGCTATCCATGTTCACGAGGAACCTGTGAAGTGCATGCAGCTTAGGAGCTGTGGAGGAGCCTCCAGTGTTACCTGAGAACGCCTCGTCCCGTTACTCCATGAGGGGATAACCTCTAAGCCACTTAAGCTGCCATATTTCAAGTTTTGTTACTAGAAATCAAACAGTTCCTAAGAGACACAAAATCATTTTGAAAAGGCATTTATGGTGGGTTATGTTTTCCAAAAGTGACCACAACAGTATCTCCTACAGGATATTTATGCAATGTGTGCTTGATAATCCTCCCACTGAGCGGGTACAGATTATATCCCTTGCCCTTGAACTTGGGTGGACCTCTGTAACTGTCTCCACTAGTGGAATATGGCGGAAGTGGCGCTACGTGATTTCCAAGCCTGGGCCATAAAAATGGCACGCACTTCCTCTGGGCTTTCTCTTGGGACAATCACTCTTGGCACCCAGCCAAGAGTCTGGGAGGAAGCCCAGACTCGCCTATTTGGATACCAAGAGGAGAGGGCATAGGTAAGTTTGTTGGCCATAGGCCCAGCTGAGGCCCTAGACAGTAGCTACCATCTGTCACCAGACACGTATGAGAAGACACCTAGAGGAGACTGCAGTCCCCAGCCATCAAGTTACTGCTGGTCTTTGAATCTTCTGGGTTAGGGCCCAGATGTTGCTGAGCAGAAATGAGTCCCTCACCAAGCCTTGTGAAAATCTTTGGGACAGAGGGTCTGAAAACAAGATGACATGGGGACTTCACTGAGACCTGTGGGAAAGATGGCATGGGAACTTTGAGCACAGTAGTAGCATGCTACTACATATCACTGAGTCCTGGACATGCTTGCTCCCTGGTGACCCCTGGGCTGAGATCTGAGTGAAGAGAAGACACCCACAATCAAGTGATGAAAAGTTATGAGCCAATGGAAGAGCAGACACAGGCTGCAGGACACCCAACGGCACTTTAGGGGCAGCCAGAAGGCAGAGAGGAAAGACAGAGCGTATAAGTGCAGAAGGCAGTGCTAAGGAGTGCATGGGCTAGACACCAGTTCTTCTGGGTTCCACGACTTCTCTCAGGACACCTGACAGCAGCCACTTTCCCATTTGCTCCCCACTGGCAGTCTGGAGAGCCCTTGTCCAGAGGAGGGACCCTTGGGAGCAACTATGAGCTACTAGGTGAAATTCCATTATAAATGAGTAAACAGAAACAAAGGTGACTGAGACCAGTGCTGTTCAAAATACCAACTCACCACACATGAGGAAAAGCACAAGCCTCAGATAGCATTGTCGGGGCTTTGCAACCTGTTCATCTTGGTTTTGAGTCCTTCCTCAACCCCCATTTTGACCTTCTGCCTCTTTAAAACAGCCACAGTTAACCACACAGTTGATACGCCATTCAAGCCCCATGTCATGTATCTTCAGGCTCCATGTACCTGCCCAGGCCGACCACCCCACTTTCTGCACCTGGTAGAATCCCTCCAAGTCCACGTTCGTGGCACCTCTCCTACAAGCCTTCTCGGATTCCAAAGTGGAAAGCCTGTTCTCATCATTCCCCTGTAGAATCTGCACAAAAACACAGCTGTGCAAATTCTATTTATGCCAAGAGACGTTAAGTGTGGCGTCTGCCCACCTCCATTCTCTCCTTTAACAAAAATGACATTTGTCAGGCTAGGGAAATGGCTCATGTGTAAAATGCTCATGGCACAGCCCGAAGACTAGAATTTGGATCCCTGGTGCCCACATTAAAGCTGAGCAGCTGTTACGGTCACCTGCAATCCCAGCACTTGAGAAGCAGAAGACAAGGGAACCCTGGGGTGAATCAGCTAGCAAGAATAGCCAGAACTGGTAAGCACAGGGTTCAGTGAGAGAACCTCTCTCAATAAATAAAAGATAGAAAATGACTCAACTTTAGGCTCACATACACACACACACACACACACACACACACACACACACACACACACCACACTGAGACCTATTCAAGAGCAAATACGGGGACTTCTTCATCTTTGTGGCTCCAAGGCCTATTTTTGTAAAAATGGCAACCAAACAGTCTATAATACTTCAGAGTGAATGGTGAAGAGGAGAGAATGAGAAGGGGGTATTTGGGGAGAATGAATGAATTGACAGATTCACTGGTAGATGGATTGAGAATGAACGGGGAAGAGAGAGAAGGATGGATGAACACGTAGATAAATGGATAAAGGAAGAGATGAGTGGGTAGATGGGGAAAGAAGGGAAGAGTAGATGATGGACAGATGGATGGATGGATGGGTGGATGGATGAATGAAAGGAAGGATGGATTGGTGAGTCAGTGGCACAGAGGTAGAGGGATGGAGGAGTACGCCAATGGTTAGATAGCTGATGGATAATAGAGTAATGGGTGGACAGTGGTGAATGGCAGTGTGGGTGTGACATGTGGTGCCGTGGAGATGAGTGGCCAGAGCCATCTGTCTGAGTAGGACACTGATGGATGTGCAGGAGGGTGGAAGCTTTGATGACTGGGCTCCTGGAAGGACAGAAGAGAGTACCTTTGTCAAGGGCCAGCAAAACGAAGTTCTAGGCTTTGTGGGCCACAAGGGTCTTTAAAGGCTCATGCTTTTCTCTGTCTTTCTTCACAAAGATTCAAAAATACAAAAACAATTCTCAATCAAGAGACTTCCAGGTCCCTGAGTAGCAGGAATCAACCTGGATGACTTGACTTTGCATCAGCCCCCACATTAGCTCTATTGATCGTTTGTCAAGTGTGAGACCAAATCCCAAGCCTGCAAATCAGAAGTCCCCTCCCCTCCTACAGCAGATGACCTCAGGGGCCTTCCCAGCAGGATAGAGAGTTCTGAGGGGGAACTTGCCAGCCTTAGCAAGCAGGATGGACCCCTGGGTTGGGGTGTTGTATCCCAAAGTCTGTGGTCTACTTGATGACCAGCATCCCCAGCTTGGAGCCATGAGGTGTGGTTTCTGCCACCTCTGTCCACACCGCTCCGATGTGATAAATGCTCAGCAGAACAACAGCTTCGGGACTGTGATTTACTGGCTCTCCCCAGCCCAGGATGGCAACCGTGGATTGCCAGTGGCTTTAGCCTCTCTCCTCCTGGCAGGAAGCACTACAAACTCACACAGCTGTCTCATAAAATAAAAGCTCCCAGCCTGTGTGAAGCTGCCAGGCAGGCAAAGGGGGCAGAATTCAGGGCTCCATCCTTCCCTGCCCCACTGAGTTACCTTTCAGGAGTGAGGGCGGAAGGACTGGGATGCTTAAGTCTTGGAGACTTTCAGGTTAATAGCACAGAGAACTGGAATCCTAAACAGCTATCCATGCTAAATCAGAGGCCTGTTGTTCTGGTCTCTACTCAGAGATGGGGCCTCTTCCTACTCACATGGGGACAGCACAGCAGCGTGGTATTTAACTGGCTCACCCAGAGGCCTGGCTTGGTGCAGGACACCAGGAAATGGTGCTCTGCTCTGCTCTGTGGATTGGATCATACACGAGAAGAGTGGAGCGCGTGTTAGGAAACCCATTTCTGCCTTGGCTCCATCGCTGTGTGATCTGGACCTAGTCACTTCCCCTGAGCTCACACATCACTACCTGCTAAATGTCCAAAGTGGCTACCGGTGGCTCCGATATTGTGTGAGCTCAGCAGATGAACCCACGGAGTCAAGAACCAAGGCAGAACTGCGGTGGGGCTGTGACTCCCCAGACACTTGGGAGAGCCGTCACAGGGCCTAAACACCCTGTTCTCTCATCTTTGCTTCGTGCAACCTTCCCTGGGACCCAGCCTGAATCAAAGCCATCTCCTCAGGGAAGCCTGCCCAGATTCTCCATAACCATGGGCATCCCCCTGCACCCTCAATGATTTCTTCTTGCACTTGTTGATGGAGAGCTCCTAGAGAGGAGGAGAAGGGTGACTGAGAAAAATCCCTTGATTCCCTGAACAACTGTCATTGTGCAGGCACATCACAATCCATATAAGGATCCAAATATAAGACACATGCATGGAGTTTTGGCACAGTGGTGGAATGCTCAACTCACCTGGCATGCTGTGAGCCACAGGTTCCCTCCACAGCACAACAGAAACACACACACACACACACACACACACACACACACACACACACACAATCTGCCCTCAACACCCCCATCTATCCTCAAACTTCCTCCCAGAGCCTTCTGTCAGAGCTCCCACCCCACCCAGGCAGGGAGGCATCCTGCCCAGTACATCCATCCCTGAAAAGCCTGGCCCAGAGCCTGAGCCACCAAGCGTGTAAATGTAGTCACCCCTACCTGCTCCCCGAGTTCTGCCTCTCAGAGGCCAGCCCTGTAAAGGGACAATTAGAGACAATCAAAACGATGAACTCACCAGGCTTAAGTGCTGCAGCATCTGCACGTACCTGTGGAAGGAGAGAGGCACGGGTCTGCATTAACTGCATCCTGGATCAGCTAGGAGGGGTGGGGCTTAGCGCATAAGCCATGGGCAGCTGCTGGGGGCACTCACGATTTCTCCGAAGACAGCAGCTCCTGGGCAATGACAAGGGCTCTAGACTGTCCTTCACCCTGTGGCGGGGAAAAAAACCAGTGATAAGCAGGGTTGGGTAGCTGGAAAGACAACCCTGAAAATGACCTTGCTGTCAGAGGTGGGTCTGAGTGTGTGTCACAACTAGTATGACCACCAGCAAATGACTCATTGAACCTGACTTTCCTCATCTACGCATGTGGGCATGAAAAGTATCTACCCAGAAGGCTACAGAACAAATGCCCTGCATGGTCCCTGACACAGTGCTCAATGTATGATGCCCCTATGATGGTGGCACGAGTTTGGCTCCAGCTCTCTTGCCCCATCAGTCCTGACCATCTGTTGTCTCTGTACGAGGGCATCCTCTTAAGTGTCTTTCTGGGAGCAAACCTTAATTTCTCCCATGCAGACAGAGCAACTTATACATGCCCTTAGAGCTTAAACCTTGTGTGCTTCTAACCCCAATGGGCCCCTGTTGGGTCACTATGCAAGAAACTAGAGGGCTGCCTACAACAGGCAGAGTATACAGTCAACACACAGCTCCAGAATGAAGCTGGTTCCTGCCTCTGACTCTCGATCATTGAACAAGACATTCATTTTCTTTGGGCATTAATTTCTTCTCTGTAAAATGCACACAGCAATGCAAGGATCTGACCCACGCACACTGTGAGGAGTCAACCAGCAACATGTGCCTCAGTCTTTCAACTGCAATAGAGAGAAACGCAACGATCCCTCATGCTTGTCTTTCTGATGATGGCCTCCTGACTCAGGGTCTTAGCACACACTCTTCCCACTTTCTTGCAATGCCTTTCCCTACATCTTCTCATCCCACTTTCTGGCTCTTTCAGGACTCCGGTCAGTGGTCACACCCTGGAGTAGCCTCTACGAGCATCTGTATTGTTCACGTTTCTCACTGCTGTGACAAAACACCTAACAGAAGGGACTTAAGAAGGAAGGGTTTATTTTGGCTTGCAGGTCAGGGAATCAGTCCATCATGGCAGGGAGACACGGCAGCTGGTCACACTGTATCCATGGTCAAGAAGCAGAGAGAGGTGAGTGCTGGAGGCCAGCTCACTTTCTCCTTCTTACTCCATCCCAAGATAGCAGACCTGTAGCTAGGGTGACCTACCCTACTCAAGTTCCCAACTTGGCCCAACCTAGAAACTCCCTCAGAGACACAGAAGTTTGTTTCTAGATGATTCTAGATCTTGTCGAGTCTTCAGTATTAATCATCACAGATCTAACCTAGAGACCGGCAGAAGTCATTCTCTGCCTATGTGGCTTAGGATAATCAACAAGCAGGCACGGCTCCTGTCTGCAGGATGACAACGCACTCCAATCCCCAGTGATACCTAAAATATCTTCAGACACTGCCAGGCAGACGTCCCATGCTGATAAAAGCAGATGCAGTGTCTGGTATGGATTAGGTGCCAAGAAAGCACCGCCTTTCCCAGCTGCCGGTCCCGATTGACTTCCTGGAAGCTTACATCCCGTGGCCATCATACCAGGGCAGAAGCTGGTCTACCTCAGTCTCCTTTCTGTAGCACACTGCAGTCTTCAGCTGGAGTGTGAAGACAGGAGAGAGCGCCGAGTGGGCAGGGGAAGCCTTCGGCCCCTCCTGGCCTATTCCCTCCCAAGGGAACCAAACCAACTCACATCCCATCTGCATCTGCAGGAGCAGTGCTGGGCTCTCAAGACAGAGGCTCTAACAGAATCCAGCAGGCAGGAAACCTTTACAAGGGAAGATGCATCTGTCCAGGGCAGGCCTTAGCAGCCTAGGGCATACATGGCAAAGCATCCACAGACAGAGGCAGGCAGGAGACCTAAAGCTGTCTGTCTCTTTATAAAATGAGGACAGGAGCCAAAATGGTCTCAGTCTCTGCCAGGCCAGTAATTCACCTGTTAGTTGAGAGCCTCTGTTCAGGTGGTAAAAGATCTGGGTTCAAATCTTGGGCCCTGCCTCTTTCTGTCCTTGTGCCTGTGTTCCTCTCTGAGCCCCAATTGCCAAGAGGAACAATAAGATCTAGTTAATGGCCTAACAGCTCCCAGGTAGGGGTACCCAGGGACTGCTAAGCACAGGTCTGACCTATGTATACGTTCTAGTTCCCTAAATCCAGCCACTTCAATTGTCTCTTTTTGCATGGTCAAGATTCCACTCTAGGTCCAGCTCCAATGTCCAAGCACCAACAAAGAGCTAGCATTGCTAAGCACACACCCTCCCTTGACACCCGGGCTGGGTCTAATAAACCCACCTTAAGTCCAGGATACAGTTAAGTCAGCACGTTTTTAAGCCAGATGTGGTGGCAAGTACCTACACCTCTAGTCCTACTTGGAGGAAGAGGATCACTTGAGTCAGGAGTTTGGGACCAGCCTGGGAAACATAGAGAGAGCCTATCTCCAAACAAAACTGAGCACACACACTCTGCTTTTGATGCTCCTATAAGCCCACTGTAAAGTCAAAACATCCCAGGTCAGCCCACTGCACTGCACTCAGTGAACTATGCATGCCTATACTCATTCTAGGTGGTAAGTGTTCCTATGTGGCACTTGGCTGGGTCCAGCACTCCAGGACTGGCCAGGCTGGTCCCTTAGAATCAGCTCCTTTTCCTCTCTGACCCTCAGGGCAACTACCACAGAGCTGTGAAGAGGTTAGTGCCTGGCTCTTCCCCAACCAAGGCTGTGGGCAGCACTGTGACCATGTGACCAGTTGGTCACATGCCTTGGTTGCCTCACCTGGACAACAGGGTGTGCACCCCTCGCGCAGGAACATGATGATGGATGGGAGAAGTTGCTCTCTTCCCAGACTTCTGAAGTTGTCGTCATCACCATTGTTAAGAATTTCAGAGGGTCGGGGACAGGCTCTGGAAGGTCCCTGGCATGAACAGTTCTGCACGTCCCTACTGCCAGATGGGCAGACTCGGGGTGGGACACACAGGTCACTGAGCTTCGTCGGCATGATGATGAATGTGTCTTCACTAGGGAGCCCTGCCAGGCTTGGTGCCCCAGGTTCTCCTCGGAAGCTGTTTCTGGGTGGGGCCCAACTGGGCCATTTAACAGATGTTTACTTAACCAGGAAGTGAACTTGGAGGCTGAAGGCAGTGTCCAGGGACATGCTTCTGGGAACAGGGCTCCTCCCAGGAGCGTGGGGTTGGGGCACAAGGGCCTGCACATGCTATTGCCCAGACTCAGGTTGTGACTGTTGACATCAAGCAGCTGGCTGCCCCTCGCTAGGGCTATCCCCAAGACTAGCCAGTCCTGCCCCAGTCAGCTCTCCTCAGACAAATCCGCTGTTTATAAGCTCAGCTACTCAGGGCCGGTCCTTCCTCAAGGGAATCTCATTAAATGGCAGGACTGAGGGAGAGTCCAGAGTGCTGGCTTTGTCTCCGTGCCTTAGTTTCCCCAGATGTGTGAGGAGGGAGCTCTAAGAGCCCTGGGTGGGGACCCTCCTTTTCCTAAGCATCTGTGGGAGTCTGGAAGCATCCCTGAAGTTGGCTGGACTATTCTGGAAATGAGTAAGGACAAAGGGGACCAGGAGGGCCTACTCATCTTTCCCTCAGCCAGACCCAACTGGCACTTAAAAAGATGTAAATCCAGCCACGCTTCTCCTCACTTGACTCACAGAACAGAAAGAGTGGCCTTTTATGCCAGTACATAGTGAACTTTGCTATTTTTAAGTGAATTACAGGATTCTTCTTTTCTTTCTCCTCCTCCTCCTCCTCCTTCTTCTTTTTTTGAAACATGGTTTGATGTACTTGAGGGTGTCATTGAACTTCTGATTTCCCTGCCTCCACCTGCCCAGGGCTAGGGCCAGAGGCGTGTGCTACCACAACTGGCTTATACGGTACGAGGAATCACCCTTAGGGCTTCAAGCATGCTAGGCGAATACGCTACCAATGGGGCCCCAGGACTAGCCCAGGTGAGCACTGCCAGGCTTGCCCTGTAGTGTGTAAATATGGATGAGAAATGGCTTGTTACAGCAAGACATTTTGGGGTCCTTTATTGTTAAGAGGGCGGTGTTATGCCAGGGCCTGCCCCACAGGAATGGGCTAAGACACAAATGCACAGGTCTGAGAGAGTGTACAGTTTTGAACGGCAAGCCTGATTGGCACTGTGCTGTGACACAGGCAAGAGAGCCCCATTGTGTGTTTTCTGTCTCTCTGTCTCGTCTCTGTCTGTCTGTCTGTCTGTCTCTCTCTCTCCCTGTGTATCTCCCATATTTTCAGTACACATTCATCACAGACAGACACTAAGAGGGCAGGCCTCATGTTAAATATTCTTAGCATGATTATAAGACTAGAGCTTCTAAATGCCCCTTCCAATGTGCTACCTTCTGGAATCATAGCACAGTGGCTATGACTAACTTGCAAGCTCCCATGCTGGCAGCAGGAGGAGCCAGCTCACAACTGTTTTGCCCCTGCATCTTACTTTGGCTCTAGAAGGTTCATCATAACTTCAAAAGCCAGTAGGTGTCTGTATGATGATCTCCTGTTGGCTCCTGCCTCCTGCTTCACTTTCCCATGCATGCTGGCTAGTTCTTGTGTTAACTTGACATGAGTAAGAGTCAAATAAGAAGAGGGAACCTCAATTGGAAAAAAAAATCCCCACCAGATTGGCCTGTAGACAAGCCTGTGGATTTTCTTAAATCGATGGAGAAGAGCTCAGCTCACTGTGTATGGTACCACTCCAGGGCTGGTAGTCCTGGGTTGGATAAGAAAGCAAGCTGAGCTGGGCAGTGGTGGCACACGCCTTTAATCCCTGCACTTGGGAGGCAGAGATTTCTGAGTTCGAGGCTAGCCTGGTCTGCAGAGTGAGTTCCAAGACAGCCAGGGCTATACAGAGAAACCCTGTCTCAAAAAACCAACCAACCAACCAACCAACCAAACAAACAAACAAACAAACAAACAAACAAACAAAAAAAAAAAAAGCAAGCCATGGGGAACAAGCTAGGAAGCAGTACTCCTCCATGGCCTCTGCATAGCTCCTACCTCCAGGTTTCTGCCTCCAAGTTCCTGCCTTGAGTTCCTGCCCCGACTTCCCTGAACAATGATGGACTATAGGCTGTACACTGAAATAAACTCTTTCCTCTCCAAGTTACTTTTGGTCAGTGTTTGTGTTTTATTTTGTTTTGTTTTTGTTTTTAGTAATAGAAACCTTCACCTCATGTAACCATGGCCAATTCTCTTACGAGGACAGCTCCCCCATTCCCTCTGCTCCTACACAACCCTCATACCCCAACCCAAGCCTCAAATACCTCCTTAAATATGCATGGCTCACACACAGCACCAAGGCTGCCCTGTCTCACAGACAGCCATTGCTGGACTGGGAGACACATCACACAGACAAGTTGGTAAGAAGGAAGCGCCAAGCTTAATTTAAAGGCGAGGCTAGGAACCCCTGAGGTTGAGAACAGCATTAGCATCTTCATCAGCATCTCACAGAGCTGAGGGTGCTGCTGAGGCTGACCTTCAGTGAGTGCACAGAGACAGTAGGCATCTTGGCACTGTGCCATCCGACTGGGGCCTGGGTGGGGTCTGGTATGCTGGTTTTCTAATAGGCACCGAGGAGCTGTGGGTGTTTCCTATGCACACTGGGTACCCAGCAGACCATTCCATAACACCAGGAAGGAGGTAAAAAGGGGGGACTGTGACCTGAGGTCATTAGGTAGGGGACCCTCAGCATCCTCCTGTCTAGCTCCCTGCCCTGGCTGCCTCTAAACTCAACACTGGTGTGTGATACCTAGGCAGCCTAGGTACCTCTGGACCCAATGAGTCCTCCCAGGACTCCACACTGCCTCAGAATGTCCCTGCTGCAATAGCATGGGCCACAGCCTTCGCAGGTTCCTGGGAGCCAAGAGACCCAGCCTTGGTAACACCACTGTATGGAGGGAGTTACCTGGTGCCTTCCTTCTATTAGCCTGCCATGTGAAGAGGTGTACCTTCATCAAGTGCAGAGATGCAAGTTAATGTATCCAGTTATTCATCTACTTATCCATAGATAACAACTGCTTTTTTATGCACCAGGTCTCCTGAGGCTGCTCGAATGGGGGAAAGCCACTCACACAAGTGGGCAGAGATACAAGGACACAATTCCGGGATCAGGAAATGGGCAGGAATGCTGTAGCAAGAACAGCAGGAAGTGACGGTTAGCACAGAGGGTAGAGAGTGGAGGAAATGGCAAATGCAAAGGTCCTGGGGTGGCTTCAGGACAGGCAGCACTCGGTTCTGCATCCTCACTGTGCCTGGGCAATGGCCGGGTACTGCTTGACTTTATTTGGTATGTGGCACAGCAGAGATCAGCCTTCACCGTTCACATCAGAAGCACCAGAGTAAGAGAGCCAGTGAACTCAGTTTACGATCTGGTGTGTCTCCGAATCTATGGGCCTAGAAGGCTGCAGCCGTGAAGCTACGGACATGGGATGCAAGAAGAAACTGGGAAGGGCCAGTACTTGGGAAATGCCCCATATACAGAGGGGACAACGTGGGACAGCTGGAGAGATGAAAAGGGAAGACACAGTGATAGTGCCAGTGAAGTCTACAAAGGAGGATCTACCAGGGCCGCATCCTCATGAACATGGGGTTGTGTGGACATGGAGGCAAGACCTGGATCAGGGAGGAGGTGAGGGTGTGCAGAGTGATGTGGAGGCCAAGGAGATGGGCACATGTGAGGGCTTTAGGAAGACTGTGGGCATCTCCTCCTTCCCCAGCACCATGTGTCTCTGGCTAGCCCTCCCTATAGGTCTTGGCATGTGGAGAGTTCTCAAGTCCCTTCCTCAGGAAGGCAGCTGGAATCTTCTGCACCATAGGTAGGAATGTAAGAAGGCAGAAGCCACCCAGTGTACAGATGAAAGGTGAGACCGCGGAGTGTCATTAAGGAAGGGACTCCTGAGGTGAGCCAGGCTAGTAGTCACAAGAGACAACACCATCCACTCCTCACATCCACAGAGACAGAAAGCCGTAGAGTGTGTGCCAGGGGCTGGAGAAGGGGCATCTAATGAAGATGGAGCATCTGTTAGGAACGGTGGAGAAGTTCTACAAATGGATGGTGGAGGAGGCTACACAAACCTGCTGTGCTTCATGCCACTGAACTTAGAAGGTCAAGCCCAGGAGATACAGCTCAGAGAGGTAAGGACTTGCCCAGCACACGCAAGTCCCTGAATTTAGTCCCCAACACCACATGCGCAAACTAATGCGATGAAAGCCATTTGTTGTGCACTGTATCATAACATTTTCCAGAAATGGAAAAAAATCCAACTTCTCCCTCCTCCCCCAAGATCCCCAAATCTCTATCCAGGAACCCCTGTTCCAGTACTACAATTTGCTTGCCTCATGTCTTACAGAACTAAGCAGCACCCAGCCCAGCTGGTACCCAGCAAGTGCAGGGTGCTCATCAAGCACGCTGGGTGGGAGGAACATGGGTGAGGGCACGGAGGAGGGGCAAATGGGGCAATATGCAGGAGTGAGTACCCAGCAGGTACACGCCTGAGCTCCAGGTCTGTGTGAGGACTTATGGGAACCACTGGGGTTCAACTGGCCACGAACCTGGAGAAGGGGTAAAGATGATATCATAAGTGGAAGGACTGGAGCCAAGGTCAGCTTGGCAGAAGCTGTGGTGTGGGATCAGCCTTAGGAGACCTTTCTGCTGGCAGAGTATGTCTGGGAAGGGCTGGGCACTTAGGGAAGTGTGGCTAGGTGCAGCTTGTGGGTAGGAGGTACAGGGAGGAGGCATGAGGAAGGGCCGGCTCCTGGCTGGACACTGGTCTCCCGGGAGCTGGTATTTTGCCCGAAAAGTCCCCGTTAGCCTGCAAAGCACATTCATTGTTGGGCAGGCGGGGTGCACCAGTCTGTGGCCTCTGAACGCCTTTTACAGCAGAGCTATTTTTAAGCCCTCCTCTCTTTTCCTTTCTTCCTCTCTCCTCCTTTCCTTCAACCTACACCCTCTGTGTGTCTGAGTAAAAATGGGTGAGACCAGACACGGGGGTGGACCAGCCGGACTTGGCTTCCTGTCCTGTTCCTACCTTCAAACATCTGGGAAGGGTGGAGCTCACCACTGTACCCCGAAAACCTCCCTCCTGGGCCTCCCCAGGAGCTCCTACTAAATGCTCACTTCTCTTCAGAGGTAGTCAGGGGGCTGGGAAGCGGCTCCTGTCTTGCCTCCTGCATAAGGCTACACAGGCATGGAAATGAGGCCTCTGCCTGTGGAGCCAGAGGATTCTCTGACCTAGGGGAGCACAGAGGGCAGGGTTTTCCCACCTCACAAGCACTGTGAGGGAATAGGGGATGCCCCACTTGGAGACTTCACTGCCTGTCACTAGCCACAAGACCTCGGGCCCTTGGGAACTTGAAGCTAGGCCAGAGTGGGCTTCATAGCCTCTGGGAGCAATGCAGCAGCATACCTGGAGATCAAGCTCCTGAGAGCTTCCCTGGAGGGAAAGTTTTTGTTTGTGGTGCTGAGGATGGACCCTAGGACCTCAAGCACAGGAAGAAAAAGCACCTTCTTCCACCGAGCCACACCCCAACCCAGGAAAATTCTGGGTTTTTTGGGGGGGTATGAGGCTGCGAGAGAGCTAGTCACCACAATGTTTTCAGGCGAACAGCAAACACATCAGGAAGACTGTAAATGTCCTCCACGGTGAGGCGGGTGGCCAGCGCATCTGAATAGTGGAATACTATGCAGTAAAGAAAACGTGGGAAGACCTCTGAAGTACTATGAAAGAAATCACAGTGATCTACATGGAAGAAACGGGGTTGGGGTGGGGGGAGAACAGTTCCTGAAGAATGAATTCTGTGAGAGTGGGGGAAGGGGTGGGTTTTGGACCTCAGGGCACTAGCTCCTGTCTGGAGTGACGCTGTGCACAATGCACAGTGCAAGGGAAATGTAATTTGCTTGTTCAATTGTTTGCCCTTCCTGTGTACACATGTGCTCATATGGGTGTGTGCACTCGAGTACTTGTGTGTGAAGGCCAGGGGTCAACCCTGAGTTCATTCCCTGACCACTCCCACATTGGTTTTTGAGACAGTAGCTCTCACTGAACCTGGAGCTCGCTGATCTGACTGGGCTGTGAGGCTAGTGAGCTTCAAGGAATAGCCTGTCTCTGCCTCAGTGCCAGAGGGGTGCTGGGGTTACAGAGGCATGCCATGGTAGTTAGCACTTACATGAGAACCAGGGAACAGTGTGAAAAGGAAATTATCCACTGGGCCATTTCCCCAGTCCAGGAAAACCTTGTTTTAAAGGTGATTTCAACTCTGGTACATCTTGCAGGCCTCACAGCAGCAGAAGGCTGAGGATGCTCAGATGAGCAGGCTCTGTAGAGGGAAGAGGTCTTCTGCAAGAGCCCAGCCCTTCAGCTCTCAGAATAACAAGATGCTCCTGGCCTGACTTGGCCAGGCCTTGGCTAGCCATTGGCTCTATCTGGTGTGACCCCAGCCAGACCAGCCAGGGGACACTTGACCTTGGCAACTGTTGCTGCCTTAACTGTCCTGATCCACAGTGTCACACTCCTGAACTCTGATCTCTGTGTGTTCTAACTGCACAACAAGCATCACTCTGAATCTCCTGGCCCCATCCCCACCCTGCAGCAGCCGCCATAATTATTTGTTCAAATTCACAGACAGGAAACCAAAGGATGTAGCAGTTAAGAAGTTGTCTGCTACTATGCTGGCAAGTGGCAGAGATGGGTTTGAACCAACTCTCGGTCCCATGTTACCCCACTTCTGGTCTCTGAGTGGACATGGATGCCCAGAGCCTTAGGACCTCACTGCTCCACTGTATCCCTGTCCCTACCGTGGCCTCTTGCCACACTCTCACATCTGTCTTGTTGGACCCTCCCGTGACCAACACCTCTCATTTTAGAGATGGGGAAGCTGATGGGCCAAGGTGACACATCTGGAGGAGGAGCAGCACGGAGCCTGAGTAGCAGCCACCAGTTCCAAATCCCTGCCTTTGGTTTCCTGCTTCCAGATCCCACAACACCAGAGATGCTCAGGAAAGCCAAAAGCCTCTCTAATAAGTACCACCAATGTGGGGTTCTCCTTCTTTCCAGCAAGGAGTTGGGGTTCTCTTAGGTGGAAGAATGTGTGGAAGAAGAACAAATACAAACCAGCCAGACCCGTTTGGCCCCCCAAGCCTTTCAGCTACCAGCAGCTGACCCTGGGCCAGTGGCTTGATCAATTAGCCTGTGTTTCAGCTATAAAGGCGGAGCGAATTGGCAATGCCAGTTATGAATCTCTGGGGCTGCACTGTGGCTCAGCAACAGAAGGAAGAGGAGAAGGCAGGGCAGAGGGAGGAGGAGAACCAGGAAGGTTAGGAGGGCTGCAGGGGCTGTTGAGAGCCAGGGTGATGGAGGGGAAAGCCGGACGGCCCAAGCAAAAACAGCAGAGTATGCAGCAAGGCAGGAGGAGGCAGAGCAGAAAGAGGCAGGGGCAGGGGCAGGAGCAAGGGCTGGAGGAGGCAGGACAGGGTCAGGAAGAGGCAGGGGCAGGGGCAGGAGCAGGAGCAAGGGCTGGAGGAGGCAGGACAAGAGCAGGAGGAAGCAGGGTGGTGGAGGGAAAAGCAGGTCAACCCAAGCAAAAACAGCAGAGCAGGAGGCAGGGCAGGGGCAAGGACAGGAGGAGGCAGGGTAGGGGAAGGAGGAGGAAGGGCAGGGGCAGGGACAGGAGGAGACAGGGTGTGGGCAGAAGGACACAGGGTAGGGGCAGGAGGAGGCAGGGCAGAGCAGGGCAGGGCAGGGGTAGGCAGAGCATGGCAGGGAAACACTATGGACAGACTCCTTCTTGGGACTCCTACACAGTTTGGTTGATCACTTTGGGGAAATAGTGTTCAGAGACCCAACTATATTTTTAAAAGTAGTCAAAGTCTGGCTACAAAATGAAAGACAGTTTGCTCCCCAGAAGCTTGGTGAGAGCCAGGTCCCAGCCCAGCCTCCACAGTCACCACCTTCTCTGGCCACTGGAGGAGGCCGAACTGCATTCAGAGGGAACGTGGGGAGAAAGGGGAGCAGACTCGGGGAGGGCTTCTGGAGAAGGTGGCCAGATAATGGCCATGGCTCCTGCACGCAAAGGCCACCTGGCTCCTAGGGGCGCCTGGGAAGACCGAAGAGTGGTAGTGAGGGGCAGTCAGCTACTGCCAGTACCCCAGGAGGCGATACTGCATCCATCCACACTGATGTGCCACACCATGATCAGTTCCTGTCTCCACCCAGACAAAGGTCCTTTCTAAACAGCTTTCTATCATCTTCTCCTACCATAAGCCTACTGCTCAGGGAGACAAAACCAGCGAGCGTCCTAGACTCTGTTTCCAGTTGACGACACTCTTCCCACTCTCCCGATTCCCGCCTGCCTCATAAACACAGTAGAATCTGGGTCCATCTCAACACAAAGCATGCAGCTCCACTCCACATTACCCACGAAGACTTTGGAAAGCCCCAAAGTTATTCCAACAAGAAGTGTCTTCGACCACACTTCTCAGAGCCTCGGCCACTGCCCAATCAGTGACTGCGGAGTGGCTGTAGTAAGGGGCAAGGTGTGACCTTTCCCGTTCTCTCCACTTCTACATCTCTGCCTCCAGATCCTTCCCCAGCCCGTCACCTGGGGGTGCCCTACCTTGTGTGAGAGGCTGGGGTCTCTTGAAGCACTGTCCTCCTCCTCTGAGCTTCCTTGTTCTTCATCTGATGTGAGGTCCTCTCTGGGGGCCGCTGAGATGGGACAGACCTTGTAGGGCTCAGTGTAGGCGCTAGGCAGAACAAGAGAGAGGGTTAGAGCTGCTTGTCTAGCTCATTCCATGAGCCCCCGTGAACACGGGAGGGTGACCCAGTATGCACTCCCTTCCCACTCTGGTTACAGCAACTCCCTTTCAGTAGATCAGACAAGTCAGGCTCTCTGTGGTCCTGGTGCCTTTACACATACTGCCTAAGATAACCCCAGGTCCCTGTCAGGTCCAGGCAGGCTAAGACACTGAGTGAAGACTGAAACAATTTAGCCTTAAGGTCAACAGAGGCTTCCTCCCCAAAGGTCAGACCTTTCTTTTCTTCATTCCAAAATGTTAGATGTGGGTTTCTCCTTTTGAACTATGAGAGCAGACAGGGTCTCTCACCATAGGCTTCCTGCTAAGGTGCAGGAAAGATGACCAGGTCTGTTGTATGCTGGAGCCTCTCTACATCTGCCCTCCTGTTTGTTGTGGTACTGTGGGTGTCTGTGGTGTAAGAAAACAGGCACAACCAATGTGGCTGGGCCCAGGTCCTGCCTTCCAGAGCCACCTAGGCAAATGTGTAACCATTTGTCTTTATCCCACAAGCCGGTGACATGGAGTCTGGGGCATTTCCTCTTAGAGGTGGCAATGGTTTACCCGCAGGAGCCTGTCATGCCTACACAGGGCCACTGGTCATCAATAGTGAGGGCAGAAGTGGTCTTCTGAGCTTCTGGACCCTCGTCAAGGAGCACAGAGCAAGGCCAGGCCTTTTGTACAGCATACTGAGAAAGAGGGAAAAGCTCCCAGCCAGCTTTGCAGGCATCAAGCTCCTCCCACATCCACTTCTCCATAAGCTCCCCGAGTCCACTGGTGCCTCCAGCACAGCATCCGTGGAACAGGCCAATTCCTGCCTCAATGTCTATGACACCTAACTCCATCCTCACGGTCTGCCTGTCTGTTTTCCACGTACTGGTGAGACCTTGAAATTCACTCTGGTCATGTGGCCGTTTTGCTAAAAACTCTCAATAAGCATGCTGTCATTGTCTAGACTGAATCCCACCCAGCTTGTCCCCCATGACCATGCTGATTAAGACAGTGGGCAGATCTGGGGAAGGGGGACTGGGGCGGTGGGTAAAGTGCCTGCTATGCAAGCATGAAGACCTGAGCTCAGATCCCCGGCACCCAGGTAAAAGTGGAGCACAGTGGTATGCACCTGTAACCCCAACACTGGGAAGATGGGGTTGTGGCCAAGATAGGTAACCCTGGAGCTCACTGACCAGCTAGCCTGGCCAAGTGGACAAGTTTTATGTCTAGTCAAAGGGCTGGTGTTGAAAAAGAACTAAGGTAGACAGAAAAGGGGAAGACCCAGGGGTCAAAGAGGTAACATGTACCTTTAATTACAGCACTCAGGAGGCAGAGGCAGGGGAATCTTTGAGCTGAAGACCATCTGGGTCCATATAGAAAGTTCCAGGACAGTTAGGGCTACACAAGTGAGACTGAATGTAAAAAAACGAGAGGAAGAATCCCCTGCTGAGTTCTGACCAACACACACACACACACACACACACACACACACACACACACACACACACACGAGCACATGCCCACAGGAACATGGTAGCACATGAGAAGGTTCTGCCTTCCCCCTTTTCTGTCTTCCTTAGTTCTTTTTCAACACCAGCTCTTTGACTAGACTTAAAACTTGTCCACTTGGCCAGGCTAGCTGGTCAGTGAGCTCGAGGGTTACCTATCTTGGCCAACACACAAGCACAAACCCACAGGAACATGGTAGCACATGAGAAGGTTCTGCCAGCTTGGCCAAAACCCTGGCTCTATCACTTCAAGCAAGCGACTCCCTTCTGTGCCTTGACTGGTTTTCTATTTCCATCTATAAAATGGGTGGGAAGCAATACAGAGATCCAGGCTGCTCTGAGGACTGATGAAGACTCACAAAGGCCCCCAGCAGGGAGGCGAGAGCACATACCAGATGTTAGGATGCTGTCCCCACAGCCCAGCAGCAGCAGACCAATGTGTGGATCAGCCTAGCCCACCAGAATAAGGAAACCACTGCAGAGCCAGCCTCACTTTGGCTGGCACCTCATCTGCTCTCTAGTGGTTCAGAACCAATAAAAATGGCCTCATCTCTATAGTAGCTTGATGCTGGGAAAAACAGCATGAGGTCAGATGGCCAAGTCTAGAACCCAAACATCAGGAAGGGGGGCTCTCCTTGAGACCTTAGGTGAGGCGCTAAAGGTGGTGATCAGCCTTGGCTGTCTGCTGGATCGGGTTTGGAAGTGCCAAGGAGACTCACACTGCACACTGTTGCTTGTGTCTAAAGCCTTCCAGAGAATGTCAGGGAAGGACTAGAACCACTGTGAACGTGGGCAGCGCCATCACAGAGGCTGAAAGCCTAAGGGGACAAAGAAAGAGGATGCGGGGGAATTCTCTATCTTTGCTTCATGGACATCACACGCTAGCTGTTCCTCCCCTCCATGACAGGCTGAAACCAGCTGAAGCCAGGAGCCACGGCCAACGGTTTCTCCCTTGAGGTGTTTCTGCCTGGTGTCTTGTCACAGCAGTGCAAAGCTGACCAATACACACAACTTGTTTCTAGTCTGTCAAGCTGGAGCCGGTGGGCCCTGTAAGGTCGCATGAGAGCGTGAGGGTAGAGATGGCCACTTTCTGGTATGAAGGGAGCCCTTCCTCCCAAAAGGAAGAGTCACCTTTAGCTTCCACTAAGCTGTGTCCTCCCTCTGCGTTCATTTCAGGTTTAAAGGGAGCACGACAAGCTGCCCAGAGCTTGTTACCTTAATCGACCCAGCAAACAAGCCTGGAGTTGTAAAAAGCCATGTCTCCTCTGTGACTGGGTCTCCTGCTGTCCAACTCTGACCGTTAGCTTCCATCTCTAATGACACAGTCCAAAGGGCCTCCTAACGTATCAGAGAGCATTCCCTCTTGGGAAAGCTGCTAGCAAGCTTGAGCCTGCAGTCCACCCCAGCTGGAGCAGGACATGTGTGACTGAGGCCAGAATGTACACCTCTTCTCGCCAGCCTGTCAGGGAGGGGAGGGGGCTGAGGTGGAACGCTCTGCAAGCTGGAAAAACTGAGACGGAGACAAAGCTAGCAAATGTGATGGTTGATGACCAGTGCAACAGCTGGAGGAGCCAAGGAGAGGACAGAACGAAGGGTGGGGGACAAAGCTGGGATTTCCAAATACTTGGCCTTCACTTCTGACTCTGGGCCTTCCCAGCCCACAGCACTTTCTCTGAATGGGACAAAGCACAGAGAAAACCTGATGAGGTGGAAAGAGACTTAAAGATGGGCCCGCCATCAAGCCAAGGGCACGAGCAATGCTGTGGGTGGCACACTGGGCCTCAGTTTCAACATCTGTATAATGGGGGTGGAGAATGGTCCAAACAAGCAGGGTCAAAGACCCCTGGGCTGAGGCCAGCCTGCAAGCATCCCAAGGCCTGGCCCGCCTGCCACAGTCTCCCATCTGCAAGAACTCTGCTCCGTTCCTCCTGGGGAGAACGCCCCTCCATGCCTGGGGTCAGCCAAGGGGTAGATAGCCTTGTAATGTTTCCCAGAAACGGCTCCAAGGAGAGGGTTTTTAGAGAACTAGAGTTCCATTTTCCGCTAAGTAAAACCAAGCCATCTAGCTCCCTAACCTGTGATGTGTCCTCCAACACAGCCCTGGGGGTGGGAGGGAGTGTTTCCCACTTAGGACAGCTTTTCTGAGATGTGACTCACGGACCATGAATTTTCCCCTGCACCAAGAACGACTCAGTGCCTTTTAGTGTGCTCAGAGGGCTATTCACCTGTCACCATGTCTAATGAGGTGAGACCTTTATCACCTCCATGTCCTTTAACTGTGTGCAAGAGGTCCTGGCAACCTTTAGCCTACTTTCTCTATTCTAAACCTCATGTCAGCAGGAGCCACTGAATGAGGACTTCTCTCTGCAGCATCTCTCTCTGCAATATCTATCTCTCTGCAGCATCTCTCTCTCTGCAGCATCTCTCTCTGCAGCGTCTCTCTCTGCAGCATCTCTCTCTCTGCAGCATATCTCTCTCTGCAGTATCTATCTCTCTGTAGTATCTCTCTGTGGCATCTCTCTCTGCAGCATCTCTCTCTCTGCAGCATCTCCCTCTCTGCAGCATCTCCCTCTCTGAAGCATCTCTCTCTGCAGCATCTCTCTCTTAGTAAGGTGTACTGAGGGCTCACTGAAGCTGTAGTGGGCATCAACCCTTCATTTCTTTGCATGGCTAAATAATATTCCATTAAGTAGACAGACCATAATCTGGAACCTCTCTGTGCTGTTATCACTAAGATTTCTGGGAATGCTGGAGTACCAGTTCTTAAGCAGCTAACTCGTGTTCCCTTTAATCTTTACATGTATGTGTGGGACTACCAGGCACATGATCACTCTGTGTTGTGAGTTTTTAGGGACTACAGATCATCTCATGGTTTTACATCCCTTCCAGCTCTACATAAGTGTTCAGGTTCCTCCCCAACCTGGCAAAGACTTGTCATAATTGGTCTGTTTTAAAGGGAATTTCCAAGGATTTTCTGATCCTTGGGCTCAGCTCAGCCTTCTCTCAAATCCTGTAGTCTCTTCTGGCCAAAGTGTGTGTGGGGGAACAATCATTACTGTGGCCTTTAAGGTTTATTTTTAGATAATGCATGAGACTTGAAGTCTAGTTTAAAGCTATGCAGAACTCAAAAAATGGCAGACTAATATAAAGAGGTGACATTCTAGAACAATCCACAGGGCAGAGCTGGAAGCCTGTTGATCCATTGATGCCTTGGGCTTTAACCTGGACAAACAGCAACCTCTGTTCCCATCAGGTAAATGTCCCCAGATACCCTAGGGCTTCTAGACTGGTGCTCCTAGGAGGTGTGGGGCCTTTAAGAGAGAGGCCAGATGGAATGAAGTTACACTATTGTTACCTTGAAGGGGACAATGGGACCCTGGCTCTGTCCCCCCTTCCCCTCCTCCGTTCCCTCCATTTCTGGCTGTGAATGCAGCTTGGCTCTGCCATATGTTCCCATCATGATGTTGCACCACAGGTCCAACTCAATGGGGCCAACTGATGATAGACTGAAAGCTCCAAAGTTGTGAGCTAAAAACAAACCTTTTCTATGCATAAAGAGATTCACTCAGGCATTTTGTTACAGTGATGGAAGCCTATGAACACATTCAACTCAGTACTGGTGTGAGCAATAGATGAGGGTTCCACTGCTGCTCCTTACAGGTAGCTACACTGTTGATACCTGGGCCTGGTCTAGAGAGTGGGCTGGCTCAGTGGGAAACAGCAATTTATCCACAGAGATGTGCTCTCAGCAGCTGAGCAATACCCGCTAAGGCCCGTCCTGCGGAGGTGAGAACCTCTTGGAGCAGATTCTGATCCTGGTCCCCAGGGGGACTGGATGCCCAGTGTGGAGTGACATGTTAGAGAACCTGTTTGCCTCAGGCCAGATCTGATTCTGCCACTTAGCAGTCCAATGACTAGGAAAGATATTTAGCCTACCTCAGTGTCCTATTCTGTAAAGTGGGGTGGTAATACTCCCAACCCAGAGTTCATCTGAGTATTGACAGCAGGGATATGCAGACGCAGATGGTTCAGAGAAATATCTGGTGACTTTATTCTGCTTCAGTGTGACCAGAAGGCCAGGCTGAACTGTGAGACAGACATAGCTCTTAGTACTGACAGACTGGCTGACAGACCTTCTTCTGCCACCAGCTCGATAGGTGACATGCTGTGGGCTCCTTACCCTCTCTGGGCCTTGGTTCCCTCAACTGTAAGATACTAAGCCATTCTTCATACCATGTTCTGTCATAGTCTTCTACCTTAGTTGCATATGTTTCTGTAACAGTCACCAGCACCATTAGGGAGGAATCAGGGGCGTGTGATGTCTATGTCTCCCAGGGCAGGTGCCCAGTGGACTTGTATTAACTGACCTGACTCCTCCAGTCCCTCAGGCAGGACCCTGCTGTCTGCATATATACAGTACAGAGCTAGGCACACTCTGGGAGGTGCTCGTGAGCTGGGCATTATCCCAGCAGCTCCCATCACCTCTGCTGGGGCTCAGAACGAGTACTGCTGTTCTGCTAAGAGCACAATAGTCAGCTACACCTCCATGGGTAAATTGTTACTTTCCCACCAAACCTACCCTCCTCTCTAGACTTCAGGCACAGAGGCAGCGGAACACCTGGAATGGATTTGTCCCTTCCCCTACGTCCCATGAGTGCTCAGACTGGAAACTGGAAGGTCCTGCTGTTCTTCTCAGCTTTCCCCACTAACCTGGCCCAGAGCAGGAGGAAATACAGACACACTGGTCTATCATTCTAGAATAACCCAATCACAAAGAAGCAGGAAGGGTGTGAGCGATTCCTCTCACTCCGGCAGCTGGAGAGGATATCGTGGCCTGCGATGGCTGCAGGGCACTGCACAGTCCATCTGAAGCCTCTAGGAGCCAGGAGATGGGTGGCTGCCGGGTCACTGTGGAGGCCAGAAAGCCAATCCCTCCTCCCACAGCACAGCCGGTCAATAAAGCCAGCTGCAGCCTGGGAGAGGAAGAAACCACATTCTGAGCCCTCCCATGTGCCTGCCAGGTGACCTGTGCCAGGCAGCCATGATGAAGGTAAAGATATATGAAAATGAACAGTACAAAGCTGGGCGGTGGTGGCGCACACCTTTAATCCCAGCACTTGGGAGGCAGAGGCAGGCAGATTCTGAGTTCGAGGCCAGCCTGGTCTACAGAGTGAGTTCCAGGACAGCCAGGGCTATACAGAGAAACCCTGTCTCGAAAAAAAACAAAAAAAACCAAAAAACAAAAAAACAAATAAATAAACAGTACAGCATCTCAGCGTGGATATGTGCTCTCATCTTTAATAAATGGCATAATTATATATATATGTCAAAGAGTTTAAAAAATAAATAAATCCCTTTATGATTTATCATTGGTATTTGATTTGCACATCTTTAAAATACAGCTATACGGCCAGAGCTGTATAAAAATGTTTCAGACAAAAGAGTCATGAGAGTTGAGTGGATCTCAAGGCATGGTGCAGAGACGTCGTCAGGAGTCTTCCTCTCTCTCAGGGTCCTCCCCTCGCAGAGCCCGGCCCTCCTCAGAGCCCTCCTTTCAATAGAGTCCTCTCCTCTGGCATCTAGCTGCCACTCTCGGCTGGGGAAACTGAGGCTCCGTTCGGGGCAACCCCTTGCCCTGGCTGTTCCTTGACAGCCCCGGGCTGCCCTGTGCCAGAGCTCCCCCTGCTACCAGCATCTCAGACATACAGTGGAGCAGACGACAGATAGCCAGACCTCTTTCCGTGGCCCATTATTGCTTCTTCTGTCTTGGACAAAAGTGGATGCCTTGGGCAGGGTTCCTATCCTGCAAGGTACGACAACTGGGAGGTGCCAGGGTACACAGCATCCACTAAGCAATTGTCACAAAGAGGGCAGGTACCTGGGCCTGGGCCTGACACACAGGAACACAAAAGTCACATGGGGCTGGAGTATGACAGCTGAGCAGAGACGTGGCTCCATCACACTGACTGAACCCCGAACATGCTGAGACCCAGCCAGAGTACTTCCTGAAGGCACAGCTTGACTATGTTGAGACTTGGGCTCAGAAGGTACAGGTGACTCCAGCAGGGCACACACTCTGGTTCTGAGGCTTGTTGTTCTGCCCATGAGATGGACCAAACCTTGGGAAAAATCTGCTGATGAAACTCTTTCCACCTACCAGGACCAGCTTGCTACCTCCTCCAGGAAGCCCTCCTTAACCAGATTATCCTGATGAAACTGTAGTGCTGCCCAGCTCATGGGGCCAGGCACTGCAGGTCAGCACCCACAGCCTAGGGAAGCACACCCCATCCACCTCCTCCAATACCTTAGCCTGGGACTGACGGGGGGGGGGTTGGGGGGTAGCATGACCAGTAGAAGGAAAGCTTAGTCAACAGAGGAAGACAGTCCTGAGAAAGGCAACCTGGAGGGCACCCAGTCTAGACTGTAGCTGTCATGAGGTGCTGGTGAGTGGGGGTGGGGGTGGGGGAAGGAAATCTGTAGGCAGCACGGGCCTTTGTGGCCAAGCGAGGCTTTGGCCCGGACAATGATCTGGGTATACTGTAGACCCGATATATGTTACAGGAGAATAAGAACAATAACAGAACCCCCCCCCCAAAATCTAATTAAGATTAAATGTGGAAGAAGCAGTTTGCAGAGGAAGACCGGATGCCCTTCCTTATTCTGGTGTCATCTAAGTGACTGAGCAAAGCCAAGTCCACATATATAAGTCCGTATATTACAAACGAGGGGAATTGGGGGCCGTTAAAAGGCCATAGAGCCTATGTTTTGGGGGCCTCTTTCCTCAGCCCACTTCTACCCATAGGCATGCCTTTTCTTTTCTTAATATACTCTCTATATCTACCCCACAACTAACTCATAAGGCATGGCTTCTCCGTCTCTCTCCTTGGCAGCTGCTGGGATTTCCACAGTACCTTGTTTCTCTCCTAATTCTAACAAAATTTTATATGTGCTTCCTCTTCATATTCTGAAATTATTTTACTAACAAGACTAAGACCCCTAAAAGGCAACCTCTGTTTCCATGCCAACGCAGTCAGGTTCTAGCGCTCTGACCCTGGAACCTGGAGAGCAGGCACACAGGGAACAGGTTGGAGGCTGGCTGAGGTCTAGGTGGGGAACAACAGGGTGTGCGTTTGGGAAGGCAGAGGGGGTGTGATGGAGTGTGGGAAACAAACAAAGCTGCCCTTGCTCAATTCAAGTCTGGCCAGAAACGTGGTGCTTGGTTTTTTTTTTTCCTCTTATTTTTGGAGAGGATATCTTATAGCCTACGCTGGCCTTAAACTCTCTATGTAGCTGAGGATGTCTTTGAATTTCCAATTCCTCTGCCTCTGCCTCTCTGCCTCTGCCTCTGCCTCTCCAGCGCTAGGATTACAGGAATTTGTCACCACGCCCAATCTGTGCATTGTTAGGGGTCTAACCCAGGGTTTCCTGCGCGCTAGACAAGCACACCTCTGACCCCAGCATCATTTCTCTTGCAAAAGGGCACTGGCTACATTCAAGTAGCTAAGGCATTGTGAGTATTTACTCTCAGGCTTTAGCAGAGCCGGTGTGTAACTGACACCAGGCCTGTTTTAGACTTTTTAGGGTTTATGGGTTTTTCTTTTGCTTTGTTTTGTTCTGTTCTTAAAAGTTAAGTTTCACATTTACACCCATCTTAAGGGACTTCTGGGGCATGAAGTCAACCTCACCCCTCAGGTGCTAGGGCTACACAGAGCTAGCCCTGCCTTGCTGCCCTCTAAATAGGAAAGAAAGAAAGGCAAGGCACAGTACCAGGGGCACAGATCAGTTCCCACAGCTCCCAGGAGGGCCCACTGTTGGGGAGAAAAGGGAGTGTTCTCTAAGGAACTTGGGTGCTATCCTTTCAGAAGTGAGAGGCATGGAAGAGGGGCCTGGGCCGCTTCTCAAGTGGACTCTGTCCTTCTAGAATAACAAAAAGCTTCATCCTTGGAGTGGAAGAGGGGCACCCCGCCCTGGGCTCCAGCATACAGGGTGGCTGGCTACCCCTCCTCCATCTCCCAGGCCTTGTCCTGCATTTCCTGTAAACACTGACACTTCCTCCCATGGGACTGGCCTGGCAGCCCCCAGGGCCACACCTAGCAGCCTGACAGAGCCCAGCACACAATGGCTGGCTGGGGCTCTAGGTGGCCACTCCTCATCCCAGGCCTATCTAGGGATCCAGACCAATACTGCCTAACAGCCCATGAGCTTTGGCAGGGGACAGCGACTACTTTAGACCACAGGGGGGACAGCCCAAATGGGTGTCCAAGGCCTGGACTCATCGTTCTAGGCCTTGTGATATTGGACTAGCTTCCTCATCTCTGTTGTGGCAGCATGTGCCTGCCTTGCTTACTGTGTCACTGTGATGAGTTAGTTGAGAACATGGTGTTTACTAGAATTCTGGATTTTAAGGGTTAAGTGCAAGCTCATAGACACGGCCATCATCCTCCAAGGACAGAGCCATCTGGGGTTGGCTTCTAACCTCATAGAGGTTCATGGTCTGTGTTGGGCTGGGAGGTTCTCTGCAGTAAGTCACCCAGTGACCTTGACCTGCTGTTTCTCCACTTCCTCCTCTCCATATGGAGCCTGGAGCCTTTGCCCTGCCTGCCATCCCCGGAGCTAATGAGAAGTGTGCAGAAAAGCTGGTAGGAAGCTCAAGTCTGTGTGCTGCTATGTGGAGATAACTAGAATTCTCAAACCCACCACCAGCCTCACCTCCCCCGCAGACCCCGTTAAAACAGGACCCCCTAGAGCTCCTCGGCTCTAGTCCTGACCACTGGGCACTTGTTTGGTTTCATTGCTCTTTATGACTCTGTGGTTGCCATGTCACCAATGACATGATATGGACCTGAGGTAGTTCACTAAGCCTGGTCCCTTTCGACTTGTCTTAGGCCCTACATAAGGGCTGAACAAACAGTCTAAGAATTTTATGGTACTTTGAAGCTTTCAAACATTTTCTTTTTTTTAATTAAAGATTTTATTTATTATATGTAAGTATGCTGTAGTTGTATTCAGACCCCCCAGAAGAGGGCATCAAATCTCATTTCAGATGATTGTGAACCACCATGTGGTTGCTGGGATTTGAACTCAGGACCTTCAGAAGAGCAGTCAGTGCTCTTAACCCCCGCTTTCAAACATTTTCATACGTCACATTTCTGCTGATTCTCCTGACTGGAATATACTTCAGGCACCACTACTCCCAACAACGAGAGAGATGAGAGAGAGAGATGAGCCAGAGAGGCCTGCATAAATTAGACCAGGACCCAGACCTCTGGCCAGAAGCTGCCTGCTATGTTGGGGAACTCCTATTCCCTCTGAGGCCTGGAGGATCCTGGACAGCATCCCAGACTACCCTCCACTGAGGGCATGTTCAGCCATTCTCCCTACAGTCCGGAGGAGTCCTGGGGGCATTCCTGGGGCCTCCAAGGTTGGGCATATGGAAGTAGTTATGAGCTGTGTGGCTAAGTCTGCTTTTTTGGTCAATAATTACTTTGAAATATGGGTTCTGAGGATTCAGCAACTGTGCCAGCTGGCAGCGTCCTCACCCCACACACCCAAGACAGACCATGACAATACAAGGCTGGGAAAACCACCCATCCCATAGAGAGCATTCTGGCTTGTGATGAAAGAAAGAGCAATGAGCTCAAAACAGATCCCCAGGGCCATGCCTCCCCGAGCTTCACCGCCTAGGGCCATCTTTCTACCAGACTTGGAAGACCCCAAACCCCACGTGAAACAGTCTCCTCATTGTGAAGATCATTCCATGCACCCAGATCCAACTAAGGAAACCAGTTCAGTCCTAGTTAACGACTCAAGAGAAAAGCTGTGTGAACAAGCCCAAAGCATGAGTTGGGGGTGCTTCCCCGACAGAAAGGTACCTGAACATAAACAACAGGATGGTGGTCCTGAGTTTCCACCCCAAGCCCTGCCCCATCCTGGACCTCTGTTTTGCACTCTGAACACCACTTCCCAAGATCTGCTTCAACCCATATTCCCCCCTGCCCAGTGGGCTGCCACCCCTCAAGATTCCACATCCCTCTTTTGCCTCTGAAATCCTCAGCCCCAGGATCACTACACACTCCAGGCTCTGACTGGGATCTGAACAGGAAACATCTTAAGGTAGTTTTCCAACCATCACCTGGGCCGGCACAGCTCTGCACTCTGCCCTGAGTGATGCCAAGGGACCAAAGACTGAGGCCACTTCCAGTAAAAGCCTGCCTTCAGGTGCCCCCAATCCTAGCTGTCCTGATAAGCCCCAACTGCAGTTAATAGAACCTCATAGCTTCCTGCCAGTCTGCTCACCTCTTCCTAGACTTCCAAGTATGAAGAAACTTCTAGAACCTTTGGGGTGGAAGAGGAACTGCTGAATAAAACCGTGACAGCACAATAGCCCTGTGTGTGCTGACGTACTGGCTGGACGTGAAACAACCAGCCAGCTGAGCCCGGGACCTAGCACTGCCTGCTGCATTCATTCCCCCAAGACTACTTCTACTCCACTAACCCCCTGGAGCAGAGGATGGAAAGGAGGACAAAGCCAGCAGGGTGCATCTGGACCAAACCTTGCCTGCCACCCAACCCCTCCACAGGATACAACCCCATGGTCCTTCCACCTTCAGAGTCTCCCAATGGAAGGGACAAGGGATGGGTAGAGTAGTGGGAGGATTCTGAACAGGGTCTCTGAGGAACAGGAAAGGAATAAAACCAAACCTTGAAGCTCCAGGCTTTTCTGGAAGAAGTAAGGACCGAATTCTTGGTATCTATCATGCCCCAGGAAACACTCAGGCTAAAATCTCTACTGGGGACATTTGTCCTGCTGCCACTTCACACCTGAGGAGGACATCCTTGCTTCAGCTCAGAAGGTTACAAGATGTGGGTCATAGGCTATGGCAACTGGCCAGACCACAGTCCTCAGTCGAGAACTCCCAAGAGGCAGAGGCCAGCACACATGAAGTCTCCTGGGTCTCCATGTCACTCAAGCACTCACTGAGCTACTGCACCGAACTCAGAAAATTCATGCACAGAGATGGGAAGCTACCTGCCCCAGATCACACAGCCCGTAAAATTATAGATGAGCCATAAATTCAGCTTGCCTGACAATAGCTTGCACTTTCCTATAGGGTCTAGTTGTCCCCACGGGGAATTTACATTAATACAGGAAGGTCACCCAAGTACCAGGCTGTTTTTCAATACCCCCAATTGGATCCCAGATTCTCTTGAGTGGGTCTGATCAGGGTGGGTCGGGTGGCATGTCCTTGAATCTATTTAGAGAAGCTACCTGCAACACAGGGCTTCTCTCTAGTCAGGAATGGGTGTCAGGGTGTCAGAAATACTGGGGAGACCTGTTACAAATGCAGACTTCTGAGCCACATGCCAGACCCAGAGATTCAGTGTTCACGGTGAGGCCTGGTAACTAGTACCTCTGATAAATGTTCAAAGGCATATTAAGGATTTAAGGTCACCCAGCAACTGATGAAAACAGATGCAGAGACCCACAGCCAAACATTAAGTAGAGCTTAGGGAATCCTGTGGAATAGGTGGGAGGGGAGGATTGAAGGAGCCAGAGAGGTCAAGGACATCACAAAAACCCTACAGAATCAATTAACCTGGACCCATGGGGGCTCATAGAGACTGAACTGACAGACAGCATGCATGGGATGGACCTATGCCCTCTGCACATACGTCATGGTTGTACAACTGGGTCTTCATGTGGGACTCCTAACAGCGGGAGCAGGGGCTGCCTCTGGCTCTGCGGCCTGCCTTTGCATCCCTTTCCCCTAACTGGGCTGCCTTGTCTAGAACAATAGAAGATGCATGTAGTTCTACTGCAATTTGATATGCCAAGGTGAATTAATATCCATGGGAGGACTCCCTTTTCTGAGGAAAAAGGGAGGACTGGAGGAAGAGGAGGAGGAGAAGAGGGAAGGACTGGGAGGAGAAGAGGGAGGGGAAGCTGCTATCAGGATATAAAGGATAAAATTTAAAAAAAAATTAAAGAATTAAGGGGTGCTATACCTGAACAGACCAGGAGACTGGGTTTGAATCTCACCCCCTGAACTGTGCAACCTGGATAACCTACATCTTTTTTTCTTGGCCTCAGTTTCTCGGCATGTCTGAAGGGATTGGTATGAAGCTGGGGAAGAAGGTAAGAATGCCCTTTGCACACGTGTAGGTAGGGATAGACCCATTTCTGGGTTCCTGTTTCCTCTGTTCATCAAACTGCTACTTTAGGGGACAGCAGAAGGACCAAGTCTGGCTTCCCAGCGAACAGAGCTGCATGCCTGATGGATGGTGTTCTGCAGGCCAGCCCTGTTGCAGAACCCTAGGCAAAGGACAGTTTGCAGTGGGTAACAGCACCACCCCAGGAGGTTTTTTAGAGAGGGTATTTTAGGTTTCAGTGCTCACAAGCAAAGAGCACAGTGCAGTGGGTGCCAGGGCTCAGCAGGGCAGGTCTGCCAGGGAAACCCCTATGAATGCACACAAGAGGATGCTTTCCAAATTGTGGGAATCCAGGCACCATGCTGCTGTGCATACTGCAGCCCAACTCACTATTTATGGGGCTTCTGCTGTGGCCAAGTTCTGGGATAGGTTTGGCATGAAAACCTTCCCTTTCATCCATAGCCATAGACTAAAACAAAATGAAAATCAATCAAGTGAGCTCTGAGACCCAAGAAGGAAGGGCACCAATTTAGACTCTCATTCTTGAAGAAGTCCCAAGTATTCAACTCTCAGGATTTTCAAACTAGGAACTTGAAACTTCATTTGATAAATATAACAAATACTTCAAACTACATACATACATAGTGCCCCTATTTTCTATATCCATGATGGGGAGGAAGCAGAGCGAGGGCATTGCTAGAGCAATAAGCCTTGCAGATAGAGGGGCCAGGCTCTGACACACACTGTCCTGTCCACCTGCCCCCTGCTTCGTCTTTGCCTCCAATTCAGCATTCAACAGGCATCTGAGAGTCTAAAGGAAAGTGGACAAATCTCTGCGTGAGGAGTTTATGGTCGAGCAGGGAATGCTAGCATAGGAATATACCATTACCCCAAACCGGGGAGGGTGGTGGAGCTCGGACAACTATATAAAAAGGACTGACTGCTTGTGTTTGAGAAGGGCCCACTGTACATTTTGGGGAATGTTTCACACACAGAAAGGGAATCCACACTCTTGGTACAAAGTGTGGTCTAGAGAGACGTTGACATAGATGCTCTCAGGGTGTGCAAGGGAATGAGCTGATCTCCACTGACTCGTTCTCAGAGACTGGGGGCACGGGCAGGGTTCACAAAGAGGTTGAAGCAATGGAGGACTGAGGAAAGCCTTCTGGTGGCTCTGAATTGCCCTCTTCCCCGAAGCCCCAGGGAAGGATAGGTCAGGAAGGGAGTGTATGTCCTCACAGGCTTGAGAGGCAGTGCAGCATAGCTTACATCAAAGCCTCTGCCTTCAAGCTTACTCCTGTTGCTATGGTGGGACAGGGCCATGTTCACATGCTTCTGTGTCCCAGGACAACCATTCCAGTCCTGAGCTGCTGGCTCCTGCCACGGAGCAGGTAAAGGCTGGGGATGCCATCGCAAGGCTTGAGACCTTCCTTAGGGGTGGAGGGCCTAGCTGGGGATACTTCGAGTTGTTTGGAGGACAATTTGGCTTGTTAAACTCAGGTGTATAGCTACAGTTCCTCAGGTCCCACAAAGCTGCAGCCTGAGCAGAGACACCACTAAACAAAAAAGCACGCCCACACTTGCTCTCTCAGCTGAGCACCCGCCGAGCAGAGGCCTGAAGCAGACATCTGGCTTGTAAGAGCAGTGGTGCTCTTCCAGGGAGGACTGCAGAAAGCCTGGCCTGGAGCCTGGCACCCTGGAGGACCAGGCAGGGGACCTCTAACACCCAGGTGTGGGTGAGAGTCCTCAGTCACAATGGCCCAGGACAGTGATTGCTCTCAGAACTCCTCCCTAACTCGTGCCCTTTCTAGATAAGTGGGAAGGACAGTTCTAGCCACGTCCTTTGGTGTGACTTTTCTTCTATCTTTCTGAAATCTTATCTCTAAGAAAGCTCTTAACTAAGCCTGCTTATCTCCTTCCTCTATCTTTTCTGGTGTCTCTAAATTATGAATTATTCACACAGCTCACCTCCATTCATTAGTTTCCCATGCATGATTCCACACAAGCCATGGCAGGGCACGGTTTTTTTAACCCAGCAGTCCTGACATCCTTAAGCACACACCAACCCTGTGGGAACAGAGGCAGCCCAGGAATGGAGAGTGGCCATCTGGCACACACATGGAAGTGCCTCAAGTGGCAATTCTCTGGTCGTCATTGTCTTTTTTGTTCTATTTCTTTTTCTTTTGAGAGGGTGCATAGGGTCTTACTATGTAGCTCTGTTTAATCTAGAACTTGCTTTGTAGATTGGGTTGCCTTTGAACACAGAGACACACCCCCTCCACCCCTAGCCTCTACTTCCCCAGCGCCGGGATGAAAGGCGTGCACCACTACTGCCCACCCTGTTTTTCTGCTTATGAATGATCTCAGTGTAGCAAAGTTTCCATCATAGGAGGTCCCACCCGAGCTGGCCCAGGTAATTTCTGGACATTGCTCCTTCTGAGAGGTACCATATCAACTTGGGTCACCCTCAACCCCGCCATCTCACTTGTGGAGACAGGCCAAATCCAGAACAAGCAGAGGTGCTCACTTGAATGCTCTGAAGAACAGCAAAACTACATCACTATGAAGACGCAAGGAAGAGGCTGTGAGAAACCCTGGGTGCTAAGCTGAGCTTGGCAAAGGTTCACCAAAATACAAGTATGAGTTTTGAGCAGTGTCATGCTTAGCGTGTGCTTGAGGTTGTACTGCCTGTCATGGCACTGGGACACAGCGAACTTTGTTTTTATGCATAGAAGAATTCGCACTCTAACTGTAAATAGTTGTCTTAGTTAGGGTTTCCATTGTTGAGAAGAGACACCATAACCAAGGCAATTCTTATAAGGGAAAACATTTAACTGGGACTGGCTTACAGGTTCAGAGGTTCAGCCCATTATCATGGCAGGAAGCATGGCAGCATCCAGGCAGGCATGGCACTGGAGGAGCCAAGAGTCCTACATCTTGATAGGCAGTCAGGAGAAGACTGAATCTCACACACCGGGCAGAACTTCAAAGCCCACCCCCACAGTGATGCACTTCCTCCAACAAAGCCACATCTATTCCAACGAGGTCACACCTTCTAATAGTGCACTTCCCATGATCCAAGCATAGTCCACAATGGTACAGAACAGAGAACATACTACCCGGGAGGTAGCTGTAGACTACCACTCCAACCACCTTGGTATGGACAGTAGTATGCACTGTTCACATCAGCATCTCCTTAGACCCAAGAGTGATGTGTTGTGCTAGCACAGCCATTACATAACCAGAGAGGGAACTTTTTGGCTCCATTAGAATCTCAGGGGGTCACCAGCATAAATGGGGTCCAGTACTAGAAGAACTATGTGATATCTCACTGCCATGTACCATTACCTAATGCTGATCCATCTGCAGCACTCACTGTCACCTGTCTCTCCATTCTGTTGCTATGATGAACCGCTCAGACCAAAAGCAACCTGGGGAGGAAAGGGCTTATTTTACAGTTCATCATTGAGGGAAGCCAAGGAAGGAACCCAAGACAGGAACCTGGAGGCAGGAACTGAAGCAGGACCATAAAGCACAGCTGCTTCCTGGCTTGCTTTCTGCTTCTGCTCAGTGTACTTTCTCATACAGCTCAGTGGTCTGGGAACCTTGTCCTTCAATTAGCAATCAATCAAATGTCCCACAGACATGCCCGTGGGTCAGTCTTCTAGGAGATGGTTTTTCAACCGCGGTTACCTCTTCCCAGATGTGTCAAGTTGACAAGCAAGGATAGGCATCATAGTGAGTTCATTCTACAGGTAGACAGGCATTGAGTGAAATAAGTGAAGCCCTGGATACGTGATATAACTTTGTCCATGTTAAATGCCCCATGTATGTTCATACCTTACAGACAGTTCACATGGTAGGTTTGTTTGCTTTTCATGTTCAGCTCCAAACATACTTAATGTGTTAGGTATTGGGGGTGGAACCCAGTGCTTCAAAAATGCTAGGCAAAGCACTTTTACCAAGCCACTGCAGCCTCAGCCCCTTTAGGGCTTCTCATTTGTTTTCTTTAAGGTTCTGAGGCAATGTCCCACTGTGTAGCTCAGACTGGCCTTGAACTCACTCTGTGACCAGGCAGCACTTGGGAACCCCATCTCAGCTTCCCCTAGTAACCACCAGCTCCAACCCAAACATACTTTTAAATGTGTACAAATACGCTGGAGAACTTTCACAGAGGTGTTTTAGGGAAGTGTAAGCTTGGAAATGGGTAGTTACGTAGTAGCATCCATGCAGTCCCTAAAAAGAACAAGATAGAGCTATGTGGCCTAATGAGAAATGAGCTCTATAATGTCAGAGTCAGCTCCAGAGAGAGCATCCAATATGCTTCCATCAGTGTCTAGAAAAAGGGAGATGAGGGCTCAGCGGTTAAGAGCACTGACTGTTCTTCCAGAGGTCCTGAGTTCAATTCCTAGCAACCACATGGTGGCTCACAACCATCTGTAATGAGATCTGATGCCATCTTCTGGTGTGCATGAAGACAGAGCACTCATATATATAAAATAAAGAACAAAATCTTAAAAAAAGAAAAAAGGGGAAGATTATATATACCTAAGAGGTACAGTGTGTGTGTGTGTGTGTGTGTGTGTGTGTGTGTGCTTGCACACACGTGTGTGTGGTGTGAACTCCAGGGTATGCATACGGACATATGGAAGTCAGAGGACAACAATTCTTGGAAGTCCATTTTCTCCCACTATCTTGTGGGATCTGGGATTACACTTGGGACACCAGGCTTACACATAAGTGCCTCTAGCCTCTGGTCAATCTTGCCTGCTCACACATGACCTATTATGAAGCATTTAAAATGTTTTCTGCACCAAATGGGCTGGACTATCTCAACAGTACTCAGGAAACCTGGCCATTGAGGTCATAGCCTTGGGCTATGCCCACTCCTCCATGTCTTGGCCTGATAATCAGATTGTCACAGGATGCTCCAAAGGAGGACCGATCCTCATGGCGACCAGCCTCCCAGAACCCAGAGATGACATCTCAGGGCTCGGGCCACAACCACTTACAGCAAGCGATACCAGGTTCCCAGAAACCAGTTCTCACCTCCATGACGGTCCCCTCTGATCCTCATGGTGAGCCCTCAAGTTCTACAGTCACAAGGTTACTTCCTACCAAGACTCAGCGAATTCCCCTGGACGCCAGAAAGCAACATCGATTATCCCTGAGGTCTGTACTGCCCAGTCCAGTGGTGGGCAGGAAGGAGATTCTGGAAAGGCAGGCCTCCTCGGTGCAGCACAGATCCTCTTCAAATCAAGCATTCAACTCCCTCCTTCCTGCCTGCCTGAATTCTTTCCTCTGTGTATCAGTGAAGTTAGGGTCCTCTGACACAAAACACCCTGCCATACTGTCTCAGGACAGGACAGGGGAAGCTTACAGTGTTGCTTACAGCTAAGACTGGCTGCAGAGGTGAAGCAGGGCTGGGTGCATGGAAGGCTGTTGGGTCTACTCACAGTTGGGGTTGGGGAGAATCTCAGGGACAGGGACGACTCCCTGAATACATCCTGGGACCATCTGGCTACATCGTATCTTCAGTCTTCTCTTTGTCTGGGCTGGGACATCTGTGACTGGCTTTAGGAGACAGGATTATACTCAGCCTGGCTTGGATCCAGCACCTCACCAGGGCTTGGTCTCAGTGATTTAAATAACAGGATTCAGATGTGCTTTAATGCAGGGAGGCCCAGCACAAGCAGAGACCTTTTGGACTGTTATATTTTACACTGAGGCTGGGCTTCAGCAATATTGCGGTACAGGCTCCTCTGCGACCCACAGAGTTGGATAGGCCAGAGTTGGATAGGTAATGAGAACTGAGAACTTGTCTGACATGGTGGCTCACATCTGTAATCCCAGTACCCATGCCCAGATGAAGGCACCTACTGAAATTACCTTTCAAAGGGATCACTTAAGACCACTGGAAAACACAGATACTGCATTGTGATTCATAACAGTAACAAAGTTACAGTTATGAAGTAGCAATGAGCGTAATTTTATGGTTGGAGGGGGTTTACCCCAACACGAGGAACTGTATTAAAGGGCTGCAGCATCCGGAAGGTGGAGAACCATTGCTTTAAAGGTATGGTAAGCTGCAGCTCCTGGAAGAAAGTATGGCATCCTTGACTGGGCATGGCCCTTCGGGTCACTTGGTCAAATGCTTCCCTGTGTGAATAGGAAAACAGAATCCAGGAAGTAGGGTCCAGCAAAAAGGGTGAGAGAGCAAGCAGCCGAGAGCTGCAGTGCCTTGATGTTACACAGGGCAAATTCTGCCTCTCAGAGGGAGAGCCAAGACTCTCAGCCTAAAACTAAACAGTGGACCATAAATGACACCTTAGGAATGATGATAATTGGTCACTTCAAATGCCTTTTTAAAAGTCCTTGCCTTCCTTTCAGCGCCAGGGGCTGGATTTACATGATAAGTAGCTGGTCTCAGAGCAAAGAGAAAGGGAAGGAGAGGGGCAGGCAAGACCAAGGCTAAGACCTAGGGAACCTGCTAAATGCAGGGAAAGGCTGGTTCTGAGGCCAGGGCTCCTTCAGTACCAACCATCCTGCCCCCAGCTATTAGCTTTAATTGGCCCACTCAGAGAAGGCTAATACATGCCTGTCACCAAGGCATTGTGGGCTAAATGCAGCTTGACGAGGTAGCCTTGGGGTGAGCAATCCCTCTCCTGGGATAACTGGGAGGCCCGCCAGGCCCCAGGCTCAGATGACATTGTCTTGCTAGCCCTTTCCACTTTCTGCAACTGTTGGGGGTGAAAGGCTCATGGTTAATCAAAGGTGATTTCCATGGAGGCCAGGGCCAATTTAACCCTACTACACAGCAAGGGCAGGGGGTGCTGAAGGCTGGAGTATAGGTCTGGCAGGTGGCGTGCTGGGTAACCCCAGCCTCTCCTCCTCCAGACAGACTATGAGCTGGGGCTCTCTGTCTCCCTCAGTTCCTCCCTGCATGGGGAAATCTGTCACTGGGCATTTGTCCTTAGTCCTCGTGCACACAGCTCCTAGAATTTGCAAAACCCTCTCACCCTTTACAGATTCTCAAAGTGTCCTGAGCATAGCTCAAATGCTAATGGGAAGACTTTCCTTCCTGCCTGGCCACTTTCCCTGCCCAGGGTGCAGGGCAAAAAGAAGAGCTGGATCTGTTCTGGCAGAAGGGATAAGGAGCCCCCAGTTCCTCAGCTTCCTGTGCCTTCAGGGCAGAGCCTGCAGTGAAATGCAGCCCTAGCCTCCGATCTCAACAGCAGGAGAGCCTGGGAGAACCAGACTCCTGCTCTAAACCTGTTTCCTCACTTGCATCTTGCTTCTAGGGGCTTGGCTCACAGACTGCTCACCAGCCTGGGCGCTCTTCCGGCTACCCTGCCTCTGCCAGCCTTCGCTGGCACACACCGTCTTCGCTGCCAAGTGATTCCCTTACCTGCTTTAGTTGAAGGGCCCAGGAATAGCCTTTGGCCTTTGGACTCCTCACACTTCTCAGGACAGGCAACATGGATGATTTTGGCTGAGTGAATGCCATCAGGCATTTATAACTGTCTGTTCCTGCAGACTGAACCCACCAGGGAGAGCTGATGCTTGGCAGGGGACTGGGGGATGAAAGCCAGACAGCTATCGAGTGTGTCCCTCTGAGGTAACATAGGCCTGTCACATACAGCCTTCGGAAGACACCAGTTGATTTTAAGCTCTTTTACCATGCACCTCGTGGAGTGCCAAGGTCACAGAAATGAACAGTCAGTGGTGGGTAGGGGAAAAGACTCTATGAACACCCAGGTGGGCAGGATGGGCGCCTAGGTGAGGAGGGAAAAGGACTCCTCAATGTCCCCGTGAAGTGACAGAATCCCCCTTTCAGATGCCAGACTCCGTGTCTCATCCTGCTGTCTGCCTCCCCTCTGCATTCACAGAACAGCCCGGCTCTCTCCCTGCTCAGGACTCCTTCCTCTCTCTTCAGACTCCTTCCTCTCTGCAAGGATGCAGACAGGTCCCAGAGTGTCCCTGTGGTCTCCTCCTTGTCACATCCTTTAACGAAGCCTGGGGCCTTCAGGGGGACGAGGCTCTTCATCCCCCCAAAAAAGGAGCAGCTGCCTGAACTCTTGATCCCAAGAATCTACTGACTCACTCTGCAGCTCTGAACTGGCCTTGACCTTTGGCCTCTGGCCAGCAAGGAAGTTTTTGCCGTTGAGCAGGGACCTCCTTGGAAACCAGCTGGACCATCTACGAGGGGCTTCCCACAGGGAGCACAGTCAGAGACTCCCAGCACTGACATCATCCTTCTTTCTTCCATGGCCACCCAGAACAGCTCCAGGTGTGTCTGAGGCCTGCTACGCTCTACCCTGGGTCAGAGCCGGTGCTTGCTCTCGCTTGGATGCTGGTCTTAGAACACACAGCACAGTTGGCTTAGCAGCCCTGAGCTCTCTCGTCTAATGATGACACTTTAGGAGCTTCAGGTCCTTCCTGCTGTCCCCGTGGCATCTTAATAACGCGTCCTGTTTCAGGTCCCTCTTCACAGGCACAATTATACCAACAGCAGTTTATTCACTAAGAGCCAACCATATGCCAGGCCCTGCCCCAAGCCCTTGGCACACACTCTACTTTACCCACAAAGACTGGTTGCTTCTATCACCCCTGTGTTGGGTGAAGAGTCGGAAATATTCTAGGAGAGCGGCTCACCTGAAGCCTGGTGTAGAAAATCAGACTCTTAGCCGGGCGGTGGTGGCGCATGCCTTTAATTCCAGCACTTGGAAGGAAGGCAGATTTCTGAGTTCGAGGCCAGCCTGGTCTACAGAGTGAGTTCCAGGACAGCCAAGGCTATACAGAGAAACCCTGTCTCGAAAAAACAAACAAAACAAAACAAAACAAAAATCAGACGCCTGGCCCTAGTGTGTCTGTCTGTCCCTGTTGGCTTCTCACTGGAATCCTGAGCAAATTCTCAAGGAATCGCCAATCGAATAGAATGGAAATGCTTTGCAAACTGTAACAAGATGTGCTGCTTCGTTGGGGTTCCAACTTTCTGAGCATTCTGGGTTTTCTGATCAGATTTTACAGTCATGAAAGGAAGTCCCTGGGTCACCCTCTACTCATAAACTCCAAGGCCAAGATGGGGGATGGCTTGGTGCTGCGGCTATTTAGTCTGCTCATATGCCTCTTCTACCATGGGCGGCTCAGAACCTTGCTTTGGTCACCTGTGAAATGAGCTCAGAACACTTGGCTTATAGCACTATCAGGAGGCCCAGGATTGAAAATAGATAACAAAACAGGGGCCTTTCCCTTACGAATGGCTTATTTTCATTCATGCTTTAGTTTATTTATTTATTATTGAGCAACACACATCACAGCACATGTGTGGAAGTCAGAGGACAACTGTGGGGAGTTGTTTCTCTCCTTCCACCACGAGAGTCCTGGGAATCTAACTCAGGTCTCTGCGACTGGCAGAAAGCATCCTCACCCACTGAGCCAGCTCACTACTGGCCCTCGTTTTCATTCCTGCAGCAGTGGTGAGGGGAGCCTTACATTCCTGGCACTGACATACACACCTGCCTCACCTATGAATTCTCCCACACAGAATGCAAGACAGACACGTGCAGTAGGCTAGGCTCTGCAGACCACGGAAGGGATTACTGGTGAGTATAGCATAAAGATGTGCTCCCAGCATGTAGCCCTTCTTAAAGGAGGAGCACCCTGCTCTTCTGAGATGAGATGGGGTTTTCCAAAGGCACTAGTTGGACTCCCAACAGTCTGGAAAGAATGCCACCCATAGGCACCAAAGCAACACCAACAGCAGCTAAAATGCAGAGCAAACTCTCGAGACGCTTAGCAAGTGTTTAAACCTCAGAGGACTCCCAAGATAATGCCATTTTCCGTTTTTTTTTTTTTTTTTTTTTTAAACACAGATGAAGAGACTGAGGCACAGAGATGTTAAGTAATTGACCCAAGGACACATAGAAAAAAGGGGGTCTGAACTCAGCTGGTTGCATGGCCCTAGAGAACACATAGGTAGTCCCACAACCTGCAAGCTCTCATGACCATGGCCCTTGACAGCTGCTACTGCAGCACTCTGCAGGGTTGCTCTTCAGTTGAGCTTGCAGACTGGTGGTGCAGACCTGTAGTCCCAGCTACTTGTGAGCTGAGGCAGGAGGACTTAAGGTTCAGGGTCTTCCAGGGCTTCAAGAGTGAGTCCAAGGCTCTTCTGTGCACTGGACAGTGGTGGCGCACGCCTTTAATCCCAGCCCTTGAGAGGCAGAGGCAGGTGGAGTTCTGAGTTCGAGGCCAGCCTGGTCTACAGAGTGAGTTCCAGGACAGCCAGGGCTACACAGAGAAACCCTGTCTCAAAAAACCAAACCAACCAACCAACCAAA
The DNA here is from genome assembly GCF_008632895.1 of Mastomys coucha. Classification (NCBI taxonomy): domain Eukaryota; kingdom Metazoa; phylum Chordata; class Mammalia; order Rodentia; family Muridae; genus Mastomys; species Mastomys coucha. The sequence goes on along the minus strand of NW_022196903.1, from coordinate 85,734,696 downwards.
CAAACAAGAAACCAAAAACAAAAAACAAAAAAAATGGTGGGAGAGTGGACATTCAGGAGGCTCACTGAGTAAGAGTACTTGCTGTATAAGTCTGATCACCTGAGTTCAACCTCAGAACTCAGGGCAGAAGAAGAGAAACTGTCTCCTGACCTCCGTACACACCTCTGCACACGTCTACACACACCCACACAGACACACACATGCACACATACACACAGGCACAGGCACACACACACACACACACACACAGAGAAACACCATGCAGAGACACACATACCACACATAGACATATACATGCACACCTTCACATACATTTACACACATAGAGATGCACACACACACACCTCCACACACATCTACACACACATGCAGAGACACAACACACAACACACAGAGACACACACGCAGAGACACACACTTACAGAGACACACACCACACACATACACAGAGGCATACATACCACACACACATAGGCACACACATGCATACCTTCACACACATTTACATACAGAGATGCATAACACACACACACACACACTCAGAAATAATAAAACAAAAGAGAGAGAGAGAAAACCGGGAATGTAGGTCAGCAGTAGAGCTTTTTCCTAGCATAGGTGAGACCCTGGACTCAATCCCTAGTACAGGAAGAGAGGGAGGAAAGGAGAGAGGGAGGGAAGGAGGGAGGGAGACAGGCAGGCAGGCGATGAACAGTAGATGCAATCCCTTTCCACTGCTGCAGTTAGCAGGCAACCCCAGGGGGACTTGTGTGTTCTGCAGGGCCAGCCCCACTCGTCCCTTCTGAGCATACTTTCCACGCTGGCACTTCAGTGAGCCTGTAAAGTGGGCGCTGTGAATGAGAGGGGCCTCCTGTGGCCTCTTCAGCCTCTCCTAGGCTGCAATGCAAGTGCTACTTCCTCCACCCTATCCACCCAGCCAGTGAGACCAGTGACAGCTCTGATTTCTTGACCTGCAGATCTTTTCCCTGTGCTCGATCCCTGACCATGATGGGGAGCTCATCATTTCCCATAACAGCACCACCACACATGCCTAATACATCACAATAGGACTATGGTCCTTGAGTAGACTCTACTATAAGACAAGATTTTGGTTTTTGTAACTTGTTTTCTTAATTGGAATCATGGAATTGGATCATGGAAGCAAGTGTGACATTTCAAGTTCTTGGGTTCATGCCTTGACCTGGAGAAATTCCCCCTGGGCTCTAGCCAGGGCTCTAGACAACTGTGTATGTGGATAGTCAGTCTGTTTACATGGAGACCAGCCACATCATGACTGAAAACATCTCTGCCCAAGATGCTCATCCACAGGAACAGGATCAGAGGCCCCAGGCTGTCCCTCTAAGACCAGAGAGCCTTGTCAATTTCAGTAACAGCTGACATGGCAGTTGGGCCACCAGCATCCTTCAAAGACCATGGCTTCTAGGAAGAAGAATGTGTTCTTCCTCGAGAACACTAAGGAGCCACGGTCTTTGTTCTCTAACTACAGCTAACAGCAACATCGATCCACCTTGCACAAGGCTTTCGAGTTCTGCCTCGTCACAGCAAAAGGAATGGGTAGCAGGCTATGAAGGCTTTCCCCAGGCACGGCCAGGCACTCTGAGGAAGTGTCACCTGGCACAAAGCCTGTGCCTTTAACCCTGTGATGGTCAGGGTTTCCCTCTCTGCATTTGGATTTGGGGGGTGATGGTGATGCTGGGATTTGAACCCAGGGCCTTGCACATGCTAGGCAAGCACTTACCATTGAGCCTCAGCTTTGGCCTCAGGCAGGAAAAAATGAGTGCAGTCATTATAAGTTGTCTTATTCTGAACACCGATGACACTCTGAAGACTTGAGCTCTCCTGCAGCATCTGCCCTTCACTCAAGCAAGTGGAGGTCAGTCCCAGTTGGCAGACTTGCAAAGGGGGTAAACCCAGACCTACAGACATGCCCCTTCTGGTCCTCCTTCCAGCTTTACAAATCCTGCCTCTACTCAGAACCTATTGGGTTTCTTCCTCTGCTCTCCCCAGCAGGACATTCTGCAGATTGAATGGGGAGATACCCACAGGGTGAATATCTATCCTTGTTGCATGGGTGTGTGTGTGTGTGTGTGTGTGTGTGTGTGTGTGCCTCGTGTATGTGTGTGGTGTGTGTCTCTGCATGTGTGTGTCCTTGCTTGCGTAGCCAGAAGCTGCAGGGGGAACATCCTGGTCCTGTTATTGATCAACTAACTAAACTTGGCTGCTTTACTCAACCACTTTGTGCCTCAGTTTCTCATGTGTGTTAATACAGACTTAAATCAGTGCCTCAGGGAGGAACTCATGACTCGTCAAGTTAACACAGAGCCATCTATAGTGCTAGGATACACCGTGAGCTCCACAAGGCTCCCGTACAGCAGGCATCCCCAGAAAGTGCAGCCTGGTAAAGCTGCTCAAGGAAGCCCAAGAAAGTGCTCGACATGTGTCATCTTCAACTACTCTGGCTGCCCGGAGACAAAGCTAGGACAGGTGGGGCGAGTGGAGCCCAAGTCCCATGAAAAGTACGGTCAGGGCAGATTATGAGCTCATTCTCTCCCCATGTCTTGCTGCCCTTCACCACTGGAGCATTGGTGACAAACTCCATCAGCCACCTGATATTCCTGAGTTTCCCTACACTGAAGAGTTCAGACTCGGCAGAGCTCCCAGTCACTCTTCTCTAAGCCATGACTGCAGCTGTGGTGGAGAACCATCAAACCACACAAGGGTGCAGCAGCCGGCCCTGCTGCCATGCCTCAATCCCTAGTCACTTGGTCACTTGTCTTTGGGGTCTTCTTTTTCTCTGTGGACAATGACAGTGCTGGTTCTCTCTTGCTCCAAACCTTGCACACAGCTCCCTACTGCTCACAGCAAACTGCTTCCTATAGACAGTACGAGTCCCAGTTCAGCAACATTCCAAGACTCCTCCTAGTGTTTTTTCCAATGCCTTCCCATCCTCTGACAGAGCTGCTGAGCCAACACTACCATAGACAAAGGCATTCAGAGCAACTCACCACTCACTCAGACAGGGCAGAGGAAGAGAGAGACCTGAGACCACCTGCCCCCAAACACCAAAGAGAGACCCGAGAATTCTGTCCAGACCACGTTATATACAGCAGAGACCAACTCTGGATAGCAGACACTCTGTGGTAGTTTCAAATTATCTGCCAACCCAATGGAATGTACATCCCTGATAAAATAATCCTGAGTGTTGGTATGATGGGGATAGCTTTGGATTCTGTGAGCCAGCCTCCTGTTACTGTAATAGATACTTGAGAGCACTAACTTATAAAGACATAGGATTATGCTGGTTCAGCTTCGGAAGGTCTAGCCCATGGTGGTCTAGGGTCCAGCAAAGGTTGGCCCCTTTGCTGTGGTGAGGCACCAGTCACAGGCCTTGTGCAAAATGGAGCAAAGCTGCTGTTAGCTGTGGTTAGAGAACAAAAGAGGAACGGAGGGGGGGGGGGAGAGCCTGTGGGCTAGGAAACCTCTCACTGGCCTCACCGCTTAAATTCTCATCACTAGGTGGGGGTGAGGCAGTGGTTAAAGTGGTTCAGTGGTTAAAGCACTAACCACACAGGCCTGACAACCCAAGTTTGTATCCTCAGAATCAAAACTGGATACAGTAGTGCCAAACACCTATAATCCCAGCTCTCCCGCGGGGAATGGCAGCAGAGAACCCCTGCAGGCTCACAGGCCAGCCTGTCTATGCAGCAACAGGGAACAGGGAAGGACCCTATCTCAACTAAGGCGGAAGGTGGCGATGGATACCATGGTTACCCTTTGATCTCTGTATGTATGCTATGGCACACGTGTGCCCCCCACACACATAGGCGCATACACATACACACACACATACCACACACAGAGGCAGGTACACACCACATATACACACATATAACATACACACATCACTCACACACAGGCAGGCACACACAACACACACACACACCACAGAGGCAGGCACACACCACAAAACACACACACACACACAACATACACACATCACTCACACACAGGCAGGCACACACACACCATACACACATATACCACACACATACACATACCACACACAGAGGCAGGCACACACACACACACACACACACACCACACAGGCACACCATACACACATACACCACACACATACACACACCATACACAGAAGCAGGCATGCACAACACGACACACACACAGGCAGGCACACACAACACACCCACAAAGAGGCAGGAACACAACACACACAGAGGCAGGCACACCAGGCAGACGGACACACACACAGGCATACACGCACACACACACACACAGAGGTATACACACACTTGTGCACATATGGGTCACACCGCTTCCCAACAGCAGCAAACTGAGGACTAAGCCTTGACTGCATAGGGATCACCACAAATCTAAAGGACAGTAGAGCCTCATGCCCCTGCAGAAATGTCTCCCCCGACCCCGGTAAAACCCAAGGTCCCCATCTGTCCCAGCCTCACTTGCCCTGGTGCTTCTCACATTCTGCTCCAGCCAGCCTCCTTCTTTCTCAGCCTCAGGATCCAGAGCCTCCATTCCTAGCCAGGCGGTGGTGGCGCACACCTTTAATCCCAGCACTTGGGAGGCAGAGGCAGGTGGATTTCTGAGTTCGAGGCCAGCCTGGTCTACAGAGTGAGTTCCAGGACAGCCAGGGCTACACAGAGAAACCCTATCTCGAAAAACCAAAAAAAAAAAAAAGAAAGAAAGAAATAAAAAAATAAACTCCATTCCTGCTGCTCCCTCCACCTGGGATGCCCCTTCTTTGAGGACAGCTGACCAGTGCCCTGGTCCCCTCAAGCATCAACTCCTCAGAGAAGCCCCCCCTGACCCCCCAACTACCTTGCTGGGAATGTTCCTAGCAGCAGCAGCTCTCTATCTAACATGCAGCTCTCCTCTCTTCTCAAAAGCTATGATGGTCTTGTTGGCCTACAGCATGCATGTTTCTAGCCCTCTTCTGGGGACAGCCGTGGCTCTCCCAGTTCAGACCCCAATCCATCTCCCCACTGCTGCCTAGAAGCTCAGACGATGGCAGCAACAGCAAGATACTGAGCCAGCACGAGCTACCAGTGGCTTTTCTCTCTGGACAGGTCTGGTGAAGGACAGGCTCATCCCACAGAGCAGGTAAAGACAAGGGAGGACCACGGAAATGCAAGCTAGAACAAAGCCCCTCTCCTCCTCTGGGGCTCAGCTGGTCACAGCAACCATTCTCCACATTCTACCAAAGGACTCCCACCACGAAATTGTCTGCTATTAGACAGAATGGTTGCTGTTCTTCCCACAGGGAAGCCTTGACTTTATGAAGCGAAAATCACGTCGTGATTAACAATCAGGGTTTCATTACATTAAAGAAAAAAAAAGAAAAGAAAAAAAAAGAAAGAATGGTCGGGGGTGGGGAGGGGATTAATATCATGCTAGTGATGTTCCAATAAGCATGTTCCTGACACAATTTTCTTATTAGGGTCGTTCCCTGTAAATTTTTATTGCATTTAATTAAAAATTATTGCTAAAAGAAACAGCTGCAGATGGTCTTATTTTAAGTCAGAAAATTAAAAACTGAATATTCTCATCAGTCAATTTCAACAAGCCGCACGGCCGCGTGCTCGCACGTGCTGGTCTTGAGATCCTGATGATCTGTATGGCAGTTACAGGTCCCTCCGACGGAATTTAATGAAAGCGCTGCATGAGTTCATTTGTCAAAAGCATAATGATGGTGGAAGACTGCTGAGGTAGACCACGCTAGGAGAAGGGAAGGCCTGCCACTCGGCTCTCTGGAGCCATCAGCAGGAGACGGAGCCTATCCTTGCTCCGGCTACAAAACACCTTTGTTTACAGGGACACTGGGGAAGGGCAGCAGCTACAGCCCTGACTGTGGATGTAAGAGATGGAAGTAGCTTGAATCCTACAGTACAAGGGTTCTGGGGCTGGGGCTGGAGGAGCCTCGCTGGGTGCTGTGTTGGACTTCTTGGTCAGCCTGCCTGCAGACTCACCTCTTCCTACCTCAGGGTTATTGTTCAGCTCATGCCGTGAACTCTTATGTTAAAAGACGTGAGCTCTTATGGTTCCTATCTCCGTCTTTTACGGGAAACATTTTATTTGGGACCGGACAGACTTTCAAAGACTTACAAGAGAAGAGAAAGACCAAAGCGAGGACCATCTACCAGGCTTCCAGAGTTGACTACTTCTGAGAAGGAAAGGCTGTATCGTCTCTGGAGACAGAGTCCTACTCCTACCCCTCCCTCACCAAATCGTGCTTTATCTTCATCATCTTGTGAGGGAGCCACAGTGACAGCCCAGCCATACTAACATGCCTGCCCTATCTCTTTCCTCCAGGTCCCACCTGTCTGAAGCCTCCTATGGCCTTCCTGTGCCCAGAAGTGCTCAGGCTCACACAGCTTGTCCACGAGGTGTCTTTAGCTGTCTCACCTATCCCACCTCACAGCCGCACACTTGGCCCTCCGGACTCACGGCTGGGCCCTGCTCTTCCCCCAGACTCCCCACGCACAGTTACAGACTGCTCTTTTAGGAGTGGATACACTGTGATCCTCCTGGATCTCCCATCTCACCCCTGTCGCCTCTAATTGTCCCCTCTGCCAGCCAGTTCACAGACACTGAAGGCAGGCTTTACCCCACAACCTGGACAGAGCTGACGGGACTAGGGTCTCACAGGTATCTGTAACATGGTGACCCCACTGACCCCCCCGTGCAGTGCTCTATAGGAACATTAGAGAAAGCACGGGTCTGAGTCTGATCCTTAGGCCTTTCAACCAGGCCCCTCTATGCGTTTTCCATGTCTACTTCTGAGGTGAGGGTCTTCCAGAGCAGAGAGGCCTAGAGGCTGCTTCTGAGTGCAAATGGGATGTTTCCTGGTTGCCCTCGCCTTTCCTCTGCTCCATGTGTGGAAACCTCACTGTTCTGTTCCTCCTTTTCCCTGGCCCACCCTTCTCTTGCACGCTACTTAGCATGGGATCTAGTGCAGAACTACTTGCTTCTCACACGGGCCCCATTAGCCAGTGAAGGCAACCCTCCCTGATTGCCCCAAGCCTCCTCACCCACACGGAGCTCAGCAAGGTTCTGCCTGCCACCAGAGCGTGACTGGAGCTCTCTGTGACCATGGGGGAGGCAGAGTCATTTGAGCCTTATCCCTCAGAACTCTGGTTGACTCTCTTTGCAGACACAAGCCCATAGGTGGTGCTCCTAAAATTCCCCTGGTGAGCATGATAATCTGCTGAAGTTGGCGGACCCCAAATATAGAGCTCCTGTGGTTGTCTCTCAGGCATAGGTGGTCACCAGAGGCCAAAGAGGAGCAAGGAAAAATGTCTGGGCACACCATTCACACGTGTCTGGCAGCTATAGATAAGTTACCAGAGGCACTCCAAGCCTACTGGCCATCAGATCGGAAAGCATGCCCCTCTTCTACATTCCCTGGGGTCCTCTAGACTGTCAGCAAGGCCAGCACTGGGGATGGGGCCTGAGCACCTCTTCTGCAGGGAGCACCTCAGCAGATGTCAGGGTTGCAATACCCAGAGCGGGGCCTTTTCACAATGGAAAACAAACAGCAGTGCAAACAGAAACAGCCCAGAATGGAGAGTCGGGTAGGCCTGGGTTCCAATCCTGGTTTGGTCACTTACTCTCTATGTGACAGAGGACATTCAGCGTTAGTTCAGCAAGCCTCAGTCTTCTCATCAGAAAATGGGGACTGGGGATTTCTGTCTAGTTGCATGCTACAAAGTTAATCCGAGCTCTGGCTGGTAACATGGTAACAATGTTAACAGGCGCTGGCTCCAGTGTGGTCATGGGATCTAGACCCTTGGTCTTGCCATTGGTGTCAGAGGCAGTGCTGCACAGGGCTCTAGATTAGTATTGCCAGCTTGTTACCTGCAGCTCTGGGCCTTCCAGGGGGCACCAGAGCAGAGGATAACAATACACTCCCATGTTCCCCAATCTAAGACCTTGTAATGGAAACAGGAGCATCATGGTATACATAGGCAGAAAGGGCGCGCGTGCGTGCGTGCGTGCGTGCGTGCATGCGTGCGTGCGTGCGTGCGTGCGTGTGTGTGTGTGTGTGTGTGTGTGTGTATGTGACAGAGTGTGTGTGTGTGTGTGACAGAGACAGACAGACAGACAGACAGACAGACATACTCTATTTCTCCCTCCAGATGTAGCATCTCTGGAATCAAGTTCAAACCCTACATCCATAAGATTTGACCTTCATTCACGCCACTTAACAGCAGATGTTCGCTGATCGATTGCTTGACTGATAGATTCAAGGTTGTAAGTCTGACAAGCAGCAGGAGAGCCACAGTAACAGGATGGTGTACCCAGCAGCTGCTGGGTATCTGTGCGAATAGGTCAGTGTCCCCAGAGCAGTGTGTGACAGACTGACAGAGGGAGAAGACAGGCAACACTGCAGGAAGGGTGTGGCAGGACCTAGGGGGTGGACACAAGGACACTTTACTGTCAAGCTTAGAGCTTTCTAATAACTTAAAAATTTTCACACTACACCTTGAGGACAAGGGACACAGAGGAGCAACCTGTGCTGAGGCAGGAGACTGAAGGAAGCAGACTCATCAACACACAAGACGCAGGAAGACCAGGCAGGCTGAAATGGGGCGTATAGGATAAGGTACCATGTTGGATGCTGGGTCAGATCGGCTTTGTGCTGGTACACAAGTACCGGGAACTGTAATGCTCAGAGTGGTCACTTAACAAAACACAGCTCTTTCCCCCCAGGCTCAAAAGTTCCATGTCACCAAAGAAACCCAGCTTAGCTCCTAGCCTGTGAACCACAGGTCCTCGCAGAGACAGTCCCCAAACAGAGACTCCTGACTGCTGAGGCCACACAGCATCCTGCTGGAGAGAGAGTCTGTTCAGAAAGAAAGTCAAATTAAGATATGGCAAAGCCCGCTACAAACTCTCACTTATACTTTGTGAACCAAAAGGGGCTCCGATAATTTCCCTGCTCAAAACACTGTCCCTGTGCTTGAAAGCAACTTACAAAGAGGAAAGGTTCCCGTCACCCCCGGCCCAGGCTTCAGATCTAAAGCTATGTTCTCTTATATTTTTGGTTGTGAGCCTAGCCTTTAACGGCTGAGTCATCTCTCCAGCCCTAAAGCTATGTTCTAAGCAGCCACGTCAGTCCTGTTTCTTGGAGGAAAACACTTTCAGTGGAAAGCAGCCATGGTTCTAGGTGACAAGTCTGACCACCTTCTGAGCAGCCGGACGCCTCTGCCCATGGTTAAGTTGAGTCTGGGGCGTGGAGTCAAGGGTGAGCCTCCACCTGATTCAGACACCAGGCCTGGAAAGTTAACAATCTCAAGCTAGGTTGCTCCTAAGCTAATTTACTTTCCTTTAACCTAATTTTTACAAGTACTTTCTACTTACAGTCATGGGTCCATTCATTCCAACCCCCACAGAAACACCAAGTTTCCTTTATCCCTTTTTGAGGTAAAGATAAGCTGGCTCAAACAAGAACTCCCTTCCCACAGCCTAGACAGAGGCAAATGGGGCCCTCAGCCATTTCCTAAGCACACAGCTCATTCATCAGGATGTGTCTGCAGAGGCTCTGTCCTGCCTCCTTTCAGAGCTCTCAACCATTGCCATGGCTTCTGACCCTCACTCTAAACAAGGCATGGGGCAGGAGGAAGTGCCTCTCCTCCACCTGCCCCATCTGCTCCCCAACCGCAAACGCCCAGCTGCCTCTGTGTTCCATATGCCCTCAGCCTCAATCAGGCGAAGCCCCACACCACCCTGGGCCTCTCTCACCTGCCAAGGCCTGCTGTGCCTCAGGCAGGGATTTTCTCCTCTGTTTTCATCTGTCTTCCGACAGGAAGTGAAGACAGCTAAACTCTCTGCCTGACTGGCACTGAGAATCGCCCAGTCAGGTCCCTGATGGAACAGCGTCACAGGGGCCAGAGTGCTTCTGGTTGTGATGGTTCAGAACCCCTCAGGCCAGTTCCCTGCCATCTCAGATGTAGGCTGACAGGGAGAGCACCCAGCACAGTATCTGGCACACAGTGAACCGGCAAGACCCAGGACCTTTAGCATCTTCTTGGATATTTTTTTCCCTGTTGTGGACCTTTGCTTTTGAATCCAGGGAGGGGAAAGTACAGAAGGCGATAGCCTTTGCATATGGCCAAGTGCCTGTGTACTGCACAACCCCATTGGGCACCATATACATACTAAGGGAGGGGGGCCCTACCTGTGAGGTTGTAGTGTACAACCCACCCTGGCGCCCCTTAGCATGACTCACTGCAAATTCTTACGTTAGGCGTTAGGAAGTCTGAGCCCCAGAATGGGTTTCTCCCAAACCTGTGAGACCCTAGGCAACTCCGTTTTCCTCTCCGCCCCTCAGTTTTCTCTTCCATAGCAGGACACAATGACATCTGAAATGTCCTTCGGCAATAAAACTGTGGTTCTGCAGAAGTGCGTTTTAATCTTCAGAAAGCTGTCATCCCAAAGATGAAACCAGCCAACTTATCTGCCTTGAGTGAAGACGTGATGTGAACTGGGTGGGCAGAAATAAGAAAATGATGGATATTGCCTCAGTTACACAGAAAATCTTCGGAGCGGGAGGTGATGGCTCACACTTAGGAGACAGAGGCAGGCAGATCTCTGAGCTCAAGGCCTGTATGGTCTGCCTACCGAGTTCCAAGTCAGTCAGAGCTTCACAGAGAAACCATGACTTAGGAAAACAAAGCAAACCAAAACTTCCTATTATTCAGCAGTCCAAGAACAGGGGGAGGGAATTCTGGGAAGTGGTGAGTTCCCAGCCTCTAGGGAACGGCGAGAACTAGCTAGCTGAGCCAACCACATGTTACACCTGAAGATTTTGTGTTTCAAACATGGTCTTGTTTTCACCAGTGCTAAGAGGTTGAAACAGGGCTGGATCTAACTGGCACCATGTGATAATTATCAATGAAGTAAACCAGTCAGCTCCAGTCTCTACCCCTCTCACTCTCCTTGTTAGACTCAGCTCCTCCCCAATGCTGGTGCCTACAAATGTCTGTGTCATTCAAGAACGGATGTAGTCCTCTCTTGGCCAGGGTGTAGGGAGAGAGAAGATGGAACCCACGTGGGAACCACACGGAATACTCCAGAGAATGAAGCCAGCACACCTCACTAGTCTTCTCCAGGACAGAAGCAGCCATGGTGTCTTTCTAGTTCCCTTACAGCTCCCAAAGCAAGCCTGGCAGGTGTCACCAGGCAGCAGGCAAGGTCCTTTTGTCCCCCACACAAGGAGTCCCCGGGGCTCCTCTATTAAACTGTTGGTGACTCCAATGAGAGCCCCCAACGAGGTGCAAGCAGACACTTTGTCCTATCTAGGGTGCATCTACGGTACATAAGGAACAGCCAGTCCAGGTAAGCTAAGTGAGGGGTTTTCAGCCAGAGGGAAGGGGAAGCAGAAAAACCCCTATATTGTTCAATATCCGCAGTGTTCCGCTCCCACGTTTAAAGTGATCCAGTTTTTAAAAATCAACTTCAATACACCTTCTCAAGACTTCTATTCAGAAATTCAGCTCGAGGCATCGTGAGCTCTTTGGACAGTTTAAATAAATTGTCTTTTCTAGTTCTATGTGTACACAATAAGAAGGCATCAATCAATTAGGGCATTTTTCTGATGGCGAAAGATATTTAGTTTGGCCAGACTCCAGAACCTTCTCTCTTGGTTGCTTTGTGTGTGTGTGTATGTGTGTGTGTGTGTGTGTGTGTGTGTGTGTGTGTGTGTGTGTGTGAGAGAGAGAGAGAGAGAGAGAGAGAGAGAGAGAGCGCAATCTCCCTTAGACATGAATGAGAATTGTCCCCTTAATAATCAGCATTTTTATATTGTAGTCTCACACAGAAAAGCTACTCCAGTCTTCTCAAACATGAGCCCCACTTCCCAGCTGAAGTGACAGTGGTTCAAGGAGGTAGAGCCACTCACCCCAAGTCACACAGCTAGAAAGAAACAGCCGGTAAAGGACGTCCATTCCACCCCCACGCCTTAGCATAGGCCCACATTCTGAGAAAGAACGCACCACTCACATACCTCTCAGCTTCGGGCTCTGAACTCTGCTGCTTGCTCTCGAAGGCATTGAAGCTGCTCATGTCCACGTAGCCGTCATTTTCATTGGCGGTGGACAGGGCTCTACTCTGTTCTTCAAAGAGCTTTGTGAAAGTGCCAGTCCTCGCCGGCCTGCGAGGCGGGATCTGGATGTTCTCGTAATCCGAGTTCATGGCTGGAATGTTCTCATAGTCCGAAGTGTCAGCATTGGGGAATGAGATGGACCGTGGCTTGGTGAGGGGCAGAGGCAGAAAGGGCGGCCGGGAGCGGTCTTCGAAGGACTCCACTCTGGACACCGTCCTGCTGAAGGGGACGCCTCTTCTCTTGCTGTCCCTGTAGAAGATGAGGGAGGCTGGAGAGTCAGAGGCCCGGAGCTTTCCGGTGCGACACTTGAGCTGGGGTGAGTTGCTGAGGCTTCTCCGGTCAAGTTCCAGGACCCTGGCTGGCCCGTGGTAGCTGGACTCGGAGGAGGACCTGGAAGACGACAGGTTCACATCCACATGCACCTTGCTCTCTGTCTTCCTCCTGAACGTCAGCTCCAGGAAGCGTTTGAAAGAGGACTTCTTCTTTTTTGAGGCCTTCTCCAGGGTGTCCCCGTCTATCAGGAGTGAGGGCGAGCTTTTAGTGATGGGTTTCTTGGTGATGCAGGCCAAGTCGAAAGGGGGCGGGATGTCAACCATGGAAGATGGTGTGGAGGTGCCACTGGAAGGTAGGTGGCTGCGCTGTGAGAAGCTACCAGAGGAGCCAATGGCGCCCGGCAGAGAGAGGTTGTCCTCCTTCCTCCTCACACGGTGGCTGTCCAGCCCGGCTGCCTCTGGCTCCCGGAACATGGACAGGGGACTCTCGCGACCTTCCACAGAAAAGGACCTTGGGTAAAGAGTGAATGCTCTGGGCTTGGCTGGCAAGGCCCGGACAGACTCGGGAGGCTTTCCCTCTGGCAATAGACCTATCTTTCTCACCTCATTGCTGGTATCTCTGATGCCCACGGCTGATGAACAGGCTTCTGGTCCTGTTTCTTCTAGAACAGTTTCTGGAACGTGACCAGCCACCTTTCCAGAGTGAGGCCGGGCCCTTGTGGCAATATTCTTCCTATCCACTGGGACCTGCCCCGCCTCAGAGTCCCCTTCCTCCCATGTACTGTACCCACTCAGAGTGCCGGATGCAGCCTGGGTGTCTGTCTGCGCTCCCTCTCCAAGGCTCAGCGAGCCAACTCCCATCACGTAGGGACTGCTGAGCGCATCATCCATGGGCTCCTCATTCTCTGGCATGACCACCACATCAGGGACGGGGGAGTCCTCTCCAGGGCCATCTTGAAGGGATTCATGCTGGTTAAGCGAAGGGCCAATACCGGGAACCTCCTCCACACAGATCTTGCACACTGGCTCCTGCCCATTGGCTGACTCATCAAAGGAATAGGTGCTATTGCAGAAGGAAGTGCTCTCTGTTGGGAAAATCTCATAGGGATTCTCTGTGAGTCTGGGTGAGAGATCCTCCTCCACACTGTCACTCTCAAAGGGAATGATCTGGCAGCTCTCCTCAGCGGGGTCCTCCTGCACATGGTCTCCATCCTCTCCAAGATCCTCTCCCACCTGCATGGTAGCTGCTGCCGACTCTCTGTCGGAGGCTTCCTCGTCGCAATTGGGTGGTTCCTCTTGGTCTACCTGATCCTCACCTTCTGCAGCATCTGCAGAGTCCTCCTCAAAGACCTCAGGGCTGTCCGTTGCTGCCTCTTGCTCCTGGACATCTGGGGACACCTCGCTCTCAGGGGATCCCGTGCTGGCATCCTCTGTGTCCTGACCAGTATCCTGATTGGGTTTCCCAGGTTCTGTGTTGTTACAGATGTCTTCACAATAATCCCCTTCTGCCTCCCCAGGAGTCTCAGTAGGGCCTGGCTCCCAACGGGGAACTTCAGGGGATTGAGAGCAGACATGTGTGAGAATGACCTCATTGGAGAAGGGCTCCTCTCCATCCCAGGGTGCCTTGTCATCATCACAGTTGTACACATGCTCCTTCACCTCCTCCTCTTCTCCCTCCTCCTCAATCATGGGATGCTCCTCCATACCTGGGCCCTGATCACCATCCTCCTCGCCTTCCTCACTGTCTCTGCTTGGTGACCCTTCATCTGGGGCTGCCGGGGTCCCATCTGTCTCTGGATCATGATCACAGTCTTCTTCATCTTCCAGAGCGTGGCCCATGTCTTCCTCAATGTCTCTACTTGGTGCCTCTTCATCTGGAGCTGCCAGGTCCCCCTCAGTTCCTGTCTGCTCTGTACCATGCTCCTGGACTTCCCCCTCAAACCCCTGCTCCTCAGCCCCACCCACAGAGGCATCTTCTCTCTGTGGAGCCCTGGGGACCATGATGTACTGCGGCTCATCCGTCTCCAGCTCCAAGCAGTTCAGGGTGGAGTGGTGTCCGTCGTACAGGCCCCGGTCCTCGCAGAGCAGCCTCCCATTGCTGCATTTGCTGAGGCTGTTGTTCAGGTACACACCAGCCCCGTACTCACTGGGGCCAGTCAGCCTGGGCTTAGGAGCGATGGGGGGCTTGGGGCCCCTGGACATGGAGTTGGGACTGGGGAAACTGTCAGGCCTCTGTGAAGGGGGAAACTTGGCTGCTGGTGCAGAGGGGTTGGTGGTGACCTTTGGCTTGGGAGCAAGTGGTGGTTTTGGTGAATCTACAGGGCAAAAACAGAGAAAAGGAGAAGACACACAATTAACTTAGGCTCAAAATCTTTCCACACAGCCTGCTGAAGGAAGAATGGAGCAGAGTCCCCACTCTGTGACTTGTCTCTCCCAGATCCCTTTCTTTCCCTTTCCCACATCCTCGAAATCCTTTAGCAGGGATGGGAGTGTAGCCTCACTACTAGAATACTTGCCTTCATGCATAATAGAACATATACATGTGTATTTTCAGAGAGACAGAGAGGGGAACAGAATTTATTAGGACAACTTATAAACTGTGGTCCGGCTAATCCAACAATGGTGGTTTCCCAGCAGAAAGACCAAGCATCCAGTAGTGGTTCAGTCCGTAAGGCTGGATGTCTCTCCATTGGCCTGGTCACATCTCAATCTACGCTTCAGGAAAATGAACTTCTCAGACATGTAACTCCATGCCAACACCCTTCACTTCAGAGCGGAAGCTTGAGTCCCTGCTTCCCTCAGACTGGCCTCATCTTCAGTCTATCTTTGCTGAAGTCTGGGCATGACGGCGGCTCCAGATGCCAGCCTGGTCCTGACCCAGAAGATGTGACAGAGGACTGGGGTGCTCTAACACATCAAGTCTCTCTCATTCTCAGCATTTGAGCCCCACTTACATGTTTTAGCAGTTACTACCAGCAGCTCTAATCAAGGGCCACACCTATCATTACTTCAGACATTTACAAAGTCTTACTGTGTAGCCTAGGCTGGCCTCAAACTCGTGTTTCTCCTGCCTCAGTTTCCCGAGTCTGTAAATACAGGTGTATGACACCACAACCAGTTCCTTACACGTGTTTAACCTTCTCACAGACATATTATAAAATGTATGTCAGGTGTGGGATCCATCCTAAAAACCCCACCTACTCAAGAACCTGAAGCAGGAGGACCATTTGAGCCCAAAGGTTCAGCATTCATTCAGCTTGGATAACTCAAAGAAACCCCATCTCTTTAAAAAAAAAAAAAAGTAAAATAGAAATAGGTGAAAGTCACTTTAACAATCTAATTTACTCAGCCCAGGGCATGGTGGCACACACCTTTAACCCCAGTGCTCAAAGGTAGACTGATCTCTGTTAGTTCAAACCCAGCCTGGTTTGTATAGAGAATTCTAGGCCCACGAGGTTACATAGTGAAACCCTGCCTCAAAAACAAACAAACAGCAACAATAACAAAAAACACAATATATTTTACTGGACTCAGTATATCCAAATACCACAGGGCACAGTATCCATGCTTGTAATCTCAGACTTTGAACGGCAGAGGCAGGTTTCTGTGGAACAGGACTCAGCCCAGCTGCAGGCAAAGTCAGAGCACGGTTGAGCTAGCGTGGCTGGGGAGGTTAGGCGTGGCTGGGAGGTTAGGTGTACGACGTGCACTCTTGACAGGGTATTTCTGACTTAGGATGGCTTTATGGGAATGCAGCTCCATTGTAGATTAAGGAGCACCTCAGCCATTTTGAATGAGCTGATTGACATTTCTTTCACAAGAAGACTTTGACACAGAGTGTCTCTATTCGTAGCTCCATGCCTGGGGCTCAGTACTGATTTGGATTTCTCTGTGGTTCTCTCCCATGGGCACCTCAATGTCAGGGTGTGAAGCCAAAGTCAGTATCCCAATCCACGAACAGCAGGGCACTGTCCTGCAGAGGGCCAAGCTGCACGTTCAAAACTGCACAGGCTCCTCCACTGCCATTAGAGCCTACTTCTTCAGGATCCCAGTGCACACCGAAAACCAACGGAGACATCCAGCCTTACAGACTGAACCACTACTGGATGCTTGGAGTTTCTGTTGGGAGACCGCCATTGTTGGGTTAGCCAGACCACAGCTTATAAGTTGTTCTAATAAATTCTGTTCCCCTCTCTGTCTCTCTGAAAATATACATGTGTATGTTCTATTATGTATGAATAAATATATACTATATGAATGAAAAAAGCTGCACAGACTCTGTGATGCTCACGAGTCTCTAACGGGGGTCTGCTTACCAGTGCAGGCTGTTATGACAGGATGAAGGAGGCTAAAGGCAAAAAAAAAGAGAGAAAGAAGGCACCACTATCAAAGGCTTCACCCTTCATCTCTACCCAAGGTCATCCACATCACCCTCAAAGCTGCCCCGGTGTCAGAACTACCAGAGTTAGCAAGCCCAGATGACTCCTGGTCTAGAAAAAAATATTCATCAACTTAGTAAACACACACACACACACACACACACACACACACAAAGAAAAAACAAAACAAAACTGGAGTTTAACGAGATAAGCTCCAGCCACTAGTCATTGTAGGTAACAGTTAGCTGAGCTAGGTTCAAACCCTGACTTGGCCACTTGGGAGCTGTAGACCTGAGCCTCAGTTTTACCATCTGTAAAATGGGAACAACATATAGCTTCCTTTGGGGATGTTGTGAAGACAGAAAGACATACACAGAGGAGAGAAGTGGCTCCTGTCTGGCATTTGCATGAGAGGAACTGCTCACACAGGTGCAAGCACCTGTTGCTGCAGGTTGGGGTATCCTCCCTGCCCCACCCCATCCTTCCAACATGAGTGCAGCCCTATCTGGTAGACCACTTGATACCAGCTCACAACAGCAGGTGTCAGATGTTGGCATGACTTATTCTTCAGGGGTGGAGACTCTCATTTCTCATCCTTAACAGGTGGCATTTCACACCAGCACTATGAGACGTGACCAAGGACCAGACAGGCTGTGAAAAATGACTGTCACCCTGGCTGCATTGCCCCCATTCCCAACCCATCCTTCATCCAATCAAGCTATTGATCTGTAGGTGCCTGTTCCTTGAAAAAAGGTTATGGTAGGGTCTGAGGCGTGATCCTGCAAGAAAATGCCTTCTGCATGGGAGCCCAGGGACTGACAAGCACTCGGTGTCTCTCCTGCATCAGTGCTTCTGCACGTTTCCTCTGAGATCAAGAGATGCTGGTCTGGCATCGAAAACACCTTGACTTGCCCCTCACTGGCAGTTGGCTGGTGTGAGGTCACTCGGTGGGTGAAGAGCAGTCCTGGAGAGAACACGGTTTCCTACTTCCAAGTCCAGCCATCCACCACACAGCCTCTCTGGCTTCTCGCAGAACATGTCCCCTACAGTGGAACCCCAGGAACCCTGGTGTCCGTGAGAAGAGTAAGGTCCAGGGACACTGAGACAGAGAAGCTAGGGGCAGCTTGTCAGGTGAGGCGAGTGTCAAAAGCAATGTCTGAGTCCGACTAGAATGTGACTGATTGACGTAAGTCAGTTCCCACTCAAGTCTCTCTATTCCAGATCCATGGGATGATGTATAGTGTACTCCTAATCCATGTAGGGCCCTAGTCTAGAGTCTCTAAACATACCAACAAACCCCTCTGGTCTCACAAAGGGGTAGTGAACGATGTAGAAAAGAAGGGTGAAGCTGGGACTCAATGTGTCCAAAAGACAGGAAGGAAGCCAACAATTTGGGGAGAGAAGAGAGAGGAAAAGGTGGGGTGCAGGAGATGAGGTTCAGGGCTACCTGAGCTTTTTCTCAGATCCTTAAGGAGCAGAGTGAGCAGCAGGACTTAAACAGGAGGATAGATGCATGCATGCAGACAGATAGACTAAACACGACGAAATGGGTGGACATGATGAGGGACATAAAGAAGGTTCTCACCCTATTCCAGACCAGTCACAGTGATGGAGCCTGGACCAGGTTGGGACAGCAAGGGGTCAGACTCCAATGACGAAAAGGAACTCAGAAGGATGAAGTGCGCATGGGCAGACATGAATGAGGAAGAATAAAAAATTCCCAGATAATGAAATGATAATGAAAAGAAGTTTGAGCCTGAGAACCTGGAAGGATAACGTCAGGCCAATCTATTCACAACAGCCAAGATGGCCAAGGCTGGGAAGGGAGAGCTAGGATTTCAGTGTGCACAAGTCCAAGTGAGTTACTCATCATATACCTAGTGGAGATGTCCAATGGGCTCTGGGCTCCAGGGGCAGGCCTGTCATGGGTGGACATAGTAGGATGTGACGTAAGGGAGAAATGGGACCCAGGAAGGAGTCCTAGGGGCCCTGACCAGCAAAGGACACTGAGGTGAAAGGAAAGCACAGGAGTGCACAGGGGACAGCTTGGCTTGCTCCTGTCCGCCACCCTGCCAGGCAAAGCTCCTGCTTCCAGGATGGGGCTTGCTATCTTGATGGACATGCTAAGGGACTGGGGTCACAATGAGAGAAAACACAGAGCCAGAGAAGTCGGCAGATGTGACAGCATGTGCAGAGCCCAGAGACATCAACAACAAGCCTTCGGGGTCAGATGTATCCCAGTGGCTAAGCTTTGGGGCCTGAGAGGTACAGGTGAAGCCAGCACTGGGATCGATCCTCTGGGCTGAGCTTAACTTCCTGGTTGTGGACCCAAACATGGACATGGCTGGTGCACCCTCTGGCTGCCCAAGAGCCTTCTCTCTCTCTCTGAAGGTAATATACTCAATCCCAGTCATGAAAGCCCTGGTGATTTGCCACACCTGAGGATAGTGCAAAGGCGAAACACTCCTTTAGTCAAAATGCTAACTAGTGCATGGGCACAGAAAGAAAGAACATTTTCAATAGCGCCTGATGATACAAATCACTCCCGGCTGGCTGCTGGTACTAGCTGCTATTTTCTCTCTCGATTTTAATTAAATATCTGTCACTCACACATTCAAACTAGCTGCTCCCTCACAGCCATGCAGGAGTCAGGTTAGACGGAGTCTGGGAAGGAGCCCTGGACAAGGAGCCAGGAGCCTTAGCTCCCATTCCTGGCTAAGCCACTAACTGGAGGTGTCTCCTTGGCCAAGTCTCTCCCCTTCCCGAGCCTCAGTTTCCCCCACCTGTAGAGTGAAGGGCTGGACCCAAAAGTTAATCTCTTCAGCTCTTCCAACTCAAGGGGCTTCTTGCAGCATCTTTTTTAACACTCTGATATCTGTCCCCAAGTCTGTCTCCCCTGCCATCCCCTCCACTCCCCCTGGAGCAGCGCTCATGGCCATATGTCGCAAGAACAATTATCTTTCAATTTCACCTTGCAATGCATCTTAATTTAACATCCATTCCTGGGTGCCTGTTAAGTCCAAGCCAAGCCCGCTGGTTTCTAATTAGGCTGATGTTAAACTTGTCCAGTGATCCACAACAGGGCATTTCCTAGGAAGACAGTGGGAGACAGAGTGGAGACAGGCCTGGGGTCGGGCACCAGCCCTTCTTATACAGCTGTGTGGATACATCATACATCCCTCTGCTTCTGGAAGCCACTTCTTCCTCTCTGGGGAAAGAAAGAACTACCCACCTTTTCATGGCACTGTTGCAAGTTCGAGGACATTAACAGACACTAAACACTTGACAAAGTCAAGAGGCAAATATGCCCCATGCACCAAGCTGGGCCTTGATTTTAAAAACAAAATGGCTCTCAAAACTGAATTTCGATCCTGTTTTGGCCCCTGAACAGGTCGGAAAAGCTCAATTTCCCATCATCAGGTTGTTGTTGATGCTAACTAGACTGACAGAAAGAATACATGGTAGTGGTAACTAATCCATTATAAGTTCCTGGGAAATACAAGTTAGTGTTCAGTGGTCACTTAATGATGGACCCTGTTCTGCTCAATCTTTTGTTAGTAATGACAAGTCTGAGACAGATCTTTATCTGTCAGATAGATAAACTGAGGGACAGCAGCTAAGAAACCTGCTCAAGATCACATAAGCATATGGTGGCTCTGAGATCCAGCCCCAGGGAATCCTGGGGCCATGAGATCTGGAGGCAGGGAGTGTGGCACCACAGAAGGCTATCACACTGAAAAGGGACTCTTGTTTATAGACACAAATTACAAGACAGCTAGATCTAAAACTGCCCACTGCAAAGGCTTTCTGGGGCCAAATCTACATCTAAATTTGTTCTGTCTCCCTCCACCCTCTAGACTTTTAGGAGGGGAGGGCCTGCTCCAGCTTCATACAGGAAAATACGGGAAGCTGGACTGGCTCTTTCCATTGTTACCAAGCCGTTCTGTTAGGAGAGTGGGGAAAGCCAGCCAGTCTATCTCTGCCCAGACCACAACCTTCCCTAGACAGCAGTGGGTAGCCAGACCCTGGGACCCTGTTCCAGTCCTCTCTACTCCTATATGGTGATTCTCCTCCTTATGCCCCCCAATTCTGTGATCCGCATTAATTACCAGGTGTCCGCACCCTCAGCAACACCAATGCCTGGACATAGGGAGGTGGCTGCCCTTACTCCTCAGTCTGTTGTAAGACCAGCCCAATGTCTCCAGCCGCACCTTGCTCCCAAGACAATGACTTTTCAGTAAAACATTTTTAAAAAGAAAAAAGCCCTAACTCCTTCCGTCCCTCACATACACTCTCTCTCTCTCTCACACACACACACACACATACACACCACACCACCAGCAGCAGCAGCAACAGCAGCAGGATATGGTTCCAAGACAGCCAAAATGGTGGCTTCCTGTTTCTTTGGGGATGTGTGTTGGGAAGTGTGGCACTGGACAGGGTGCTTGGTGAGGAAGGGGTTCCTCTTCTGCTCAGTGATAGCAGTAAATGGAAACAGGGCGCAACCGTGTTGAGCAGGTAGGTCTCAGGATTACTGCCTAAAGCACACTCTTGTTTGAGAACTTTCCTGCGCACAGCAGCTGGGAATCCGGATTCCAGGCACCGCCCATCTGACTGAGGCTCACTTTCTCAATCTGCTAAATGGCACTCCTCGGCAGAGATCGCTAAATTTCTTTGAGAACACTTTTGTGTTTCCCGGAATCCCTGACCTGGTGAAGTCTGATTCATAGACTAAGACGCAATTGGGGGAGGTGGGTAAGAGGGACGCCGATGCTCCTGGGGAAGGAGTAACTGGGCTCTCGGATCGGTAGTGGAGCCCGGGCTATGGGTCTTAAGAGGGGTGCATCTAAAGGAACAGCCCAGGCTCCCTAACTCAACCAAGGAGCTCCCGGTCTGATGATGGCTGAGCGGGGTGTGTCGGGCCCTGGAGTGCCAGAACAGAGACTCTGGCGTCGGTGCCCCGCAGCTCAGCGCGGCCACCAAAGGTTGAACGAGGACCTGCTGGGACCCAAAGGACAGACGGGGAAGGACTGGGGGTGGGGGTGGGGGGCACGACTAGGTCGCTTTGGAAGGAGGGGTGTCCTCGGTTTCTAAGGAGACCCTTCCTCGGGGGACAGCGGCGGGGTCCGTGGGACAGAACACCCGAACTCTGGGCTGCTAGAAAGGAAGACTCGGGTCCCGCAAGCTCCACTCGCAGAGCCTGCCGCCGGAGCGCGGAAGGTGGCGTGGGCTCCTACCTGCTCTGTGCATCTTCCACCGCGGAGCCCGAGGCTGGTCGCTGCGTGCTGTGAGGGTCCGTCTGTCGGAGTCCCACTGCCGCCCAGTCTACCGCGCCCGCGCCCGCGCCCGCCCCGGCCCGCCCCGGGCGCAGCACTCCGCGGCAAGGCGAGGGGCGCTGGGCGCGGGGCTCGAGTTGGGCGGGGCGTCCGCTCAAGCTCGGGGCTCCAGGCTCCGGCCGCGCCTCCGCCCCCTCCTAGATGTTTCCTCCCGCTCCCGAGAGGAAGGCTTTTTTTT